>NC_090444.1:596944711-597255168 GCF_031143425.1 Pleurodeles waltl | reverse complement strand
AGAGATCATAAAAAAAGAGAATCTGTGAATTTGAACTCTACTGACACACAACAGACTCACAGTCCAGTAAAAATATTACCAATGAGAAACATACCTGGAGGAAATTATGTTCATGTCCCTTGGAGCAGGAGTGATATTTTGTTACTCACAAATGATTACCCGAGATTGAGAGAGAAACCAGTAGACTTGTACCAGCTGAGAGATAGGTTTGCAAAACTCACAAAATGCCTGTGGGAGGATTTAAATACTCTCTTAGAAATAGTGGCCACAGCTGATTTATGGATTGAATGTAAAAGGAGTGTTGATTGGCCGACAAGAGAGTCTCTACGAGATCCAGTTACAAGTGCACCATCTCCTGAAGCAATGGAAAGTTATTACAAACTGATTGAATTTTTTGAAAATGAGAATTTCTCCTAAAAATATTGATTGGCAGAGAATTCATAGGGCAGCTCAGGAAGCAAACAAGCCAATGTATGCATTTTATGAAAGGTTGTTGCAAGCATTCAAACATTACAGTGGAACAGAAACAATTGAGCCCAAAAACATGATTTATATTGTGTTCAGGTTTGTTGAAGGATTGAGACTTGATATTGGCCACATGATTAAGAGTCATTTGATAGGCTGGCAAGCAAAACCAATTGATGAAGTATTAAAGTTTGCTAAATATTGCAATGACGAGATCAAAATGAAGCAGAAGAGACTGAAAGGAAAGGCAATGGTGATGCAGATTAGAGCAGCACAATCACCGATGCAGGGAATTCCACGACAGAGAAACATGCAAATGGTTCAGAGTCAGGGACTGGCGAGAGGCAGAGGACGTGGTGGCTTTGGAAATGGAAACAGAAATTGTGTGTGTCTTGATAAGAATACTAATGTTAATTCAGGTGACACAGACTATGAAGATGATGTTACCTTGTTACACTTGCGGGGTCAAGGACATTGGAAATGGGAGTGTCCAATGATGATACAGGAAGGTGTTGTGCAGATGAATGAACATAATCAATTTCCAAATTTGAGAGAACCAAGAATTTTGAATCCTAATTGACATGTCCAGAATATGAATAATCAAATGCAGATTCCACAGCAAATGAAATTCCCCAACAATTTCAGGTACCACATCAAAAGCAAATGCAATCGCAGATGCTAATGATACCACAGCAGCAAATACAACTACCTCAAGCTCCAATGGCACAGCAGGCGGTAGTGGTTCCTCAGCAGAACATGGGTCAAAAGGTACGTCAAAACAGTCAACCATGCATACAGCAGTTTCCCTTACACGGATCAATTGAGTGATTAAATTGTGAGTGACAGTTCACATGAAGAAGGATATGTGCTAGCAGCTTCATTAGAGGTTGATCAGAGTGATCCCTATGTAAATGGATCAGTAATCGGTAATTATGTTTCTTTACCCATAATAGTATGCACTGTTTGTGGATTAATCCCAGCAGCCAAATTGATAACCCCCAGCTACTGGCGGTGCTGGACGTGCTGGTGTTGTGTTCAATGTTCGCATTACGAACTGAACCAATCGTCTATATAATGCCACTAATTCATTATACAAAACTCGTAAATCTGCTATTGGCATATTCTGCATGCCTGGGTGAGGTGTATATGTGGCAAACAAAGGCCATGTAGGTCCCTCATTACTTAAAGGACCTAGCCTCACTCTTCGTAGTACATGTGCTAGGGCGCCTTCAAACCAGTTCTGATGCTCTTGATATGTGAGCGAAATTTCATGATACTGGTATGCTTCGTACTGTACAGGTACGTTCGCAACTTCATATGTGTGAAATGTGTGCGTTCGTTGGTCAACCTCAGGAAAGGTGACCCAACAGTAAAATGCTTCTGTTTGGTATGCTTCAGTGTCTCTATTATCAGAGTAACATCCCCGTCCTCTTCCGTAAGGCCATGCGCTAATAAATGTTGTGTAAGTGCATGTCTAGCATTTGCAGGAATGTCTATGGTATTAGCCATAGTTGTTTAGAGAAACGGAATACCAAATAGGGGAAGTCTTATTCCTTTTTATGAGTTCGAGCTCGAACAACCTACAGCTTAATTAGGTGTTACCTATTCAGCTGAGGAGGATTCTCCCAAAGACCATGGACGTCTCCGTATAATGGTACTTAGGGTACCTGTTGTCTGTGAGACAGTGATAGTCAGGGTATCCGTAAATTAGTGCCTAAACACCATCTTTGGTGGTGCCATGTCGTAGTTTGGACTCTTGCTCTGAGCAAGACTGCTGGTTTAAGGATAACAGTATTTTTGTTTGTAGGCAACTGAGTCTTTCCTACAACAAGTCGCAACTGTTGTCCCAACCTTACCGGCTCACTAGCAGTACCTCACCAGAAACAGGTAGTCGCTTACGCATGGACTCAAAGTAAGATATCTCAGGGTATGTCGTGGTTAAACGGAGATCACCCTTTTCTCATAGATATATTATGTCTCATACAAACACAGGCAATGACACAGATGCAGTAAAGTTATAATAGCTTTTTATTTAACATAACTGCAATTTGCGATAAGTTGCATGGACTGCAATGATTAGGATAATGAATATAGCAAGTAACAGTATTGTGAAGAGAGTAATTGTAATGAAGACCCCCACCATTTTGAAATACATGAAAAAGATATATAAGATGGAATATGCCCTATTACCCTCTTTTGAATAGGCCTAACCTCCTACCTAAAGGAGAGCTGGGTTCGCTAAACCTAATCTGCCAAAGTCGTATCCATGAGAGGAGCCTCCAACCCTCGTTACCTTGGAATGAGGTCTCTATCTCAGACTCCGTAGGGACACGAAGACTGGGTCAGCGTCAAGACGACTGCAGCATCGGTATCAGCGATGGTGGCGATGCCCTCTGGTCGGAATCCCTCTGATTATCTGTCTAAAGTGTGATGTATTTATACAGATCTACAAGGTCCCCTGACGTCGGTGTATTCCAAAACAATAGATAACAGGCATGCTTGGGACGGCAATTAATATCAACAATCCCTCGAAAGTATAGAGAGGGAAAATCCCTAAGTGTGAACACCTACTGTGTGTTTGTCTTTTGTGCTTGATCTTGACGCCTTGGCGCAGTGACACTGATAATAAAACTCATAACAAGTGGCCTAACTATAAACAAGGCAGCCATCTTAGAAGAAATAAATAATTAAATGGGCTAAGATGTAGCAAGCTAAGTAGGTTAAAAGTCACTAGGTGACGGGGCACGAGTCTACAAGCCAACGGCTAAGCTAACTCCTGCTATCCCATTAAAACAAACTAGGATTCACTACAATTGACACAGGAGCTACATGCTCTACTGTCAGAACTGCAGAAATCCCTAATGTGCCACTTTCTGGATAAACAGTACAGGTTGTAAGAGTAGCAAATCAGCACCTGACAAATCCAATTACTGAGCCAATTCCTGTTAAAATTGGTAATTTTGAAGGTATGCACAGATGTGTAATCTGTGGCTCAAGTCCAGAATGCTTATTAGGAAGAGATTTTCTGTGCAAAACGATGTTCGATTACTTGCACAAATAATGGAATTGCCATCCAAACAAATAGTGATGATAGGGAATCCTGTTTACCAATTGGAAATTGTAACTTGAATAATGAAGCATTTCCATTGATTGCTTTTTATCCTGCATTTACAGTATTGGACCTGCCAATTGATTTACGAGATACAGCTATTTCAAAAGTTTGGGATCTTTCTGGAAAATATATATTGTTTAATTAAAGGAGTAGAACCAGTGAAAGTCACGGTGAGACCTAATACAGTTTTCCCCCAAACTCCTCAATATTACATGGCATTCTGTAATTGCAGATGTTGCTGACCCCTTAGCTGCTGGGCCTTCTCCCCCACCCCTACTGAGCCCTTTTTTGGCTATTTGGGGTTTTTCACGCTTAGGCCTTCATAACTTTTTGTCCACATAAGCTATTCACGCTAAATTTCCTTTTTTCCAACATCCTAGGGATTGTAAAGGTACCAAGAGTTTGTGGTTTCCCCAGGAAGAGCCCAAGAAATTAGCCAAAATACAGCGAAAATTAAGTTTTTTATTAAAAATTGGAAAAAAAGGGCTACAGAAGAAAACATGTGGTGTTTCCCCTGAAAATGGCATCACAAAAGGATTTGCAGTGCTAAATTCCCCAACTTCCCAGCTTTCAGGAACAGGCAGACTTGAATAAGAAAACCAAATTTTCCAACACAATTTTGGCATTTTACTGGGACATACCCCATTTTTACTATTTGTTGTGCTTTTAGCCTCCTTCCAGTTAGGTAACAGAAATGGGTGAGATACCAGTGCTAAACATTTCTGAAAAGTAAATCAAATTCTGAATTCAGCAAGGGGTCATTGTGTAGATCCTACAAGTTTTTCCTACAGAAAATAAAAGCTGAAATAAAAAATATTGAAATTGAGGTGAAAAAAACCCAGCCATTTCTCTCCACGCTTTACTCTGTAACTTTTTCCTGCCATGTCAGATTTTCAAAAGCAATACCCCGTTGCGTCTTAACTTCTGGTTGTGGATTTATACAGGGCTTATAGGTTCATCCGGATCCTTAGGTACCCAGAGCCAATAAATGAGCTGCACTTTGCAATGGGTTTTCATTGTTTACCGGGTATACAGCAATTCATTTGATGAAATATAAAGAGTGAAAAATAGGTATCAAGGAAACTTTGGAATTTCCAAAATGGGCATAAGATAACAGGAAATGCCCCAAAACGCAACATGAACACATCACATTTTCTGAAAGAAAACTGACCTGTTTTTTGCAAGGTGCCTAGCTGTGGATTTTGGCCTCTAGCTCAGCCGGCACCTAGGGAAACCTAGCAAACCTATACTTTTTTTTAAACTAGACACCTAGGGGAAGTCAGAATGGGGTGACTTGTGGGGCTCCCATCAGGTTCTATTACCCAGAATTCTTTGCAAATCTCCAAATTTGGCAAAAAAAACACTTTTTCCTCACATTTCGGTGATGGAAAGTTCTGGAATCTGAGGGAAGCCACAAACTTCCTTCTACCCAGCTTCCCCCAGGTCTCTCAATAAAAATGGTATCTCACTTGTGTGGGTAGGCCTAGTGCCCGCGACAGGAAATTCCCCAAAACGCAACATGAACACATCACATTTTCCGAAAGAAAACTGACCAGTTTTTTGCAAGGTGCCTAGCTGTGGATTTTGGCCTCTAGCTCAGCCGGCACATAGGAAAACCTAGCAAACCTAGACAAATATGAAAACTAGACACCTAGGGGAATTCAGAATAGGGTGACTTGTGGGGCTCTCGCTAGGATCTGTTACAGAGAATCCTTTTCAAACCTCAACATTTGGCAAAAAAACAATTATTTCTCACATTTCGGTAATGTAAAGTTCTGGAATCTGAAGGGAGCCACAAACTTCCTTCTACCCAGCATTCCCCCAAGTCTCCTGATAAAAATGGTACCTCACTTGTGGGGGTAGGCTAGTGCCCGCGACAGGAATGGATCACACAAGGGTCAATGGTAGTCCTTGCTTGAGGGCTACTGTTAACCCTGGAGTGATCCATTCCTGACGCAGGCACTAGGCGCAGGCACACAAGTGGGGTTGTGTTTTTTCAGGACAAGTGGAGAAGCACTGGGTGGTAGGAATTTTGAGGATCCCTGCACATTCCTGTAGTTTCTGTGATGAAAAAGCAAGGAAAAATAGTGTTTTTAATCAACGTTTCACTTTTGCAGGGTATTCTGGGTAAGAAAACGTTGTGAAATCCAAACACAGCACATTTCCGTGGACTGCCTCAGGTGTCTAGTTTTCAGAAATTTCTGGGTTTGGTAGGTTTCCCTATATGGCCGCCGAGCCCAAGACCAAATACTCAGGGGTCTTCCAAAACTAGGCTGTTTTGTGGTAGGTAATTTTGATGTCTCCACAATCCATTTTGGGTACTTCCCTGTTGTGGTCACTTGCCCATTCACTAAAGTGAGGCAGTTTTTCACTGGAGACTTAGTGAAACGCTGAGTGGTAGAACATTTGTGGCTGCCTGCAGATCCAAGGACTTCCGCTCACTGAAAAGCAAGGCAAAAGTGTTTTTAAGCACATTTTGTGATTTCAAGGGGATTCTAGGTGAAGGAAAACTGGTGAGAGCCACGCAAGTCCTGCACCCTTGGACTCCCCTGGTACTATTATGGTAAAGTTAACCCACCACTCACATTGGTTGGTTTTAGCACCTCCAGAAATTATGGTTTCAAAGCATGAATACTTATCAAAGTATCTGAATATTGAAACCAAGCCTTCTGAAGGTGGGCCATAAAGTCACGTCCAGGCACCAACTTCTGTATAGTCCATTCACACGCCATTCACGCACAACAACCATTTCATACCGCCAGCCACAGGCCCAATCCAACCAATCACTGCACTCACATTAACTTACCACTGCCAGACAAGGGCCCATTACATTCATACGCCACAGAACAGAATAAGTTTGACTACATTTTACCACCTGTCAAGTAACTGACTCCTTCTTCCTGAACATTACAGAATACATGCTTAACGAACCTTTACTAATAACTCCCATGACAGCCACCTGAGGCTCAGGAAGACATGTTTTTCATGCGCCTTTAACGCACTCACTGTGCTAAATCCAACTCCTTCCAGTTTGTGGATGCAAGTTAGGGGTGCCCAAGTATGCCGTACAAAGCGATTCCTCGAACTGAGTGAGCATATCTACCCTTGAAACAAAGGGAGACATGCTAGGAAATTCTCGCGATGTTCCCTAAAGAGAAGGTCATAGGCTATGAAAAAGGGTAGTGTTTGGCTATGTGAGAACGTAGCACATGTCCCAGCCAACATTATGTGAAGTGCTGTGACTGTAATACAGCAAACTGAACATCTACTAAGTTCTGATGGAGGATGAACATGTAAAGCAGCTCAAACACTGACCCATATATGTCATTGTCCTTCAGTGATGGGATAGCACCAATGGGTTTGAATACATAGGTGTAGATGATGTACATCTGTACAACCTTTACTATCTGCCTTCTACCTGTGCAATATCCCTTTGAAGGCACACCTACCATAAGCTTTTCTTACCCATTCATGTCTCTGTTCTCATCATGGTCCTGACTAATCCTGTATAATTGCCAAGTGAACCTAAACTAGTTTGTGGATGCAAGTTGGGGGTGTCCAAGTATGGCTTGGGAGGCCTTTTCCTCAAAATGAGCGAGCATATCTACCATTGAAACTAAGGCAGAGATGTTGGTGAAAAAATCCTAAGGTCGCTAAAGTAAAAAGTCAAATAAATATCTTGTGGGACTCATTCACCAAAACTTCTACTTTTGCTTTGAAAGTGAAGCTACAAATTGAGTTTGCACAATTTCAGTAGAAATGTTGGTGAATATGTCCGACAGGACATTTATTTGAGTTATTACACTTACTCTGGTTCTCATTGGCAATAATGGTGGTCCTTGTGTAGTATACATAAGTTCCCTAACAAGCACTTCAAAATTCAGTCATGCTTTTAACATTCTGCCACACAGGGTACTCCATGACAATGTGGCATATGTTCTGTCCACTAGTATGTGCAGTATGGGCATTATGATGTATGTTAATTGAACAGAACAACTACCACGTTCTGAAAAATTCTGTGGCTCCTTGCCTAACGAAGCAGTGGCCCATGGACGTTTGGGATCCATGCACTGACACTGAAAGGATTACCCAACGGCAGCTCCACCTGAGTCAGTTTCCCAGAACTTTGCTCTTGTGTGATACAACGTAAGGCAAGTAGGGAAACAGAGGCCTGGTTGAGATGGGCACTGGGGACGGTAATACCGACTTTCCTGCCCCTTTCCATGCTTCGAGCACACTTTACAGCGACGACATGGACTATCCTTTTTGGGTGTTTTAGGAATGCTCCTGCAGCCTTGCCACATCCTCCATAACATATGTGGCGGAGGCTGCTGCTGCTTCTGTAAAAGCAGTGAGGCTTTCAATTTCAGACAACTGGAAATCAAGGGAATTCATGAGTCTTCCTGTGGTTGTCAGACAGTAAACAACATATGCATTGTATGTTGCCATCTAGATCAGGTGGGTAAACAGTTTCTTGTACCAAGTGCTAGTTTTACGACACGCATTGTATGGTTGAAGAACCTGGTCGTTCTCGTCAACTCCACCCATTTACTTATTGTAATCAAGTATACAGATGGGCTTGTGGACTTCGGCCATCTGACTCCAAACCGTGATGGGGAAGTGCTCTCATCATGAATTGTAGTGAGCACGTAAACATCATGCCTATCCAAGAAATTGACTGCGAGCAGTTCATTGGAACGCAATGCAGTACTCTGGGATTTCTGGAGCTTCTTGCAAACAAGCTCCTGCAGGAATCCTTTGCAGTTATAACGAACTACCGCAGGCCACAGGGCCAGCTTTGTAGAGCTCACTGACCAGCTCTACTCCTGTATGAAAATTGTCCACATAATGGTCATAACCTTTGTGAAGACAAGTTCCCATACAATCTTACCTGTGACCCCCTAACCCAGGAGGGCAACCTACAGGGTTTAAGGTAGAGTCCTTGCCTGTATACACTCTCAAGCTGTACACATCGCCAGAAGAGCTCCCCCACAGCATGTATAGCTTTATGCCATACCAAGGTCTTTTGCTCGTAATGTACTGTCTGAATAGCAGCCATCCTTTGTACAGGATCAAGGACTCATCGACTGCTAATTTCTTTCCAGTATAGATCTCTGGAAACCTGGCAGACAAATGTTCCACAACAGGCTGAATTTTGAACAATCTGTCATGGTCTGGATGGTCCCGGGGCAATGCAGCAGAATTGTCATTGAATTGCAGCATGCGCTGCAGTAGCAAAAAACGATCTCTTCTCAGGTATGTTGAGAAGATGGGGGTTACCCAAACTGTGCGAGTCGTCCAGTAGGACTGCAAGGTGGGTTTCTGCACTAACCCCATTTTGAGCGTAAGGCCCAAAAATATCTTCAACTCCGCCAGTGAAGTGGCCGTCCACTGGCATGCCCTAGAACGGAGCCCTAGAGTGAATCCACACTCCCTCAGAAATTAGTCTGCACGCAAATTTGTTCGCTGCACAATTTCCTGAAGGAAGTCAACATCCAAAAATAGATGGACGTAGTCGACTGGCAAAAAGTTGGCCATATTGACTTTACATCCAGCGTCACCAGTAAACGGTGGAATTTGGGGTGGAACTAAACAGGGGGGCTGCCAGAGAGCACTCTCTCCGTGCTTGTGGCCGCATGAACCTGCTCCCTGGGTTTGGCTAACCCGATGTTGCCCCGCTGCACAGACTGTGCTTGCGAAGGGACAACATGGCTGTCGTCATCGTCTCCTTCAGAATCACTGGAAGAGGTGTCGTCAGTGGGACTCTAGAGACTGAAAAATCACTCCCAGATTCTGCCCCATTGTCCTCTCCCTCAGATGCTATCTCGTATCTGCTGTCTCAGTCTCTGATCCTACATCAGAGCTGTCTTCTATAACTTGAGTTAGGGCTTGAGCAGCAGGCATCAATGAGACGCCATCTCTGCTACTGGCTAAACTGTCCCTCTAATGTACTAGCCTACGTAGAGGGCAGATAGAGCCACAAAATTGCTTGTGGGTGTGTGTGATGTGTCCAATTGTAGATGTCGTCACCTAACCTTCGCTTCTTCTCCGATTCAGCAGATTCTCTGATGACACTGAAAAAAAACAAAAAGACACAGTATTACTTCACCTTACCACATGCCCATCATCACAGCCTTTAGCTCTGGTGGCACCCAGTGCAACAGTCATTTTTAGTGCTCTGCCTCCCATGGCCTCCTCTTCTAATTCCCTCAGTACCACCCAGCAACAGTGCCCTCATATCTCCATAGTCCCCCTCGCACATACATTTCATTTGTTTTAAAGCGCAGGTCACGCTTGGCTTTACTAATCGACTCAGCTAAATACATATAAATGTATATCTTTTGCAGCAGGAAAATAAACCATCTGCGCTACTTTATGGAGTCAAAACTGCGACCAGACAAAAGACAGATATCTATATATCTACACACATATATATATATATATGTGTGTGTGTGTATATATATATATATATATATATATATATCAATATATATATATATATATATATATATATATATATATATAAATATATTTCACTTTTATATATGTGTGGATTCCCTGCGGGCCGATTGTGACTCCCGGAAAACAACACATATAAAAAAAAAATAACACAAAAAAAATATATATATATATACACATATATACATATCTATAGAGATTTGTCTCTGGTTTCATATATATATATATATATACCCACACCAGGGAGGGCCCGCACTGTAGGGGTTAAACAAGGAGTTTTGAAAGAAGTGTTGAGCAGCCCATGTAATTCACCTATTATGGTTCTGCTCAGGATTTGAGAACAATGAATGAGATTGTGGTCAAATGTTGTACAGTGGTACCCAATCCAGTAGTTGTTTTATTCCAAATTCCATATGTTACAGAACGGTTCACAATAGTGGACCTGTCACACACATTTTTCTCAGTGCTTCTAAATGACGATAGTCAGTTTCTCTTCTGTTTTGAATTCTGCAATCATGTGTATTGTTGGTGTCGGATTGCACAAGGCTTTTCAGAATCCCCCTCAATATTTATTCAGGTGTTGAAAAAGAATTTGGAATCATTGGAAATGCCTTTCCAGTCAACATTGGTTCAGTACATTGATGATTTATTGGTTGCTTCCAAGACACAGGAAGCATGCAGGCAAAATACTACTGCCTTATTGAATCATCTGGTGAAAATGGACAGAAAGCCCTCATGTCAACCCTTGCGGTCGGTGATAAAGCGGCGGTAATACCGCCAACAGGCTGGCGGAGAAAAAAATGGGATCACGACCACGGCGGAAACTGACAACATAGACAGCCAGTTTAACACTCCGACCGCCAGGGCATTAGCAACAAACACCGCGGCGGTCACCGTCAACAGACAGGCGGAAGACAATGTATCGCCCACCGTATTACAAGGCACCAATCCTCCAGCTTTTCCAGGGCGGTACCAACAACATCAAAAGCACAGCAGAAACAGTACACTAAAGGGGAACGACTCACCTTTCGACACTCAACGAAGAACCAGGACGCCATGGAGCCCGAACTGCAGGTCCTCCCCATGCTGGTGTATCTGCTAATACACCAGGAATTTCAAAGAAGGCACTGGTGATGACCACGGTGAGTACTGCACCTAGCACGCGGGGTGGGAGAGTGACACACGCAACACGCAACACCCCCACCCCCATCCTCACCCACAACACCATACACACTAACAGATCCAACAACATTACAGATACACCCCGTAACCCCCTGGAAGAACGCAAGGACAAAAGGAAGTGAGTTAAATCTGTGATATTAAGAAAATGCATATAAAGGTAACGATTGTAAACAACAGTTTATACAAATATTTACAATATGTACAGAGGGCCGTACACTGTCCATTGTAAATGTCCGTGGACCAGTGGCCCAAAAAATCCTGGGTGAAGCCCACACTTGACTCCTGCCTCAAAACTGAGAGAACACTGCAGGGGCATCAGGTTGAAAAAACACAGGCGCCTCAGGGGGAAGGGGAGGGGGGCACCTCAGCTGGAAGATGGTACTACGCCACTGCTCCTGGAGGGGGCAACATGCCCACAGTGATGTCCTGGGGAGTGCAAAGCCACAGTCTCTCAAGTCTCTCAAGTGGGTGGTTTGCCTACTGCTTGGTCCTGGGGAGTGCAAAGCCACAGTCTCTCAAGTGGGTGGTTTGCCCACTGCTTGCTCCTGGGGAGTGCAAAGCCACAGCCTATCAAGTCTCTCAAGTGGGTGGTTTGCCCACCGTGATGTCCTGGGCAGTGCAAAGCCACAGTCTCTCAAGTCTCTCAAGTGGGTGGTTTGCCCACTGCTTGGTCCTGGGGAGTGCAAAGCCACAGTCTCTCAAGTCTCTCAAGTAGGTGGTTTGCCCCCTGCTTGGTCCTGGGGAGTTCAAAGCCACAGTCTCTCTAGTGGGTGCCAAGTTCCACTGGTTCTGGAGGGGGCCTTGTGCCCAGTGTGCTTCATCCTGCCAAGGATAGGGTGAGTGGATGCATCTCTCCACTGGTTCTGGAGGGGGCCTTGTGCCCAGGCTGCTTCATCCTGCCAAGGATAGAGGGAGTGGATGTATCTCTCCACTGGCTCTGGAGGGGGCCTTGTGCCCAGTGATGCTGCACCTGGGGTGTGGCAGTTCACATTCCCTCACCTGGGTGTCTGACGCCCGAGATGTGCAGGGAACAGGTAGCATGATACTCCATGGAGGCAGAGCCAGACTCCATACTGAGGCGACTTAGGCTGCAAACTGTTGGGAGTGCTGGTGGTGGTGCTTCAAGTGGTGGGTGCAGGGTCCAGGACGTCTCCTGCAGCCTCGGACGGCTGCCCACTGGGGATGCTGCTGATGTCCGATGTAGTGGCACCGGCTGGTCATGTGGCGGTTGTAGGAAGTTGGCTCTGTATGTGCTATTTCAAAGTAAGAAGTAGCATGCACAGAGTCCAAGGGTTCCCCTTAGAGGTCAGATAGTGGCAAAAATAGATAATACTAATGCTCTATTTGTGGTAGTGTGGTCGAGCAGTAGGCTTATCAGAGGGTAGTGTTAAGCATTTGTTGTACACACACAGGCAATAAATAAGGAACATACACTCAAAGACTTACTCCAGGCCAATAGGTTTCTATATTGAAAAATATATTTTCTTAGTTTATTTTAAGAACCACAGGTTCAAGATTTACACTTAATACTTTAAATGCAAGGTATTTGACTTAGATACTCTAGGAACTTTGAATAATCACAACATCATATGCACTTTTGTCAAAAATGGCAATAAGCTATTTCAAAAATGGACACAGTACAAAAATCAACAGTTCCTGGGGGAGGTAAGTAAAGTTTAAGTTCACAGGTAAGTAAAACACAGGGTTCAAAGTTGGGTCCAAGGTAGCCCACCGTTGGGGGTTCAAGGCAACCCAAAAGTTACCACACCAGCAGCCTAGGGCCGGTCAGGTGCAGAGGTCAAAGAGGTGCCCAAAACACATGGAATTCAATGGAAATAGGGATGCCCCGGTTCCAGTCTGCCAGCAGGTAGGTACCCGCGTCCTCGGAGGGCAGACCAGGGGGGTTTTGTAGGGCACCGGGGGGGACACAAGCAGGCACAGAAAGTACAGACTCAGTGGACAGGGGCGGCCGGGTGCAGAGTGCAAACAGGCGTCGGGTTTAGTATTAAAAGCAATGGGGAGACCCAGGGGGTCTCTTCAACGATGCAGGCGGGCACAGGGGGGAGCTCCTCGGTTTAGCCACCACCTGGGCTAGGCAGAGGGTCACTCCTGCACTGGAGTTCGGTTCTTTCAGGTCCTGGGGGCTGCGGGTGCAGTGTTGGTTCCAGGCGTCGGGTCCCTTGTTACAGGCAGTCGCGGTCAGAGAGAGCCTCTGGATTTCCTCTGCAGGCGTCGGTGTGGGGGCTTAGGGGGTCGTCTCTGGTTACTCACGGGCTCGCAGTCGCCGGGGAGTCCTCCCTGAGGTGTTGGTTTTCCGCAGGTCGAGCTGGGGGCATCGGGTGCAGAGTGGAAAGTCTCACACTTCAGGCGGGAAACGTGAAGTCTTTAAAGTTGCTTCTTTGTTGCAGAAAGTTGCAGTTTGTTGAACAGGGCCGCTGTACTCAGGACCTTTTTGGTCCTTTAGATGCAGGGCAGTCGTCTGAGGCTTCAGAGGTCACTGGTCCCTGTTGGATGCGTCGCTGTTGCATTTTTCTTTGAAGTTGGGAGATAGGCCGGTAGGGCTGGGGCCACAGCAGTTGTTGTCTCCATCTTCACTGCAGGGCTTCAGGTCAGCAGCCCTTCTTCTTGTTAAGGTTGCAGGAATCTAGTTTCCTAGGTTCGGGGGTGCCCCTAAATACTGAATTTAGGGGTGTATTTAAGTTTGGGATGGCAGTAGCCAATGGCTACTGTCCTGGAGGGTGGCTACACCCTCTTTGTGCCTCTTCCCTGAGGGGAGGGCGGCACATCCCTATTTCTATTGGGGGAATCCTCCAAAATCAAGATGGAGGATTTCTAAAGGCAGGGGTCACCTGAGCTCAGGACACCTTAGGGGCTGTCCTGACTGGTGGGTGACTCCTCCTTGTTTTTCTCATTATCTCCTCTGGACTTGCCGCCAAAAGTGGGGGCTGTGTCCAGAGGGGCGGGCATCTCCACTAGCTGCAGTGCCCTGGGACATTGTAAAAAGAAGTCTGAGCCTTTGAAGCTCACTGCTAGGTGTTACAGTTCCTGCAGGGGGGAGGTATGAAGCCCCTCCACCCAGAGCAGGCTTTGTTTCTGGCCTCAGAGGGCACAAAGGCCCTCACCACATTGGGTCAGAAACTTGTCCCTCAGCAGCAGGCTGGCACAGACCAGTCAGTCCTGCACTGAACAATTGGGTAAAATACAGGGGGCATCTCTAAGATGCCCTCTGTGTGCATTTTTTTTTAATCCAACACTGGCATCAGTGTGGGTTTATTATTCTGAGAAGTTTGATACCAAACTTCCCAGTATTCAGTGTAGTCATTATGGAGCTGTGGAGTCTGTTTTTGACAAACTCCCAGACCATATACTTAATATGGCCACACTGTACTTACAATGTCTAAGAATAGACTTTGACACTGTAGGGGCATATTGTTCATGCAGCTATGTCCTCACCTGTGGTATAGTGCACCCTGCCTTAGGGCTCTAAGGCCTGCTAGAGGGGTGACTTACCTATGCCACAGGCAGCATTTTGTGTGCATGGCATCCTGAGGGGGATGCCATGTCGACTTTGCCTTTTTCTCCCCACCAACAAACACAATCTGCAATGGCAGTGTGCATGTGTTAGGTGAGGGGTCGCTTAGGGTGGCACAACATATGCTGCAGCCCTTAGGGACCTTCCCTGGTCACAGGGCCCTTGGTACCAGTGGTACCTTTTGCAAGGGACTTATCTGTGTGCCAGGGGTGTGCCAATTGTGGAAACAATGGTACATTTTAGGTGAAAGAACACTGGTGCTGGGGCCTGTTTAGCAGGGTCCCAGCACACTTATCAGTCAAGTCAGCATCAGTATCAGGCAAAAAGTGGGGGGTAATTGCGACAGGGAGCCATTTCCTCACAGCGGTGCACATGGCGGTGCAGGTGGCAGTCCAGGTGGCGGTGTCTACGGCGGTGCCTACGGCAGTGTCTGCGGCGGAGCTGCTGCCGGTGCTGCCCGTGGTGCAGGTGCTGGTAGTAGTGGAGGGAGACACCAGGTTGTCTCCAGCAGCCTCGGATGGCTGCCCACTGGGCATGATGATGCTGGTGACTGTCGTTGTGGCAGCGGCAGTGCAGGGGGTGGTGCAGATGGTGGTGCAGGTGGCAGTGCAGGTGGCGGTCGTTGCGGCGGTGCTTACCGTGGTGCAGGTTGCAGGCATGTCAGGACAAATGGTGGTCACCAGTCCCTCACCTGGAGGCTCCAAGCCCTGAAGTGCCATGCCTTTGCTTTTTTTTCCCCTTCCCCACCTTGGTAGACGCTGCTGGGACCTTGGCACTGTCCTGTTTTATTTTGGATGAGGCCTTGCTGGGTGGGTCGTGTGTCTTGTCCGTGCTGCATGCTGGTCCCTTCTTAACCTTGGCAGGTGGCGGAATCGGTTGGTCTTTTGCATTGGTAGGTGGCACAGGTGGAGAAGTGTGGCACAATGGTTAGAGCGGCAGACCCTGATGGAGAGATCTGGCCTGAGACCAGGGTTCAATTCCTGCCTTTGGCGGGTCTTGGGCTCAGTTCCCTTGGACCAGATATTTCTCACCTCGGTGCCTCATCTGATTAATGGGTCCCATTCTGTAATTCTGGGCAATAGCTTGCTTAATCTCCACAACGACCCTGACAGTGCTTGGATGCCTGGCTTCACCCTGGGGGTGCCCAGGAGTGAGCACCTCAAAGGGAAAAGCCAGGAGGGGGTTCCACAGTGGTATGTGTACAGTGCCTTGAGACCCTAATGGGTGAGTAGTGTGCTATACAAGTGCAAAGTTTACAGTTTCACACTGCCAGCCCTGACGGGTGCCCCCTTTAATCCTCTTGAACTTGCAGGAACCACAGCAGATGCCGACTTGGTGGTTGAGGTGCTGCCCTGGGATTTAGACATCCTGGCCCTTGGGGAAGGACGGGGGGAGGTATAGGGAAGAGGTCAATGTTAGCAGGAAAAGTTTTTTAGACACACTGGGACAGGAAGATGGAGGGGGTGTGGGAGTGGAGGAAGAGGTAGAGGTTGTAGTAGGTGTATGTCTGCTGAGTTTGGGTGAAGGTGCATGGGCTGGAGGCTGTTGTGAGGCGGATGGCTGTGAGTGGGTGTGTGCCTGCGTTTGTGTACTTTCGGGAGGAGGGCTCACAGACACACTGGGAGAGGACACAGGGGACGTGTGCATGGTTGTGGGGGTGGTGATTGCACGTGAGGGGTGTGTTGTGATGGGCATGCTGGTGATGGAGGTAGTGGGTGAAGATATAGTGCATGCAGGTGTGAGTGGAGACGCTTCTGGAAGGGAGGTGGATGAAGAGGAGGAGGGGGACACAGTGGAAGGAAGTGGATGTTGGTATGTGTGCATTGGTATGATGCTTGTGTGAGTGCCTGTGTGATTATGTGTGGTGCTTATGTTTTCTTGAGCCACTTTTGTGTGTTGATATGTGTGCATGCTGGTCTGAAGGTGTGCTTGGGATAGGGTGAGGTGGAGGGGATTGCGTCGGGGTACTGGAAGTTGGAGGGGGGAGGCTGGAAACAGGGACAATGGCTGCCATCAGTGCTGAGGCCAGAGCCTGAAATGCTCTCTGTTGGGCTGCCACGCCAGAATGAATGCCCTCCAGGTATGCATTTGTTTGTTGCAAATGCCTCTCGACACCCTGGATGGCATTCAGAATGGTTGACTGCCCAACAGTGAGGGATCTCAGGAGGTCAATAGCCTCCTCACTGAGGGCAGCAGGGCTGACTGGGGCAGGGCCTGAGGTGCCTGGGGCGAAGGAGATGCCCCCCTCCTGAGAGAACGGGCACAGGAAACACGCTGAGGTGCTGCTGGGAGGGCAGTGCTGGTAGGGGGGGTGGCGGCTGTACCTGTTGTTGGTGTGGGCACAGAGGTGTCCGCCACCACCAGGGAGCTTCCATCGGAGGAGGAATCGCTGTCACTGGTATCCCCTCCTGTACCCGTCGTGGAGCTCCCCTCGCCCTCTGCCCTCCGTCCCACTGGTGCCTTCACCCTCAGTGGATTCGCCCTCATGGGCCATGTGGGATGCAGCTCCCTCCGTCGCCGGTGCCTCTGCTCCTCCGCCACATGATGCTAATGCACACAAGGACAGGGTGACAAAACAAGAAGGGGAGGAGAGACAGAGTATACACTTGGTCAATGCCAGCAATACCACTACCGTTGGCGTACACAACACACACTGAGCTGCCCTATGCACTAGGCCATGCCCAACCAATCACTAAGGTAGCCACTAGCTCATGGGGTACAATGCCTAACGCCAGCATCTGCACACCAGACACCCACAGGACCCTGTCCAGTAGTAGTTGACCACTTGTACCATTGGCGTAGGAGTGCTTCAGAGCCTGCAAACAAGGGACCTACCCTGCCATAATCGCCCTGGCCTAGGGGCACCCACAGCCCACATCCCCCACCCAGCTAGTTCCTAAGGCGCGCAAAGTCAGCTTTCTAAATCTGTACTCACCCCCTTGTGGCTGCTGTGATGCCCTCAAGCGCCCGTCCAACTCTGGATAGGCCACCGCCAGGATGCAGAACATCAGGGGGGTCATGGTGCGACGGGCACCCCTTCCACGTTGGGAGGCCAGCCCCCAATGGGCCTCCGCCGTCTTCTTGGTCCAGCGGCGCAGGTCCTCCCATCTCTTACAGCAGTGGGTGCTCCGCCTGTGATAGACCCCTAGGGTCCGCACATCCTTGGCGATGCATACCAAATACCCTTTTTCTGGTGGGCGCTGACCTAGATGAAAAAACAGCGAAAAATGTAATTACTCACCCGTCCGGACCATCATACTCATTGCCCACCTGTTCCCACCCATGGCCTGATGCACATACACTGACCACCTATCATGCTGCATTCAGGCCAGGACACCTTAGCACCCCCCAACATGTGACTTACATCCACACCACTCCAAACAGGCATTGCCAACACATCATGCTCACAGTGTACTCACCTGTTTGTCTGGAGGACCATAAAGTAATGTGTACTGGGGGAGGACCCCATCCACCAGTTTCTCCAACTCCTCTGCAGTGAAGGCAGGGGCCCTTTCCCCAGACACTCTAGCCATTGTCGCTGTAGGTCCTCTCCTCTTGATGGTCAGGTAGCAAGTGAGTGAATAGCTAGAAAATGGCTGTGACATCCACGGTGGTGCGTACCGTCACCGCCGGCGTACATCTTAATTGGCTCCTGGGACTCATAGGGCCCAATGATAACCAATGTGGAGCGCAGTTACCTCATTTCCCCTTGTCCCTCCTCACAGGTCAGGCTGCCGCCATTTCAGGTTGGCACATGGCATGGCACCTAACTGCGTCACAGCACATATTGGCACATATACTGACTCTCGAATTCACACACTGCTTCTGTGACATTAATTCATAAACTGTTGTGCCACCTATGTGGAAAATCCCCTTCTGCTCACCGTTCTCCTCCATAGGCTACAACCGCTGAGGCAGATGATGAGATGGCGGCATCCTCCTGTGTACAGACCCCAGGTGGACCTGTCGACAATGGAGGAGAGACACATTATCAACACATACTGACTTGATCGTGCCACAATCCAACAACTGTGTGCCCAGTTGGAGCCAGACCTGATGTCAGCTATCTGCCAGCCCACAGGAATCCCCCCTCTAGTGCAGGTCCTGTTAGTGCTCCATTTCCTGGCAAGTGGTTCCTTTCAAACAGTGGCCATGGCATCAGGGATGTCCCAGCCAATGTTCTCCAATGTGTTGACCAGAGTGTTGTCTGCCCTGCTGAAACACATGCGCAGCTACATCGTCCTTCCCTAGGTGGAGGATTTGGCCACAGTGAAAGCTGACTTCTATGCCCTGGGACATATCTCCAACATCATTGGTGTCATTCATGGTACACATGTGGCATTTGTACCCCCCGCAGAAATGAACAGGTCTACAGGAATAGAAAAAGCTATCATTCGATGAATGTGCAAATGGTGTGTTTGGCAGACCAGTACATCTCCCATGTGAATGCCAAATATCCTGGCTCAGTGCATGACACTTATGTCTTGAGGAATAGCAACATCCCTTATGTGATTGGGGAACTCCAGAGGCACCGGGTGTGGCTATTAGGTGAGGCCAAGGTCCCAACACAGTATAAGTTGGGGTCTGAGTATGGGGTTGTCCGTAAGGGTTAGTGTGTGTCTAACAGTCGTCCCTCAATATTTACAGGTGACTGGTTACCCCAACCTCTCATGGCTACTGACCCCAGTGAGGAATCCCAGAACAAGGCAGAGGAACGTTACAATGAGGCACATGGGCGAACAAGGAGGATTATTAAGAGGACCTTTGGCCTCCTGAAAGCCAGGTTCCAGTGCCTCCATCTGACAGGTGGATCCCTGTACTACTCACCCAAGAAGGTGTGCCAGATCATCGTAGCATGCTGTTTGTTGCACAACCTGGACTTGAGACGCCAGGTGCCTTTTCTGCTGGAGGATGAGCCTGGTGATGGTCTAGTGGCAGCGGTGGAGCCTGTGGACAGTGAGGAAGAGGAGGCAAATGAAGAAGATATGGACAACAGAACAAACATTATACAGCAGTACTTCCAGTGACACACAGGTAAGAGACCATAACTCCTCTTCACATTTCAGTATACTTTTGGACATTGTACATGGCAGCCTCTTACCCTCTGTCTATGACCACTGACTGTTCCCTTTGGATTCCCTTTTTTCAGATCTGTGTACCCCATTCTGGCTCCTGCTGTATGTACTGCTGCACACCAACTGTCATACTGTGGTATAATTCAATAAACATAGACATTGCAATGCTTTGAGAATGTTGCACGAATACAACTTTCCAATCATTACACTGACTGCAGTATGGTTTATATTTCAATGGTGTTTATTTTTTGTGCTAAATAGTATGGGGTAAGTGCAAGGGGCTGGGGTGATGGTGGAGGAAGGTCCAGGGTAGAGTCCAGTCTCTTAGTATCACAGGTGCATTGTCCAATGGGGCATAGGAAGGGGAGTAATGGCAGTTCAAGGTGGACAGGGTGACAGAGTGGGACAGAAGGGTGACAATCAGGAGAGTCCTATTTCCTGGTGGGGGTCTGGGCAATGTTCTCTGTCTTCTGCCTGGATCGCAGGTACCGTTTGGGGGTGGTTCTCCTTCTGCAAGGGGTGGGGTGCTGGTGGCCTGTTGATCCTGTGACGGGGCCTCCTGTCCACTAGCGCCGGCAGAGGTGGAAGGCTGTTCCTCGGTTTGGCTAGTGTCAGGGTCCCTTTGTTGTGCCACTGCCTCCCTCATGGTCTTGCCCATGTCAGCCACCACCCCTGCTATGGTGACCAGGATGGTGTAGATTTTTGTGAGGTCGTCCCTGATCCCCAGGTAATGTCCCTCCTGCAGCCGCTGGGTCTCCTGTAACTTGGCCAGTACCGTGCCCATGGTCTCCTGGGAATGGTGGTAAGCTCCCATGATGTTGGAGGGTCGGTTCCCTGGGCCTGTCCTCCCCCTGTCGCACAGCAGTCCTCCCAGCTTCCCTGTTCTCCTGTGCCTCTGTCCCCTGAACGTGTGCCCACTGACCCCAGGTCCCTGATTGTCAGGGGTTTGTGGGGTTGCCTTTGGTCCCTGTAGTGGTGGACACACTGCTGATTGACGTGTCCTGGGACAGTGGCATGGGCCGGCTGGGTGGGCGCTGTGGTGTTGTTTCCTGAGGGGGGAGGGTCTGTGGTGGGTTGGGACTGTGACAGGGGACCCGACTCTCCAGAGGTCCCAGATGGGCCAGGCTGGTCATCGTGATCCAGGCGTGCAGAGCTGCTGTCATCTCTGTGGGCCTCTTCTGTGGGGGGACTGGATGTAGCTGGCACCTCCTGTCCGGTGACATTGGGTAGGGTCCTGTTGGGATGCAAATGCATTGTTATTGTATCTGTGTGTGCCATCTTGTGCAAAGAGTGTCTTTCCCTTATAGAACTGTGCTTTCCCTGTCGCCTTGGCCTTGTGTGATTGCTGATTGTGTGGGGTGGGTGAGTCTCCCTAGTGTGCATGTTGTGATGATGGTTGTCCCTGCAGGTCTGTGATGGGGGTCCATGCATTGGTGGAGCATCCAGGGCTTGGTATTGGGATGTGTGGGTTGTGATAGTGGGATATATGTGAGGTGGTGGAGTGATGAGGGTGAGGGTAGGGTTAGGAGTTAGTGACGGCATGCAGGTAGGGTGGGGGGGATAGAGTAGTAAAGATTTGACTTACCAGAGTCCAGTCCTCCTGCTACTCCTGCGAGGCCCTCAGGATGCATGATCGCCAAGACCTGTTCCTCCCATGTTATTAGTTGTGGGGGAGGCGGGGGTCCACCCCCAGTCCTCTGTATAGCAATCGGGTGTCTTGATACCACGGAATGCACCTTCCCCCGTAGGTTGTTCCACCTCTTCCTGATGTCAGGAAGGTGGCTGCTGTCCCACGGCGTTGACCCTGTTGACGATTCTTCACCATAGCTCCATCTTCCTTGCAATGGATGTCTGCTGTACCTGTGATCTGATTAGCTGCGGCTCTACCCGGAGGATTTCCTCCACCATGACCCTTAGCTCCTCCTCAGAAAACCTGGGTGTCTTTGAGGTGCCATGATGTGGTGTGAGTGTTATGTGTGACAGGATGGGTGGGGTGATGTGTTGTGATGTATTATGTGATGTGCGTGGATGGTGTATGAGTGATAGTGTTCTGTGCCTCTGAGTGAAGGTGTGCTCTTTGCTTTTCTCTCTCTGCTTCTTCTAATTTGTTTGTTGAAAGGTTTGTGGGCAATGTGGGTGTGTGTTTTATAGTGGTATGAGTGTGAGGGTGTGGTGTGTGTATATGTGTCAGGTGTGTGTATTTCAATTTGTCCAATGTGGTGTGGTTTTGTAAGTGTGTGTGCATTTTGAGTGCGGCCGTGTGTACCGCCAATGGTTTACCGCGGTTGAAAGACCGCTGCGTTGATTCGTGGGTCGTGATACTGTAGGTGTGTTCCTGTTGGCGTGACGGTGTGGGTTTTGTTATCGCCAGTTTATCACTGACCTTTTGTGTGGCGGACTTGTGTGGGTGTCTGTATTGTGGTGGTATTATCTGTGTGGATCATAAAACCCATGGCGGTTTACAGCCGCGGTCACGGTATGTTGCCGCGTGTCAGCACGGCAGTAGGCGGCATTTACCACCAAGGTTCTAATGAGGATCTAAATAATTTCAAGAATATTGTGGCATTGTGCACTCTAACTTGCGATGTTAAACAAAAGCTTATATTTTCAATACACTGAAACAATTTGGTGTGCGGTGCTGGAATGAATACTGCCCAAGTCCATGAATATTTACAACACAGCTAGTAAACCAGCCAGGTGTACTAGCCCCAGCAAGCACTACATCAACGCCCTAAGGCTTACACAGTGACAAACAAAATTAAACTTGTTTGACAATGTAAACAATTTAAAATATGTTTGAATATTTTTTTAATTATCACATAAACAAAACATAGGGGGTCATTACGACCTCAGCGGTCTTTTTGCAAGACCGCCAAGGGAGAGCCGTGCGGAAGACCGCCTGTGCAGGCGGTTTGCCGCTCGGCGTATTATGACTGTTGGCTGCTCTCTGTCGTTATTCCGACGGAGAGCCTCCAACAGCCATACTTGCGGGCGGCGGGGAAGTGGAGGTTGCTCCATCTCCACCGCCACGCCAACAGAACACCGCCTAGCGAATCACATCCTGTGATTGGTCGTGGCGGTGTTCTGTTGGCGGTGTTGTGTCGGCAGAGCTGCCCCCATGGCTCCCGTCCCCTCCCGGTGGATCGACGGACCAGGTAAGTCGATCGTCCGTTAGGGGAGGGGGGTGGGGGGTTGTTGTGTGTTGTGTGGGTGCATGGGGGTGTGTCTATGTAGAGGGGGGTGTGAGTGCGTGTATGCTTGCGGGGGTGTTGTCTGTATGGGAATGAGTGCGTGTATGGCTGTGGGTATGTCTGTATGGATGTGTGCGTGTATGTTTGAATGTGGGTGAGCGTGTCTGACTGTGTGTGTGGATGTAGGCATGTATGGCGGGGTGTGTGCGTGTGTGTGTTGGTGGTGCCTGCATGCGTGTCGGGTGTGTGTGAGTAATGTTATGTTGGGGGTCGGGGTGGGGAGGGGGGCCCTGCCACCTTTGGGGGGTGGCAGGGGTGGTGGGGGGTGTAGGGGAGGGAGTCGGGGTGGGGGTGGACGCTTCATACAGAGTGCATTGCGTGCAGTGAAATATCAGCAAAGAGAGCGGTGTCATCCCTTTAAAAAGTGAACGGAAAGCCTTGAATCCAGGAAGCCTGTTCGGGTTTAAGTCAAACACTGTGAACGAATGCCAACACTGTGAACACAAGTAATGTTAAAAGAGGCCTGCCACCCGCAAAATCGAAACATAACAGCCAATGACGCAACATACCTTAAATTAATAATCTCTTGCTGTGAGTTGTTAGCACGTCAGACCTAAATAAGTAAACTTACAAGGGGACGCGAATAGGTCAATGAACCTTTTGACTCGCAATTAAGAAGTTCTTACCTTAGCTCCAGTACATAATCAATAATCAATGCACAATAATCAACAATCATTAGTAATCAATAAAATCAATAATCAATGGAGTCAGTAACAATAGAGTCAGTAAATGTCACGCACCATGACCTTCCAGTCATGAATAACCACACTTTTAGTACAAGTTTAGAATGTTTATTTCCCTATATTAACAATGCTAAGGTCATGTAGATTATTCTCAATATCAAATAAAACACATATAAAAACAACACTGGTTGTCCAAAACGGCTGAAGAAACCCAATCTAATCAAAGCTTGGACTAGGACACATTCTAAAATTACAGTGCGAATCAATAGCAGAGTCAGCTGCGACAAAGTTATAACATACATGAAATTCAGCAAGGTAATTCATCAAACATTAATCCCTGTGATCGTCAGTCATTTGTGAGGGCCTTTAACTAACCTCAGATTAGCATCAGTATTTTGGATTTCATGCAAAACAAATTAGAAACAGACATTTGGAAAACCTCTAGCTATGGTTCTATCAAAACACAGCGCAGTTGGTACCTAGAAAGGAAAAGCAAAATATACATAACAGTCACAGTTTGTCATTTTATACCTATCCTCGGTATGAGTCAGCAAAGCAGAATCAGCTTTCGTCCTCAGGTCATCAGTCGATCAGCAAGGCATCAGGTCTCGGTCCAAAATAAATATGGGGAAAATAATTTAGCATTTAAGATAAGCACGTCTCTAATAAAGATGCACAAGAATAATAAGGGTAATGGCTATCTTCTCTCAAAACTGTTGGAATGAATTATCTCTCTCAGTCTCCTTCTGCTGCTGTTGTTATATCAAAGTCATCTATACTATCCCCTAATTCCCTATTGGTCAGGTAATCATATGTTCATACCTTATCCAATAATATTTCTATGTCAAATCTATAAATTCTAATATTTCACTGTTCACATACAGTTGATTGGTCCGCCTTACGATGTTCTCATCATCCGGCTTGTCAGGTAACAATATTGTTGCAGCTTCCACTCCAGTCAGTATCTTCATTGTTCTTGTCCTGGGAAAGTCAGTCTTACACATATTACACATAAAATGTTGCAGTAGCAGGAACATCATCTCCTAGCAGTCGGTTCTCATGAAAAGCTTCTGTTAAGCATATTTAACAAGACAATGGACATTTCACTCTTTAGTTCACTCTGTCAGCATTTTTATTAAACGTTAAGAAATACAGCTTTTGCATGTGGCCTGGCAAAATAGGCGAAGACACTCGCTAAGGTTAAGGCCTACAATTAATAAAGCTAAAGCATACTTCATAACCCTTAATATGACATATTACTGCATTAATCTAGTACATTTTCAATATCTCATAAGTATTAATCATTAATTAGTACATTTCATGAGCATTGGTGGCCATTCTTCGAGGTCACATTTACAAATGAGTGCATTATTTTTCTACGTTAATCATTTTCTACAAAAACTAATTATTCAAAATACATAAACACTCAATAATAAATGTTAATAAAGACACCTGCGCTAGCAGAATTAATCCGGTGGATCCTTCCCGAGTTGACGAGGACGCTTATTAAAGAAGCCCTGCTTTTAACCCAGCCAAAAGTGACCCGACACAATATGACTGCAACTGAAAAAAGACTGAGGACCACATGCCCATGCGAATCGCAAATAAGGAACCACAATTCCAAATGTAAGAAACTCCATTGAGTTTCTTTTGCGATTCCCAGTGGGCCACAAATAGACCTGCCTCATTAATATTAATTAGGTAGGTTGCAATTTGCGACCCACCAGGAATCGCAAGAATCACATGGCGGTGGCCTTCTGGGGTCAGCAGACCACCATGTTTGTGATTGCTTTTAAATAAAGCAATCTTTTTTTTAAGTGAAGGCCGTTTTCCTTAACGGGAAACAGGCTGCGTTTAAAAAGAAAGAAAATTAAACTTTTCAGTTTCAATTTTGAAGAGTAGGCAGTGGTCTGTGGGACCACTGCCTGCTCTTCAAAAACGTTTTCGCATGCATCCACAAAGGGGAAGGGCTCCCGTAGGGCCCATTCCCCTTTGCGAATGGGTTAGCACCAAACTGCGATTGTTTTGTGACCGTATTCTCGGTCACAAAACAATCATACATACCATTTAGATTCAGAATTAGGAAGGGATGCCCTGAACATGAGCCTTCCTAATACCAAATCGCAAAAGCCAAATTGCGATTTGGTAACAAGCTACCGAATCGCAGTTTGGGCCCTGTACATCCCAAAAAGCATTTTTCTAGTCGCAAATGGTATGCGACTAGAAAAATGATTTTTACATGTGGTCCTAAAGCCTTTGTGTGAGTGAAACACAAGCCCATTAGTGCAGAGAAAAAGAGGAAACCCAAAAGGCAGGAATATTTAAGTATCCCAAACTATTTGATGTTAGTACAATTGATAAAAAGAATCTGCATGTCAAATAAAGATGTAAATACTGAACGAACAAAAACACATATTCACATGTTAAATTTTCCCAACAATTCTCACGCGTTTTTCATGTGGAACATAAACAATCACTGAATGAGAGTTCAAAGAACAACCGTTCTAATTTGTACATCTAACAGTGTGTGCGATACAACGGTGGTAAAAATTGCGATCCATTTATCAGGAAGACTCAGGCATGAAAGAAAACAAACAACATGTTCCAGGAGATGGAATGATTCATAGCAGACAATGCCTAAGACCTCATTAATGTTATGAGTCAGTGTTACTGGACTGGGTGTTGGCCCATCCTGACAAGATGGGTATGGGCAGAGCTGCTACCTACCACAGTTGCACTTCAATAGGGGCTACCTCCTGCATTCTCAAAGAGCTTCACTTTAGCCTTTTGTCACCCCAAACATCCTGGGACGAGGACGGGAGGGGAAGGAAATTCCAGAACCATCTATGGGGGGGAAAACATCAAAGGTTTCTTCCACTTCAAGGCTGGCACCAGGTAGAAAACTAGGACCTTCAGACTCACTCTTAAGTACACTCCTGGATCTGTGGATAGTACAGAGATGTCTTCCTGGGTCCTGGAATGTTGGTTGGCATCAGAGAGAGCCCCTTCTTGCCTAACTGAAGCTCCATCAAATCCAGCATGAATTGAAGCAAAAGCTCCACAAACCCTTGCTGCACAGCTGAAAACGTAATTAAACTAAACACCGAGTGACACAAAGTCCTGTGAAGCCTCACCATACAGCCGAAAGCTTCTTCTGACATGTATGCTGGTGAGTGAGGAACTGAGAAGTGAGTCAGCATCCTGGATCGAATGTACTACCCAGTCCCAATTGCTCAATGTTGTTGTTGGAAGATGTGACTGGATGCAGGTATTAAGGGAGCTATTCAAGGTTTGGAGGAAGCAAAACATAATCTGTTAATTGGCTGATGTATCACTCTATTGAATCCAAGGTGAGGGAACCACTAGATTTCCAATGGCAGGGCATCAGCTGGCTTCGCAAATAGAAACCTTTAGCCAACAGTCCATCCACCACAGGGCCATGCTCTGTTTAGGGCATGTCTTCTGATGTTGACTTTTCCTGCTCTGGTCCACATTACAGGGTAAGATGGCCCTGGGCATGGTAAATTAGAAATGTCCCTGACAGCCTGGGGAAAAACCTTCCCCTTTATTTTTCAGAAACTCCTCTTTGGATGCTTGCTTCTAAAAATCAAAATGAATGCCATTCAGGCAACTATGACATGACAATCCGCCTGGCATTATATCATCTGTTAAGGTACTTTAACCGTTTTGGCAGGAGCAACTTAGCAAAAATGCTCAATCTGTTCTTTTGAATTGACGAACAGGCTAGCTGCCTGCCCAATGGCAGAGGTAATGTTTCCATGACCCATATAGATTGGCTCTCCAATGACAATCAATACGCGTGCTTAAGATACTTGATCCTACAGCTGTTAGTGTTGAGTTGTGGATGGATCTGAAACAGTGAACATAGGGGTTGCTCTCTTCTTTCCTCTGACTTCTGACCTATTGCTTGTCAGACGAGATGTGATGAAGGCTAGCTCAAAGAGGTGTGACACCGGAGAAGGAGATAGTACTGTTTCCCTATATATCTGTGCATGGACTAAGCCCAAAGAATAAACTCTAAAGTAGTGTGAGATCACAGAGGCCAGGCTTCTAGGTGCTATAGGGTATCCAGTTACAGTGATCCGTCATTATAAATTGTTGTTGGGTCCCTAAAGATACCAGGCAGCAGTGTCTCACACACAGATACCCAGCAGTCATGCCAAAAGTTCAGCTGACACCTCCCAATCCTGATATGCCCCATTTACTAGTCTAGACCTCATCACCAAAAGGGTGTATCATAAAGGGGGAGAAATGTCCAATGAGAGTAACCTACTTAGGTGCCATACAGGTATCTGCTACACACTGCTGTGATGTTGAGAATCCAGATGTATTCACACCTTCTCTTGCACTCGCCTCCCTTATCTCAGGTACACTGAAAGCTGTAGTACTAAAAACCAAGAGAAAGTGGAATGTGCAATTGTTTGCATGGGGACCACAGTACCACATTTTTTCTTGCTGTCTGTTGTCTGTCTGTTGGAAGGAGGACACAAAAAGGTAGAGCACTGTTCCTGACATTCACTGTCCTGTTCACCACTCACTACCAGTGACGTTTTGTCTTTGGCTTACCTTCCAGGCCAGAGGTAGATGGCGTGCGGCCTTGGTTCCTGCAGGTCCGGCTCTGGGCAAGGTAGGGGGGACCCCTTCCAGTAGCCACGGTGCTGTTGACAGTTATGCGCCACCACAATCCGTTCCCTCCAGAAGGAGTCCCAGAGGAAAAACCCCGTAGGGAAAAAACCTCCAGACAGGAACTCCCAGGAAGAAAAGGAGGACACAAGAAAAAACAGAATCTTGATGCCTGGAAAAACAGAGGAAGAACAGGACAAAACAGGAGCCAAAACTGGATTCCAAATAGAAGACCAGCTGGAGCATAACCACCACAGGAGAAGTGTTTCAATGCAAAGAGAAGAGAATTCAATCCCGTTATATACCCCTAGACAGGAAGTGACAAACAGGAAGATGAAAAACTGCCATCTTGGATTGGAAAGGGGAAATAGGACTAGATAGGAAAAGCACCATAATAAGAAGGGAAGCAGATGCATGCAGGGAACCAGAGAAGAGAAAGGTATGCTGGGTTAAACAGGAAAAAATGACTACTGAAGAAAGAGAAGGAGAAAGCCAAGTAGTGGGCACCAAGTGAGTGGAAGGCCGAGGGGGTGGCCCGAGGACCTTCAATATTAATATGCGTGCTGCGCACAACACGTGCGAGAACCGAAGCCCAATTCTGGGCTCCCGTCCCTACCACAGCAGAGAGGGCCACGCACGGCCAAAAGAAAGGGGCACAGCAGGCCCCGTGGCCCGTAAAATGGATCGCGGCCGCTGCCGTAGCCCAACCAGGCGGCACAGCGGGTCCCCACAACACAACACTACCACTCGATGCCTTACATGCTGCCATTCTTCTCTGCTTGTCTCTCCCCTTTTAATTCTTTGTCAACTTTGTTGGAGAAAAGAACACAAAGAGAACAATGACCATCCACTCAAACTTGTCAATCTCTACTGTCTCCTCAGTGCTCATTTTTTAACTCTCACCAAAGTCTGGAATTACTTCAGTGTTGTATTGAGTTCCCATGCTAGGTTGGTATGGCAACTTTCACGCTGGGCTGTATTGAAGCAAGTAAACTCCATAGGCAGTCTCTAAGTGGAGCAAACAAATGGCATGTCCTTCTTGAATCACTGTTAGATTGTGAAAGCAACAGTTCAGGCCTATCCATGGTCTTTAATTCCTTAGCACTGTCCGAGATTGCAACCACAATGTTAACCTCTTGATGGAATAGAAGAGACAGAGGGAGTGCATTTGCGTGAAGCGGACGCATCGGAGAGATCAAAAGACTCATGGGTTTTGTTTCTTTGGTTCCCTGCGAGGGTTGTGATTCCTTAATGGACTAGTTCTCTATGGGATGAACCGGGCCATACTGTTTGAAGGTGAGGGCAATCCTCAAGTTGAGAAGGAATCAGTTTGTTCTCAATCATTGATGCCAATGTTTCAAGCATTAAGAGTGGGGGCCAGATTTTTGTGCCGTCAGGACCAACAGTTTGATCCACCATCCGGACAAACTGTTAAAATAGTGGCAGTTTACTGCCTGCATAATATTTATTACAAAGAAGAAAGGCTCCTCTCCCACTGTGATATGCCCTTATTACGAACTGACTAAATTCCTGTTTCTCAGTGTAACCGTGTGTGCTGAGTCCTGAGGAGAACCCCAAAGTTTTGTGGGTTCAAAATGCATCGACAATAAAGAGCATAATGCAGAGAACGCAAATGAAGCCGGATGGGCAAACAGGGAGAAATATAATTAAAGCGCCAGAAAAATATAACCCATGTGATGTGCCATATGTATGACTTAGAATTTTCCTCCTCTGGGCCAGGCTTTATAGTCAGGAGCTGTTAAAGAATTGAGAATTCTTCAAGCTCTGTTTTTCATATAGACTTTTTCAGAACCTGGATACCATTTTTATTAATGTAAATAATGTGTGTCATTGTATGTAAATGACTACTGTGTAACAAAAATGTTGTTTGCAGTGCCAATTCATCTAATTGGGGTTTTTCAAAAAAACATGCACATTGCTTGACTGTCTTCTTGTGTTGGACATTTTGATGTACATATTTGATTAATTCTAATGATATTTCATAATTAAATTGTGGTAGTGATAATTCATTTGCGCGTCCACACATTCTTAAAGTAAATTGTTGTTTAAGTGGTGTCAGCATTGGCATATTTTTCTTGTTTGATTTATACTGACCTAGTCTTGCTGATTTATGGGTCTGACCCCTTTTCTTTTATAATACACTTTCTAAAAGTCACATTTTCAAACTTACAATTTATGGATCAAATCTGTTTATTGACATTTTAACATGAAGAAGAATACAAAGCACTGTAGTAATCCTCCAATCATTTCAGTAGCGACATTCCCCGTAGACCCTGGACATGCTTTGACAGTTATACAACCGTGTCCTTTCTTCCATTGAGGGGGAACATCTCCCCTGTCTACTATGACTCATATTGACCTCAGAACCGGAAGGGCACCCCAAACCGGATCTAACAGAGCTCACACCCAAACAAACATAAAAAGGAAAAAACATTTGTGCTTCTTCGCCTGCATGCTTCGCCTCCCTCTTGCTGCAACCCTTCACCGCTCCATTCATATTGTTATCCCCGTCCTCCTCATAGCCCTAGCTCATATCATCCTACTAAACCTCTCAGGTCAGCCCCAGAACTCTTAGGTATGTGGGGCATGTCAGCTCGGTAAATTCTGCAGATAAGATCTGGAAGAAAGGTCTCCACAACGTACAAATGTCGCCCACTCCCTGCTTGGAAGCCAAAGTAAGCTTTTCCATCGCCAGAATGAACCACAACTTCTGGAGCCAAGGCCCATACGTCGGCAACCTATCCGAGCCCCATAGGGCAAGAATCGTCTGCAGGGCAGCATTAAGAGCCAGTGCCATCTGTCGTACCTTCAATGAACAAAGGGGAAATGTGAGAGGATTGGGTAGGCCCAGCAATACATATGAGGGGAATCTAGGAATCTCAGTATGAAACACCTTGTCGATGTCATCTAATATACTCGTCCAATATCACTGTAGTTTGGGGTAGTGCCAAAGAAGATGTACCAGTGTGCCCGTGTTACCGCACCCCCTCCAACAAAGGCCGGACTTAGCAGGGTATCCTTGCTGGACTAAAGTACCAATAGGAAGTTATCTTATATGCCGTCTCTGTCCCCGCAGCACTATGGGCCGTATGATGAGTTCTATAATAAATATTGTCCCATTCCTCCCCCGTGAGCTCCCTCTCCAGCTCTTTCTCCCATCTCCGCTGACCCTTAGATTTAGGCGGGCGCTCCCTACCCTGCAGGAACCGATAGAGCTCCGATATCACCCGTTTATCATCCTTCTTTGTGAATATCCACCTCTTAAACACTAAATAGTTAGTGGCCTATCTATCAAGGCCCTATTCGCAGGCATAAGGGCCCAATGACATACTTGATAATACAATAGCCTATCTGCTTCAGTCAATCGATGCGTCTCCTGCATCTGATGAAAAGGGATCTCTCCATTCTCATCAAAAAGCCTCCCCACACTCTTACAGCCCCCATCATACCAACGGCGGAAGCTCTCTACCTGTAGGCCGGGTGGAAAGTCAGGGTTCTCACCTATTGGTGACATAGGGGATGGAAACGTTGTGAGCCCCTGCCGTCGCGCCACTGCATCCCATACACGGAGTGTCGCCCCTGTGATCGGAGAGGAATAAAGTCCACATGCCCTGTGTCGACGTCAGAGCCAGGGCTCCTTCCAAATATGAGACCCCTCCACTGCCTGATCCATAAAACACCAGTGTTTCTCAGAAAGCGGCCTACTCCACTCCAAAAGAAAGCGCAGCTGGGCTGCCTGGAAATACCGCAGCAGACAGGGAACAGCCAGACCCCCCTCCCCCCTAGGGTGGTATAGAGCGTTCCGCGGGATCCGTGCCGGCCGACCATCCCAGATGAACTTCAAGATCGTAGGGTCACTATCGCGCGAGACGGAGGAGTCAGGGGAAGTGCCTGAAAGACATATAGTATGCGCGGTAGCACAGGCATTTTCATCGCCGCCACCCTGCCCAGCCAAGACAGGTTATGCTTCCCCCAGCTCCCAAGGTCTCGCAGAACCTCCCGAGTTAGAGTGGCATAATTCAAGCTCGCCGTCTTCACCGCAGAGGTCCCCAGTTCAATACCCAAATATGGTACCTGCGATGTCGACCATATAAAGGGGTATCGGGCCCTCAGATCCTCCGCATGGTCAGGAGAGATGGACAAGCCAAGGACCTGTGACTTCTGCATATTCACACGGAATCCAGAGACCTGCCCAAACTCCTCCAGGGCTACCATAAGGGCCGGAAGCGAAACCATGGGCTCCGCGAGGCTAAGAATCACATCAACCGCATAGAGACTAATGAGGTGATGCATGCCCCCAAATTTGAGGCCAGTAACCAGGGGGTTATCACTGAGGCACTGAGCAAAGGGTTCCATATACAACACAAATAGGAGCGGGGAGAGCGGACATCCCTGTCGTGTTCCACGACCAACCGAGAACGGCAAGGACAGGGTTCCATTAACTCGTACCGCAGCCTTGGGCGAGCAATAAATGCATTGAATCCAGGTCCTGAAACCAGGTTCCAGCCCATAGCGCTCCAACACCTGAAAGAGATAAGGCCAATGGACTCTATCAAACGCCTTCTCTGCATCGATAGAAAGAAGGAGCGCTTCCCTGCACGATCTGCCAGTTTTGTCTATTAAGTGCAGAAGGCACTTTGTATTATCTCCACGCTGCCGGTGAGGTATAAAGCCCCCTGATCCGGATTTATAAGGCCCGACACATAGGGATTGAGGCGGTGAGCTAAAATACCAGTAAACAACTTGGCGTCTATATTCAGAAGCGAGATAGGTCTATACGAGGCACAATCTTCTGGATCCTTCACGGGTTTGTGAATAACCGTAAGGGTAGCCTCCAGCATGCTAGGCGTGAGAGCCCCGGACACCCGAAAGGAGTTGAAGAGCCTCGCCAAAACCGGGGCCAACTCTGGACAGAACGTTTTATAAAAGAGCGCCTTAAAGCCATCAAGGCCAGGTGACTTCCCGTTCTTTAGACGGGATATCGCCAAGATAACCTTATCCACTCTTATAGGCTGGTCCAACGAGGACGCCTCATGCTCTCCAAGCGGAGTAATTGTGCTATCCGCGAGAAAGGTAGCAGGATTCGCATCACACCTCGCATCTGCGGAATATAGCCCCCTATAGTACTCAGCAAACACCTCTGCCATTTGGTCATCCGTATGCACTTCCCCTTTAGAGGGGGAGCGTATCACCTTTATGGCCGACGCGGAGCGCTGCACCCTCAGCCGGTGCGCAAGAAGCTTCCCACATCTGTTACTCCCAATGTAGTATTTGTGTTTAATCCTCACTATTGCATATTCTGCCCTATCCCAGTCCAGCCGTTTCAGCTGCTGACGCGCCCTCTCCAGCTCCCTCCACACTCAAGGTGCTCCAGTATATTTATGAGAATGCTCTAAGGCCGCCACTTTTTGCTCAAGCACTGCTCTCTGTTCCTTCCGTGCTTTATTATCTTTAGCCGCTAGCAACATCACTTCCCCTCGTACAACCACCTTTAGGGCCTCCCATAAGGTCTCCATGCTGACCCCTCCATCATCATTAATGCTAAGGTAATCCACTATTGCGCGTCTCAGCGTCTCCTCCGCTGCTCTACTCTGAAGTATAGTGTCTCTAAAGCGCCAGCTCGGACTCCCCACACGCCCCATGTCAAGACTAGTCTCTAGAATGATAGGTGCATGATCTGTCAAGGCCCGGGGCTCCATTGAGGTCTCTCTAATCCGAGAGATGAACACCGCGGAGACCAGGAAAAAATCAATACGTATATACGTTTTTGAGGCCGCAGAATAGAAGGAATAGTCCCAAAGCGTTGGGTGCTCCCTCCTCCAAACATCCTCCAAACCACACTCAGCCAGCCACTGCTTCCCCGCTGCCGTCAGCGCACCAGTCTGCCCATAACGATGCCCAGACCTATCCAGCTCATTGTCCATTACCAGGTTAAAGTCTCCCCCCACTAAAATGGCTCTGTCAGGGGTGTTGAGCACCGGGAAAATGGCCTGCCTCATAAAGGTTTCCTGTTGCACGTTAGGTGCGTATATTGTCGCAGTAGTGAAGAGGAAAGTCCCCACCCGCACCCTGAGCGCCAGGAACCTACCCTGTACCTCATGAAGCTTGGCTATCACCTCTCCAGGGAAGGACTTCGACACAAGTATCGCCACCCCAGCATGTTTCATTGGGGCTGAGGACCAGAATTGCCTAGGAAACCACTTTGAACGCATTCTATTCGTATCCTTGGCCACCAAGTGTGTTTCCTGCAGGAGACAGACATGACTCCCAGACTGCTCAAGACCAGACAATATCGCTAATCTCTTTGCTGGGCTATTAAGTCCCCGAGCATTCAAGCTTAGACACTTAAAGGACATATGGCACTAGACCAGTTACGCTCTACATCAGGCACAACTACCAAGGGACACATACTAGAGCCAACACTGGAGCGGACCTCCACACAGGGATAGCAAGCAAAGTCAGAAGCTATATAAATTCCAGTGGAAGCACTCCTACACACAACCATAACGCACAACAGGTGCTTAGAACACATAAGTCCTCTGACACACAACTCTAGAGAGGTAAAGTCTCATCAGGCCAGTAGATCCATCCGGATTTGTCACATGGGATCCAGCGGCTCCCCCACCCAGGCCTCTCTGGTATGGTCAAAGACCCCAGCGAAAACTTACACGACCCCAAATCACAGTGGCAGTACCCAGTGGCCCATCATCTTGGCGTTAGTCCCCGCAGCCAAGCTACTCAGTACTGATTGTCTTTTCAGCGCCTGCTCCATCATGGTAGGCCGCCGTTGCCTTCTCTTCCTCTCCTTCCTCCGCCAACGTGGGCGACCCCCACCATCCTCCTCCACAGTTACCCCTGGCTCTTGTTCATTCTTGTTCATTCTCCTCCAGCTGCAGGATCCTTTTCGCCTCCCACACCGATTTCACCTGATGCCACTGGTCCTCCCATCAGAATATAAGACGGAAGGGGTGACCCCAGTAAAAGGACGTAGAGTGGGCCCATAAATGTTCTGTTATAGGTTTAAAGTCTCTCGCCCTTTGCAATGTCTGGTCCTGAAACAGCTGCAACTTATGCTCACGGAACTGTACATGTGACAAGTTTCGGGTTCTCTGTAGAATGTTTTCTTTTAGTCCATAGTTGTGGACACACGCCAGTATATCAGGCGGACGACTTCCAAGCTCCCCAGGGCGGCCCAAACGATGAACGTGGTCCAGCGTAATCTCTCTTAATCCATCAGGACCCAAGATTGAGTGGAACAACGCCATGACGAACTCCCCAATGTCCTCCTTCTCTGCTCCCATCGGGGCCCCCCTGATGCGTATGTTATGCCGTTGTGACTGGTTCTCCAAGTCTTCCACCGTAATCTGAAGAAGGTCCTGCTGCTCGCGAAGACGTAGTATCTCCTGTTGCATATGTTCAACCTCCTCCCCTCGAGAGATCTCACCATCCTCTACATTCGCCACTCTATCCCCTAGGGAAGTGACCTCTGTACGCAGTTCCTTCATTTCCTGGGAAATGTCCCTCCGGAGATCCTGCAGATCGCTCCTGAGTGAATCAAGCAGGGAGGAGAGAAAGCCTTTAGTGAATGGGGCCTCACCATCGTCGTCCACCTCTCCTCGATCATCACAGCCCATCGTCGCCGCACACCCATCAGCAGGACCGCTCTTCGCCGGCTGGGAGCTGGTCAGCATGTCCCTCACCGACTGATCCCGCTTGGATTTCGAGGACGTCAGGACACTGCCACTCCTGTACCAGCCGTCAGCCTCGGACCTCGACCGCCCCGTTGTGAGCCTATTCAGGCGCCCGGCACGTCTCTTGCACCAGTGATCTCCTCGGACTATTCCCCTCTAATCAGGTCAGGAAAGCAAAGCTCCTTGTTCCACACTCCATGCTAGGCCGCCGGCTCACATTGCTGCCATCTCGCCCGGAAACCGTCCCAACCCGGTCCCTTCCTCCTCCTCTGTCCCTGAGGAGTTAACCGCAGGCCGATTGTGCCGCCGACCAGGCACCTCACTCCAACCAAGCCGGGTCACTCTACTGGGAACCCAGGGGCAAGTCGTTCGCTCTTCTCTGCTGCCCCTTCCTCAAATCCGGGCTCCACCACCAGTCCCAGGCCCAGCAAAGGTCATCCGGGCTTCAGAGGCAGAACCCGCCAGGGCCTCCCGGTTCGTGGCCCCCAAGCCTCAGCGCTGCTCCGCTCCCTTACCCGGTCCACCGGGTCTCTCCCGGAGTCTCAAATGGCCCCGCCGGGCCGCCTCGGGCTCCCTCATCCGCTGGGCCTCACCGCGAGGCCGGCAGCAACGTGCTACTCGCCGCGCGCAGTGCGCGCAAGTCTGGGCCGAGGCGCTTTACCACCAGCTCCGCGTGCCCGCAAGAGAACTCCAGCCCCCCCTCTCCGGCAGGCCCACTGTCTCCACTAACCCCCCCAGCGAGCAGGGCCCCCGGGAGGCAGTGCACAGGGGTCGCAATGCTTTAAATGAGGCCCAGGCGGTGGAGCTCGCGGAAACACGTCCTCTCATGCTGCCATCTTGGCCACGCCCCCAAACTTACAATTTAAAAAACAACTTAACCAAAAGATGTATTTTTAAATTGTGAGCTCAGAGACCCCAAACTCCATATCTATATCTGCTACCACGGGATAGAACACTTAAAAGATATTTCAAGGCAATCCCCATGTTACCCTATGGGAGAGGTAGTCTTACCAATAGTGAGTGTATGCCCTAACTGTTAAATACGCTGCACCCTTCCCATGGGGATGCCTTGGGCCTACTTTAGGGGCGTCTTACATGTAGTAAAATAGAAGGTTGGGGCTAGGCAAGTGGGTGCACTTGCCAGGTCAAAATGGCAGTTTAAAACTGCATAAACAGGCACTGCAAGGGCAGGCCTGAGACATGTTTTCAGGGCTATTCATATATGTGGCACAATCAGTGCTGCAAGATCACTAGTAGCCTTTGATTTGAAGGCCCTGGCACACATGGTGCACTGTACTAGGGGCTTAGTGGTAAATCAAATATGCCAATCCTGGATAAAGCAATCACCGATACCATTTAGATAGAGAGCAGTTGCACTTTAGCACTGGTCAGCAGTGGTAAAGTGCCCAGAGTCCTAAAGGCAGAAAAAGCGAAATTCAGCACAGGATCAAAAACAGGAGGCCAGAAGCCAAAAAGACAGAGGAAACCACACCAAGAGCTGACAGGCTTAACAATCTGTATTAAGAGTGAAAGCCAGGGCTTTGCTTAGGCAAGTGGGTCATGAAATACTTAATGTTAGTGTTAAATTGCAGTCTCTCCTTCTCGCCAGGAGCGGCTCCTCCTCAATTGCGGAGGAGCGTTGCACCCCTGGCTAAGAGCCAGCAGATGAAAAATAAAATGATAGTTTACTGTTGTTTTACTTATCATCTGCTAGCTCAGCCAGCATTGCAAGGAGGCGCAGCGTTGGGCCACAGGATGGAGGAGGGGGAGGAGGAGTGAAGTCCAAGTAAGTGCACATGTGCGATTGGCCGGCTGTCTTAAGCCAGCCAAACACACATGCGCACTTAGGTTTCTCCAACCCTGCTGTGTTGCACAGCCTGGCTGGAGAAACCGCACAAGCCCCAGTGCACTGTCTGAGCGGCAGTCCTAGCCGCTCAGACCAATCCTGACACTGCTTTCATGCTTGGTTTAGCATAAGAGCAGCACCAGGATTGTTGGGGAGTCTGTGCTGGTGTCCCAGTGAATGCTGGGACACCATCAGGAGCAGAGTGAGAGGCAGCCACAGGTGGCAGGAACGGCGGAATGTCAGAACGGCGGAACGGTAAGTGTTTTTTTAAAACATTGTTACCCCGGTACCCATTGTCCCCCCCACCCACTTGACATTTGCGGCAGCGAACACCACTTCTGGCACAAGAGCGTCAGTAGTTATTAGATATTGATGCTAGTATGAGGGATTCTGAAGTGTCATTGATCACTAACATGTCGGGAATCGTGCAATTATTATGAAAATCTGCTCTCTGAAGCTGACATTGCGACAGTTAGGAGCTCACAGATTTTATCCCAGACCGCTCTTCGGTCCAGCTCAAACAGCTGCACAGAGAGAAGTCGAAAGAAGAGATCACTTTGGAGGAAATTATGTCAGCTATGGAACAACTCCAAACAGTAAAGATACTGGGACCTCCCCTTGAGATTTTCAAAAAAGTTCATGAAAGGAGCTAATGTCCACATGTGAGGAATGATGAATGAATGTGAGGAAAGGGGGTTCCTGCCACAGGTCTTGATTTAGGCAACTATGACGATCATACCCAAAGCAGACCACATACTAGACAAAAGTGCCTTATATAAAGTCTAAGTGATGGCCAAAGTTTTGACAAATAGATTACTTAGGGGGATCTGGTGCATTAAGAAAGAGTGGAAAAACTAGCTGTGCATAAACCTACAAATCCCTTCATTGCCAAAACGTGACAGCCGTATGTGATGCTTTTTGCCTGAACTTGAAGAGTCACAATAAAATAAAGAGACAAATGAGACATTTATTATGAATTAATTGATGCTATCACTTGAGTTCAACATACTGCTCTCGATGTGGTGCACATCTGGGCTTGTGTTTAAATGTATTTCTGCTCAGGTGATTAATCCCTTCACTCACATGGTGGTAACAGGTTGAGTTGCTAGGTTACACTCACATTTTCCAATATATTACTTTTTACGCTTAATATTTAGTAATCTAACAGGTGTGCAGAAGACTACACCATTTTTTTCTTGCTTTACTTAATTTGTATGAACAATAACATAGTGCTGTATTATATAATGATTTGAGTCTTCTGAGCCCTTGTTACATGTGCATATTTATGAGCATCTTTCGATATGCCTGCTATCATTTACTACAGCCACAATGTATGCTATATCAGGTTGCTGCATTACAGGCTAGGCTATTTTAAAGACAGAAATCTTTCATTTGTTTCAATTCGGATTATTATCCTATGAGGGAAAGAGGTCACAGTTTTGATACACACTGTGACTGAACCGCTGAAGGCAAAATATTCTGAACTCTATAGAGAAAAATAGTTTCTGTGAGGAGCATCTCCCTCACATTTGGTAACTTGGCTCAATGGCTATTCACATGTTTAAGCTTGGGGTACATGTGTAGCAACTAAGCAAAATCATAATATAACAAAAAAATACAATTTAGTCAAAAAATAGAAAAAAAAATCTGTTGAATGCAACAAAAACGAAAACACGTTATAGAGTTAAAGTTAAAACAATAATAGCCAGCATTGGCAAAGTCACTGCGGGCTAGGAACAGAGGTGAATTTTGTCGTAAGTAAATCTAAACTGTAAATATCCATAGTTATTAGCCTCTTTCGTTTTTCTGCTGTCATTTACTACAGCCACCGCAGATGTTGTATTAGGTTGTTGCATTACAGGCTATGCGAATTTACGGACAAGGTGCTCAATCTTTCATTTGTTTCAATGCAGATTATTATCCTATGAGTGAAAGAGGTCACAGTTTTAATACAAACTGTGATTGAACCATCGAAGGCAAAATACTCTGAACCCTAAAAGGATAAATGGTTTCTGCGATGAGCATGTCTGTCGCATTTGGTAGGTTGGCTATGGTAGCAGGCTATTCATAGAGAAAAGCGTGGGGTACATGTGCAGCAATTAGGCAAGAGCATAGTACAACAAAAAAGTACAATTTAGCTAAAAAATAATAATAATCTTTTATATGCCACAAAACGAAAAAAGTTAGATAGTCACAGTTAGAGCATTAATAGCAAGCATTGGCATTGTCTATGTGACATATTCACAAAGGTAAATTGAGGCGTGAGTGAATCTCAACTGTTAATGCATGGTTATACTTTATAGTAAATTACCTACTGTTGGCTTTTTACCATTTCCAAGTGTAAATTTACTACAAACAGTAGATTTGTTCCTATGCCCTAGAACGAGGGGTTGGAGCCAAATATCCTACTAGTAACTTTTCTTTATCTTTTGTCTGCATTAACCCACGGCTGACAGACTTAGATCGCCTTTGCGCCGCCCTTATGTTTTATTAAGGAAATCATGACATTGTCCAGCTTGGGAAGATTGTTGCAATGCTTGTGGATCTCCCCCATTTCAACACATTTTCCAAGATCCAGATCAGGTGTAATCATAGGACCTAGGCCCTCATTCTGATACTGGCGGGCGGCGGAGGCCGCCTGCCAGAATTCCGCCCTCCAAAATACCGCGCCGCGGTCAAAAGACCGCGGCGGGTATTTCAAGTTTTCCCCTGGGCTGGCGGGCGGCCGCCAAAAGGCCGCCCGCCAGCCCAGGGGAAAACGACCTTCCCACGAGGATGCCGGCTCGTAATCGAGCCGGCGGAGTGGGAAGGGGCGACGGGTGCATTTGCACCCGTCGCGTATTTCACTGTCTGCCAAGCAGACAGTGAAATACTTGTAGGGGCCCTCTTACGGGGGCCCCTGCAGTGCCCATGCCATTGGCATGGGCACTGCAGGGGCCCCCAGGGGCCCCGCGACTCCCCCTCCCGCCATCCGGTTCCCGGCGGGAGAACCGCCAGGAACTGGATGGCGGGAGGGGGAGTCGGAATCCCCGGGCTGGCGAGTGCTACACTAAAGCAAATCTACTATAGTATGGGAGGCTCATTATCTGTCTTATCTGCACCCAGTTGAAAGCCGTCTCCTGTAGAACCTTCAGCCTCACCTTTTTATAGAATTTCAATTATCCAAATTTTGTACAGAAACTTGGATTCTTCCCCTCTCACTTCTTTCAACATTGCCTTGAGCAAAGGGCTAACTGCCCAGCCTTCCTTCAACAGTGAGGACCTGTTGTTTTTCATCTGAAACGCCCATGCATGCAGCTGGGAATCCATCAATGATAATCCGCCCCTGTTTCACCTCCTGCAAAGCTTCTTCCAAGAGATCATTGCCCCCTTTGATGCCCAAACAAAAGAAATGACTTTCCCTTGCACTTCCCCAGCCACTCTTTCTTGAAATGAAGGAGAATAGTGTTAAAAAGAAAGGTGAATTTTAGCAGTATATTCTGATTCTTTCAAATATTGTTAACAGTAGATACAACCAGTTTGTTAGCAGTTTACTGGTTTCGCCCAGTGCCCTGCTGAAGTTGGATTCTACAATCTTGTCTAAATCTTGAGTAACTTTTATTCCAAGATATTTCATGTGCTCTTTTATGTGCCAATTACCCCCTTCAACACTCCAAACCATTATCTCCGTCTTTAGGGGAATCACCGCATAACCTGACACTTTGCCAAAATCTTCTGTCAGCTGCTCAATAGCTGGAAGTGAGAATTGCACATTTTTGTTGTATAGATCCTCAAGTCATCAGTGCAGCGCAAAATTTTCTTTTCCCATACATCATATCTAAAGGGGGCGATTCACTCTCCATCCTAAACTTACGTGCCACAGGTTACATATATAGATTAAGGGGGTAAGGGCAGCCCTGTCTCGTGCCGCTAGTTGTTTTAAATTCTGATGTTAGCCTCCATTGAGAAGGACTCTAGCCGAGGGGGTTTTGTAAATCATATGAATAAACTTTTGAAGCGTATTCTCCAGATTGTAGTGTTTCAGAACTGTGTTCAAATTAGACCAGTTAGCTCTGTTGAAAGGAAGCCTTAGTAGCACCCAATGTTAAGACAGCAAGCAGGACTTTAAGATTTGTGGCAACATCTATCTCGGTTATCAACTCATGCGTCTACTCATGAAGCCCTTCTGATCTTCTTGGATTAGTTGCTTCACCACCCCACTCAGCCTTCTGGCTAACATGTTGGCAAAAATGTTGTAATCACTATTCAAGAGTAATATGGGCCTATAGGATTCATAGGAAGTGGGGTCTTTGTCTGGTAAATTAATGTGATCGTTGCCTCCCCCACATGAGTGTGCAGAAGGGCCTCTATCCTCCAGAATTTATCCACATAACCTAGTCATAAAAGGTATAATTGAGCTCCCAACACCTGGAAAAATGTATTTGGAACACCATCCGAGCCTGGGGATCTTCTCTTCTTGCATCCGCTAAGAGCCTGCCCAATTTCACTCGGTATGGCTTCCAAATCAAAACACCATTTCTTCTTGTCTGAGAGTTTGTTCAGTGACTTTTTCCAGCCACTTGTGAACCTTCTCTTCTGTGACAACAAGATTCTCTGTGTTTAGGTCTTCAAAAAACTAGATAAAGTACTTTTCAACATTTAGTTTGTTTGTTGAGTATGTTCCTGTCAATTTCAAACTTGGTCACTACTATCCCAGCTAAATCTGACTTTCTTTTCCATGCTAGCAGCTTCACTGCATTCCCGCTATTTTTGGAGTGGGCCATCTTACTCGCCTTCCACCTGCATCTCACTCTTGAATCCAGGATCTGGGTAATCAAAGCCCTTCGCTCCTGGATCTTTTTCTCCAGTGCACTTCTATTATCTGCTGACAGACGTTGATCTAGTAGTTGCCTGTCCAAGAAGTGAATTTCGAGCTCTAGTCCTTAGATTTCCTTTTTATGGTCTCTGTTCTTCTGGGTCGATATACTAAACAACTTTGCCCTCATGAATGTCTTAAAGACCTCAAACGATATTTAGCGGAGTTGAGCCAACATTTAATTCTATATATTCCGCTACCTCTTTCTTCAGTCTGTTCACAAGCTCTTGTTCTAATAGGAGAGAACGTTCTAAAGTTCACCTCCTTAGATTTCACCCATTAACCAATTTCACATCCAGAATAACTGCTGCGTGGTCTGACAGGTGTGCAGCTATGTGTTTAATAACCTGAATGTCTTCACTTAATGCCTGATCCGCTACAAAGTAATCAATCCTTGATGAATATCCATAATTTTTATTGTGACAAGTATATCCACGGCCCGTTCCAGCCCTTATTCTCTACTTATCACATAATTTCCTTTGTTTCATCATGCATTTGATATATGACTGCATTTTAGAAGACATATTGGCTCTATTGATAGACGTATCTAGATTTGTACCCATGATAACATTAAAATTGCCTGTTATACTAATAGGAGAAGTGAAATCTATTATTTTTGAACAGATATTCTTTAGAGGTTCTTTGCCCTCCACTCTCAGGCCATAATAACCCACTAAAGTGAATTTACTGTCATCTAGATGTACATCCACAATTACCCACCTGGTCAATTTGTCTGTTATACACTCTTTTATAATTGCCTCTACTTGTTTTTTAATCAAAATAGCTACCCCTTTAGGATGACATATTTTGTCCATGTACACCACCTGCTACACCCTCTTCTGTGTACCAAACAATTCTAAGCATTCTATCTTAGTCAAATATGCCTCTTGTAACACTACGATCTGGGCTGTAAATCCCTCAAATATTGTAATAGTCTTGCTTGACTGCATTTTATACAGAGCCCATTGATGTTCCAGGAAAGGCTGTGTTCTGTTTTTCTCTCCCTTCCCCACCCGTTCTAAGAGCCATTTAGAACTAGTAGGCTGGGGACCCCTCTGTGCTAAGCGAGATTCCTGAGGACATTCTTTCTCTGCTTTACCTTAATGCTCCCCACACAGTGCTCCTCACCCCTTAAGTTCCTGCCTTCCTACCCCTGAAAAAACCTCCCATACTTCCTCGTGGCCTTGCAGTCCTTTGGGTGCTTGTTGGTCAAAAGGAATCAAAAATGAAAATTAACACACCAAAACAGACTCACAGACATTTAAACTACTCTACCCTTGGTCACGTCAATGTGGCAGCATACATTCAATAAAAGAAACAGTAGGAGATATGTACACCTACCCTAACGGTGGGTTCCACTTCTTTATGTGTTTAATCAGCTTTGTCTGCCTGTAGTCCCTGAAATTATGCATTTTACTACTGTGCATTACCCTAAGGGTAGCTGGAAGTTTCAACTAGGCAGTGGCACCTAATCTCTTAAATTAATCAATGCTTTTCTCCAGCTCCCACTGTCTGTTCAAAGTTACACAAGAGACGTCTGACCTTATCTCAAAAGTGAAGCCATTTCCTTTTAGGGATTTTTGCTTCAGCGTCCTAGCCAGTATCTTGTTCTTTTATTGAATATGTGAGGAAATTAACTAAAATTCTTCTGAGTTTACTTTTATTAGGATGCTTTCTAAATGAGTCATTGTGTACTCTTTGTATATCCTTGAGCAAGTTTTCCTCCGCATCCTCCCAGACACCACCTAGCTTGAGCAAAGTAACAATAAAGGCCTTGATGTTCTCTTGCTCAGTCCCCTTTGGTACGTTTAAAAATCTTAGATTATTTTTTCTGATGCTATTCTCCAGAGACTCTAGATTTTCCTGGCATTCTTTTTCTCTTTGTTTCAAGCAATTTATCTCTTCTTTTTCAAGTGTCATTGCAGTTTTTACCTCTGATACTGAATCCTACAGGACCTGGGTCCTTAGTGCCAGAGCATCTTGTTTTTTAGCCAGCCCTTCACACACTGCTCGGGGCTCTAGGGTTTTCAGGTGCCCCTCCCATTGTGCCCTAAGTGCCAATCAGCAACTGTTCTCCAGATAGACCGGGGCCTTCGCCTGATGCTGGGAATGAGACTACCCCTACTACTTCTCCAGTATCTTTCCCGTTATGCCCTTCTGCCTCCTCACCTCCATCTCTGATAGGATCTGATTTCTAATTGAGTCTGGTGGGATTGTTCCACTGTCACTTACTGGGCCTACCTGTATGGAGAATCGACCTTCCCCCCATTGGGCTCACCTGGGTTAGCCGCTGCCCCTCTAGGTATTGTTGTTTTGGGCAAAATCTTAAGAAGAACCTGAGAGGGAGTTATTTTTATCTGCCAATGTAGCTTTACTCCCTTGATGCTCTCCCTGATGGCCCCAGAAGGCAGCACAGAACAGTAAGCAGCAAAGTCCATGAACTCATTTCTGCGTCCCGCAGACAAACGTTCTTGAGACCTGCTCCCATGCTAGCCGCCATATTCTCACTACTGGTAGGAAGAGTTCTCCTCCACCGGGGTAGAAATCTCCAAATGGTAAAATATTGGGAAATTTAAAAAAGTTGATTAAACTTAAAAAAATAGTAAAAATTTTCATGTAAAATGGAACAAAAATGGTACAGCAATATTAATTTAGTTTTGAATAAAACATGTTATTAATGTAAATTATAATTATTTAAAGATTTATTACAAAAAACCCATCTAAAGTAGAATGTTTATTCATATTTAGTCATATGTATTCCCCATTTTCTAACCAATACATATATATGTTATATGCACTGGAAAAAAACAAAGGTTACAGGGACGTTATAGTTTGGAAATAGAATTTAAAAAACCATAGAAATTCACTGAAAAAACTAAAGGTTACAGGGATGCTATAGGCTCACGTTTTAAACATACAAAACCATAGAAATGCACCTGTTATGGTTAGAGTTGTCTAAAGTAACTATAAATCGTGCCCTAATGTAACTATAACTTACGCCTTCTCCATGCACTGCTAATTACATGACATCTTGGATAACATCACTGATAACATCAATGTAATATTTGCAGTAAAAAAATTACAAAAAAACTGTGCATGGCGGGGGCGCTCAGATCAGGTCGCAAAACATGTTTCCCCCTAGAGCAATTTCCCTTAGGGATTTTGAACACAACTACAGCCTGAGCCGCTGAACAGAATTACCTCAAATTTGGCAGAAAAGTAGATCTTGGAAAAATCTCTTTTTGTTATTTGGTGCATATTTGTTTAGGAGTTTTTGAGTTATTAAAGAAAAAATGTATAGATATCTGGGGATGCCGATCCATTTTGGATCTACCATGGTGGATTTGCAGATCCACGTGCCAACCGCAATGCCGTGATTTGTCAGTCGCAACTTGAGAAGAAAGTTGCAGCCGCCATTTTAGATATTGTGGCACGTTCCCAGGGCTTAAAAATACAAGTGAAAATAAATGGAAGATGTCTGGGTGGGTGTGATAGAGGTGTAGCCGAGGGACCCTGATGGGCAAAAAACTGCCCAAAAGCATTTTTTTCCACATGAGAGGATCCATGGATCCATTGCGGTGCTCAACGTGGCCCCCGTGTGAATCCGCAACAGATAGATCCAGGCCCAATGGGAAACAATACACACACTCACAGACACCACACTCTCCTATTCCCCCACACTACCACTAATACACCCACTCACAAACTTACATACACACCCGCACCAGCACTCACACACCCGCGGGCATACCCACACATCCACTTACACACCCACTCACACACCCATTCACACACTCACTTACACATGTAAACAAACACTCACACACCCATCCAGCCTCTGACACACACACTCAGACACCCATCCAGCCATTGACAACTCCTCACAGACTAATAGAGCCACTCAAACACTCACTCACACAGCCTCAAATCACTCACACACCCACTCATACACCCGTACAGTCGCTCTCACACCCACTTACAGAGCCATACAGCCATTCATGCACCCACTTACTGACCCATACAGCCACTGAGATACCCACTCACAGACCCATACAGCCATTGAGACACTCATTCACTGACCCATACAGCCACTCACACACCCGGTCACTCACCCATACAATCACTGACACACCCATACAGCCACTCACACACCCACAAACCCACAGTCACACCCACTCACAGGCCCATACAACCACTCACATACACACACACACACACACACACACACTCACAGTCCTATACAGCCACTCACACACCCACTCACTGTCTCATACAGCCACTCACACGGCCACTCACAGACCCATACAGTGACACACACACACTTGTCTACAACACCACTCACAGACCCATACAGCCACTCATACACCCACTCACTGACCCACACAACCACTCACACATCCACTCACTGATCCACACAGCCACTCACACACCCATGTAGCCACTCAGACACCCACTCACACACCCACAAAACCACTCACATTCCCACTCACAGACCCATACAGCCACTCACACACCTACTCAGACATCCACAAAACCACTCACACACCCATTCACAGACCCATACAGCCACTCACACACCTATTCACAGACCCATACAGCCACTCACACACCCACACACCATTTCATGTAGTCACTCACACACTCACATACAGACCAATACAGCACTCACATTCCCACTCACACACCAACAAAACCACTCACACACCCACTCAGGCACTCATATGGGCACTCACACATCTATTCAGCCACTCACACACTCAGTCACAGACCCATACAGCCATGCACTCAAAAAAACATTCAGCCACTCACACATCCACTCACCAACCTATACAGCCATTCACACACCCACTTACAGAATCATACAACCACTCACACACCCACTGACACACTCACAAAACCACTCACATAGCCACTCAGATACTCATACAGCCACTCACACACCCACACAAGCACCCACACACCTATTCACAAACCCAAACAACCACTCACACACTGATTCACAGACCCACACAAACACTCACACACCAACTCACAGATCGACATACTCACTAACACACTCATATAGACACTCACACACTCTACCACTCACCCATACAGTCACTCCCACACCCACTGTATTAAATGTGTTGTTGTTTTGAATGAGTTCTTTTGGTTGGAAGTAGATCAGCAGATCTGTCGTGGAATTTGAAAACAAAATGAACCAGTGTTTGGGAAAGGGTTGAATTTGAAAAGAGCCTTTGTGTGTATGAGGTGTAGATGATTATTATACATAGAAGAGGATGCAATTTTTCACGTTGTTGAGGAACACCCTGTTGGCTCCATCCGTGAAATGGACTACATCATTTCAATATATTCCGTCCATACCGAAGCACAAGTTGTTGTGGTATATAGAACACATGTTTTGTTTTTTGAGGAATGCAGAAACAGTTTATTCACATGTTTCCTGGCTTTTTCTATCCGTGGACAAAATTTATGTTAACACTACTGCTACTTCTGTCTTTGGCGAATGTTCGGTAACACCAAGGCACTGTGTGGTAAAAGTAACATTAATTTACCAAAAGTAAACTTCATTAAGATTTCTAGTCCTACCCCAGTAATTTTGCCTAGGTCATTCCCATCACAGTGCACAATCATGAGGTCTGGATGTTGGCAATCCAATATGCGTTCAACCGAAGGTAGCAATTGATACCACTTTAACCCTCTCTGGCCAACTCAAGTATTGTCTAAATTAGGTAAATCTAGGTCCCTGTCAATGCCACTCTTTCTAGCACTATCTCTCTGGCCCAAAACACAAAACTATGGCCCACAATGCACACCTTGACCATTTTGAAGGCAGACAGGAGTAGCACACAAGTGTGCTGCTGAATGAGGCAATTTTGAAGATGAACGGCAGTTAAAATGGAGGACAGACCCAAAAATATAAGAGAACATATTTGATTGGATGGTGGAGATGTGCAGGGAAGTAGATTTAGGCAGTGACTTTAAGAAAACAAAAAATGAGTAAGTCTTTATTGGCTTTGGATAAATAAAAAATGTTATGTTGTTGGGATATGCTTAGAATTGCAACAGTCAACCACACCACCTAAAGTTTAATCTAAATCTAGTATGCTGCTCAGAGAAAGTCTTTAGAACATTTGACCTAGTGCTAACAGAGAGTGTTCCAAACACGGTTACTATGGGAATAGAGCTAAAAGAGTGTGGGGGGCAGGGAACTAAAGAGACAGCACTGTGAAAGTGAAAAGCAGAGTGGTGTACAAATATTGCTCATTAGGGAGTGTTTGACTTGTAATTGAGTGTTGAGTAGTAAAAGATAAATGGAGGCATTGACAGAAGATTGTTAAATGCTTGCAAGGGCTTCCTTGTGGGTCCCTGGATCCGGTGCAATTAATCCACAGATCCACCCAAAAACAGTACCAAATCGGGCTTCTTTTCAGGAGAATTAGAAAAGGTTAAAAGATACTGACCATTTAGAAGTGGTATAACAAAATTAGTACATGAACAGAAGCATGTGAGTTGCTAAGTATAGCAGTATCAGTGAAAGGAGAATGTGAAGCGTAGCCATTATTGGTACTTTTGTACTGAGAGTGTACTGAGAGTGGAAGAGCATTGTTATATTTCTTATTTAAGATTTGTACTAAAAAGGGATACTAACTGATGTTAAGAGAAGAGTTGGAGAACAGCAGTTGGAGTCCTGCAAAGAGATTTTACTGGTATGCGAATTAGGGTGTACTGTAAAAAACTATGGCGGTCACCGCCGAATGACCGCCCTGCGGTCAAAAGACCGCGGCGGCCATTCCAACTTTCCCGCTGGGCCGGCGGGCGACCGTAAAAAGGCCGCCCGCCTGCCCAGCGGGAAAGCCCCTGCAACGAGGAAGCCGGCTCCGAATGGAGCCGGCGGAGTTGCAGGGGTGCCACGGGTGCAGTGGCACCTGTCGCGATTTTCACTGTCTGCTAAGCAGACAGTGAAAATCTTTGTGGGGCCCTGTTAGGGGGCCCCTGCACTGCCCATGCCAGTGGCATGGGCAGTGCAGGGGCCCCCAGGGGCCCCACAACACCCTTTCCCGCCATCCTGGTTCTGGCGGTGAAAACCGCCAGAAACAGGGTGGCGGGAAGGGGGTCGGAATCCCCATGGCGGCGCTGGATTCCCTGGGCCAGGGGAAAACCGCCGGTTCCCCTTTTCTGACCGCTGCTTTACCGCCGCGGTCAGAATAGCCCTGGAAGCACCGCCAGCCTGTTGGCGGTGCTTCCGCGGTCCTCGGCCCTGGCGGTCATGGACCGCCAGGGTCGGAATGACCCCTTATGTGTAAAATAATTATAACTGCATTTAGCTGAGAGAAAATGAGTACTTTACAGTAAAAGGGAAAATAGAAGGGAAGTTAGATAACAACATTATATGAAACATACTGACCAGGAAAGAAGAAAGAGGAATTGGTATACTGAACTTACAGGTATTTTATAAAGCATCTACTGTATGAATGAGTGTGTTTGAAATTAGAAATGGGTGCTTGGTTATAGTACGCAGTTTGATAGTGTGTAATTCGTACTTACTGACAGAGTAAGGCATCCACTCATGCATTCAGTTGCACTCACAGAAAAACACTTATGAACCCACCACTCATACAGCTAGACAGTGACTAACACACTCAGAAACACACCAATAAAATCATTCATACATTAATTTACTTAAGTATAGATCCATTTACATAGTCATTTACCCATCCATACAGGCAATGTAACACTCATAAAAGACTCACACCGCCATTCATATACCCAGCAGCCACACAATCAGATAAACACACACTTGCACATGCACTTATCCAGTTGTACACCCAGTCACCTACGCATGTAAGCATTCATATTCCTATTTATAAATCCGAACATCTCACTCTCAAACCCAGCTCCACAGTGATAGAGGCAATTGCACATTCACTCCCACACCCACATAGACGTTATGTATGCACCACTAACAGAGTCAGTAACACACACAGTTACACACGCAAACACTGACTAACAGAGCCAGTTACAAATCCATATAGGCTTACATACCTATTTAAACATCCATACAGTCAGTAACACAGCCACTGAGATACCCTAACAGCTACTTATGTATACAGTGACATACACACAGAGGCACTGATACACTTACTAAGATATCCACTGAACCAGTGACACACCTAGACACCCACCAGTAGAGCTACTGAAATACAGATTTAGACACTTAAAGTTGGACACTTAGGTCATTACGACCCAGGGGGTCGGCGTTAATATGGTGGTAAGTACCGCCAACAGGCTGGCAGTACTTACCATCAGATTATAACATTGGCGGGTTGGCTGAAGCCAACTTGCCAATGTACCACTCCGACCGCCACAGCGGTAACAGCCGTCGAGCTGGAGATATACATCTCCAGCCCGGTGGCTGCCATTGTTCCAACTGTGGGATTATGACCCCACCTACCGCCATGGTTTCCGTGTTGTTCATAACGCCACGAAAACCATGGTGGTAGGCCATATCAGTGACAGGACTTCCTTCCCTGTCACTGATAGGGGTCTTCCCACTTCCTCTCGAGTTACCCCCCCACGCCCCTTTACCTCTCCAGACCACCCCACCCCACCCCACATTCACACTCTCCTTCACACACACATTCATACACACACCCATTCCCACATGCTTACACACATGCACACATCCGTTTACACACACATCTGCACACACTTTCAAACATAAAAGCAGACATGCATTCACATAACACAACATACACGCACTCAGACCTCCATACATGCACAAACACATTCAACACTCAACACACACCCGCATCCATGCACACACAAACATTCACACACCCCTACACACACACACAACACCCCCCTCCCCTGTCAGAGACCCGACTTACCTGGATCCAGGGGGTTCTCTGGCAGGGGACAGGACAGGGCGCTACTATCGCCAGCAGCAACCACCAGCAGAACACCGCCAGGCCGTATTATTGGTCATAATATGGCTGGCGGCGGTCTATTGGCATGGTGCTGCTGGTGGCAGCAGCACCACCTTACCGCCATCCACCAGAATGGCCACAGCCAGATTTCTGCCATTCTTGTGGTGGAAATCTGGCTATGGTCACAATATGGCAGACGGCTGGTAGCCGCGGCGATGGTCTTTTGATTGCTGTCGCCACAGCGGTAGGCAGTTTTTACCACCAATGTTAAAATGAGGGCCTTATAGAACCTGTTACAAACTGAGATCAACATTTATATAGCTACTGATTTACTTATAGCATGTAAAGAAGTAGTACATAATACAGTATAAAGCTGAGCACTGAGCGTCCCATGCTGTGGGGAAGTTATGAAAACTTTAAGCATCTCTGAGGCTGCAGGAAATGACTGGGATGGCCTTCTGCCGCAAAGACACCAGAGAGGTGTAGTACAGGCAGCCCCCTGGCCCCTTGACCTGCAGCAGAGCGTCCTGTGCCATGGGGACGCGTTAAAAAATGTAAACACCTCTGGGTGCAAAGAAAATGACTGGGGTGGCCTCCTGCTGCAAATACACCAGGGAGGTGTAGTTTAGGCAACCCCCGGGCCCCTTGACGAGTAGCTCAGCATCCTATGTCACAGGATCAGGGTGAAAACTCTGGGCTCAAAGGAAATGCAAAGACACCAGGGAGGTGCCAATAAAGAAAGGAGAAAAAAAATCAGAGGAAACTACTATACACTTGAAATTGGGAGTAATAAAGCACATGATGTGGAGGATATACTGGGAAAAAGAGCTGCTGATAAGAGAACTAAGGATTTTCTTAAAATAGTATGTGGAAAAATGCAAAATGTCAAAAAAACTTGCAAATAAAAGGTAAAGTTTAAAATCAACTCATAAAGAAGAAAGAGTAAGTGACATTACAGGTTTAATGCACTTTCTCCACAGAAACCAAACTGTTTGTGTCAGGAACCTGCCCAGTTCACCCCAACTCCTGTACAGAGTGTCTATCCGCAAGGCCAACAAAGATTCTTAAATGTAAAAAAATAGCCATCCAGTTCCTGCATGCTTGTTTTTATATTATGTAATTTACCTGTTATGCTTAATACTTTCCTGACACCTTTATTGCGATATTTGTTAATCAAACATTGTTTGTATCCATGTTTTATGTTTAACATTGCCCATGTACAGTGCCCGCATTTCATATTGTGGGAAAGAGTCAGGTGCTAGCTGTCTCAGTGCGCTGATTCAACAGCAGCAGGGCCGCGTGCTAAAAGCACATAAAGCCACCTGTCGCCGTAAGCTGCATGCTTAAGCATGAGGAAACCTCCCGCTGAGCTCTTGGGTGCATGCAGCTTAACTATTTAAACCATTCCAGAGTCAGAAGAAATGCTTTGCCTCGAGACTCTTTCGGCCAGGACATTGTGTCCCCATGGGCATCTCATCTCCAGAAACAACATATCACCAGGCAATGGTAACTCAGCGTAAAAGACATTGCTCTTCAAGAACAGAGGCAGCTAATATTTTACTCAAGATCAAAGTCTTCTCTCTCAGTATTCAGTACATGAATCACCTACCTTCAGACAATCTGTTCCAGTTGGCAGCAAAAGCGTGAGCAAAAAAGCATCACAGGTGCCTGCAACATAAAAGGGAAAAGGTCATACGGAAAAAACAAGGTACAATCATAGTCTTTATTTTTTTAACAATCACAGAGACCATTGGCAATCTCTGCTTTCGGTGCACTAATAATTAATGTGAATGAATTTTAAGAAACTTTGGTGCTAGCATTTACAGAACTCATCCAGGTATACAACCAAGTATACCATTGTTTATGTTATTAGTGACGCTTCTATTTCTTCCAGTATCATTGTGTTTTATTTTCACATTAGTATTTACGCAGAAGAAAGTTCTCTTATGACTTTACTTATTCTGTTTCTACATCAGATTTGGATGCATATGTTAATCTGATCATGGACAAATAAAAGCAACACATCATCATCCACTCACTTCTCAGGGCAAAATATTCTAGCCCATCCATTTACCCAACAACTCATCCTGGTGCAACCCTCTTCAAAGTGCTTTGTGTGTATTTAAGTATTCAAGGACACAGCGGGTGGTGGTGAGGAGCAAGGGAGCTATTCAAGGGAAAGGCACACAACTCAAAACTGCTTCTTATTTACATTATTACAGGTTGACAGCTTGGTCAAGGACTATTGCACCAAAACCCAAGGACCATCTCCCCTCTGTTGATTAGGCCATTAGTTTGTGTACTTTGCCAATCACCTGTAGGTAGGGTGAGTGGGAGGAATTGGTTCCACATCATCTCCGCAAGGTCGTCACCTCTCCATAGGTAAGAGATTGCAAAATCACCTCTGACATTTTGTATTTGTTGTCGGTACACTCACTACAAAGGCCAAATACGAACTAATGATGTGTTCTTGAAAACTGACCAAGAAAACAGTGAAAAGTGGCTAGAATTTGAAGTGCATTTATTTATTTCTATGGTAAATTAGATGACAACAAAAGCAATACACAATAAGTTAGAGGCGGGTGAAATTCCAGAGGAGTTTATGAAGGAATACTTATACAGTCTATACATCCTTTCTAAGTAGTAGTTCGTATGGAACCAAAGACTGGGAAACTGCCACCCACTGGGCTTCAGAAAGGCTTTAAATGTAGAGTTGTGTATTTTCCTTTAGATTTTAAATGCAATATTGTAACAGTGGGTGCAGAGAGAGATCTGGATGAACCGCTTGTTATTCTAGTGCCCACAAAAAAAAAAAATAATGTGGCAGGAAATAGTGGATGTGAATAAGGTGAAGAAAGCTAATTTGTATCTTAAAGACAATACTGTGTACTACAAAGATGTAAATGTTGCAGCACATGGAAGTTGCATGGATGGTGAAATCTTGCCTTTACATGGACAGTTTGAAAAAGTGGATAGAAGTAGATCTGAATAAATATATGAGCACTACAGTATCCATCCACTGCATTGAAAAGAGGTTATGGAGGATGCCATTGAACTGTATCAAATGAAACAAGCTAAAAGAGATCCAATGAGTGTGTGGGAGAAACATTTAAAAGCTAGATGATTTCCTCAACGATTTCCAACTGGACTTGGTGCACGGTATGTTGACCAACCTGTGCAAATCCCTGCAGCTGAATATAGATCAACAAGATTATGGGGGTTATTCCAACTTTGGAGGAAGTGGTAATCCGTCCCAAAAGTGACGGTAAAGTGACGGATATACCACCAGCCGTATTACGAGTCCATTATATCCTATGGAACTCGTAATACGGCTGGTGGTAAATCCGTCACATTTGGGACGGATTACCACCTCCTCCAAAGTTGGAATAACCCCCTATATTCTGAAGACCCTAGATTTTGACAAAGTATGCCATAATTTATTTGAAACTGATTTGTCTAGACTGTCATACACTGTTAACTGTATTCTTAAAACAGGAGTTAATGTGCAAAATATGTCTGCAAACTACTTTGTAGAAATGTCATCATGGTGAGCTGAAGTGTATGTTGCAAACTTTTGGTGCACTTACTTGGTTTGTAAAACTGAGTTGTGCAGAGTATGCATAGAATGATTTACATTAGTTTTTGAGAGAAGCAAACACTAATATTAAAGGCATCAAATTGAAGACACCAGGAAAAATTTTATCTTTGGATCCTGCTAATTTTTACAGGTACTTCAATCACAGATTTCAAGCTGTGTTGTCCTTCTTCTGCAATAAAAAAAATCCACCTCTTGGAGAAGTTACTGATTTCTTTTGTTGAAAAGAGTACCAAGCAAGAGGTGGTCCTCACATTCATATGCTATTGTGGATAAGAGATGCACCTAAATTTGGAACCGGCACAGATGAGACTGTACTTTAATTCATATAACAGTATATTACATGTAGTTCCCAAAAGGCACTGAGGAAAAAAGGCTAAAGCAGCAAGCCCTGCATTTCCAATCACATAGATGTGGGAAGTACTCTCAGCGGAAATACATAGCCAAAGGAACATTTTACACAAAATGTTCTTTTGGATTTCCAAGACCTGTTATTTCAAAAGGAAGAGTGAACACTACTTTTATGTCCACATTGAGACATACACTTACTCATAGATCACCAAAAAAACACCTACAACCTCAGAAAAACCAAGGTTTCAAAATATATTAATGACCACAATCTTGTCATTTTAGAAATTGGTAATGCCAATATGGATATTCAATATGTGGCAGACATTTCGATAGCTGTTGCTCGTTATATAACTTCATACATAAGAAAATCTGAGAAGACATAGATCAAAGAAACCTGGGAAGAGATCTTTGCTGAATAGTCTCTAACAAAGAAATTGTACTGCTTCAGTTTGAAGATGCTTTCAGAAAGGGAAATTGGATCCTATGAATGCAGTGCTTGGGTGAGTTCAACTAGCTTATATTGCAAGTCAAGAGGAATTGTCTAAGTGAGTCTAGGTCTGACATCAACTCGAAACAGAGTTTTGAAGTCTTTTCCAGAAATTCAATATCTTGCTGAATTTGAGCCAGACAGTACAGATACTGTGAAAACAAACATGTTGGGCACTTACTATCCAAAAAGTAATGCACACTTTGAAAATGTTTGTCTCTAGGAAGTACTCCAGTAATACACATTGTTGGGCATGGCCCTTTTTGCAGGGTTATCCCCAAATGTTTTGCTTATGACCTGTTTTTGATCCTGTGCTGAATTTCGTTTTTACTGGCTTTATGACTCTGGGCACTTTACCACTGCTGACCAGTGCTAAATTACAAGTGTTCTCTGTCAAAAATGTATTGGTGATTAGTTTATCCATGATTGGCATATTTGTTTTATCAGTAAGTCCCTAGTATAGTTCTCCATGTGTGTTCAGGGCCTGTAAATCAAATGCTGCTAGTGGGCCTGCAGCACTGATTGTAACACCCACATGAGTAGCCCTGTAAACATGTCTCAGACCTGCCACTGCAGTGTCTGTGTGGGCAGTTTTAAACTTCCATTTTCACCTCACAAGTGCACCCACTTGCCAGGCCCAAATCTTCCTCTAAGGTAGGCCCACGGCAGCCCCATGGACAGGGTGCAGTGTATTTAAAAGGTAGGACATATACTGGTATGTTTTACATGTCTTGATAGTGAAATACTGATAAATGTATTCTTCACTATTGCAAGGACTATCCCTCCCTAGGGTAACATGGGGATTGCCTTGAAATATCTTTTAAGTGTAATTTCCCATTGGGAGCAGATAGAGATGTGGAGTTTGGGGTCTCTGAACTCACAATTTAAAAATACATCTTTTGGTGAAGTTGCTTTTTAATTGTAAGTTTGAAAATGCCACTTTTAGAAAGTGGGAATTTTCTTGCTTAACCATTCTGTGCCCCTGCATGTCTGTGGAATACATGTCTGGGTCAGGATGACAGTTGGGCTGTTTGTAAATTTACTCTAAACAGTCACACAAAGGAAGCTGAGGTGTACCGGCATATCCGGATGGATCTTCCTGAGCTAGAGTGGTGGGAGAAACTGACACTTGCACCTGAATAGGGCTGTGCCTGTCCTTACTTAAACAGTCTCCAACCCCCTGGAGTGTGTCTGGGGCCAGGGCAGGAGAGCCAAGGTTTTGTGCACTACAAAGACCTTTCTTTGAAGTTTGCCTACTCCAAAGGCAGAAATGGAAGTAATAGACCTTTGACACCACAAAATGAGAACACTTCTGGACTGAGGACGTTCTGCCAGGAAGAAGAGCTGGATACTGTAGGAGGGACTGTCACACTGCCTGTTGCTTTGCTGTGCTAGCTTGCTGCTTGCTGCTTCTGTCCTGGGAGTGAATGGACTGAGCTTTGATTTCTACATCCTTTCCAAGGTTCTCCAAGGGCTTGAACTGAGCTTGCCTTCTGTTACGAAGTCTCAGGAACATCAAAGACTTCATCTGCCAGTGCCTGGGCTCTTCTGCAGAGAGTCATGATGTGCCAAGTGGTGCCAGCTCCAGTCCCTGGGCCCTTGGAAGTGTAAGCTGGAGATCTGAATGAGAAAATCCTCGCACCGACGTGCCACAGCTGAAAAACCAACACATCGCCTGTTCCGCAGCTGGAACATTGAAGCACTGCCTGTCTCGTGGATGCAGAATCAACGCAGCGCCTGTTTCACTGCGGTTCCATCATCACAGTGTGTCTGAATTTTCCAAGCATCATCCCTGGGCATCAATTTCTCATCGAACCTGCAGTGAAGTAAGGAACAGTGGCTACATGTCCAGAAATCAACGCATCGCCTTTTCTGCGAGGAAGCAATCAAAGCATCACCTCCCCTGCCAGTAAGGAACCAACGCATCACCTCATCTGCGAGGAAAGAATCAATGCACCACCCCCTTGTGCAGTAAGGAACCCGCACATCAATTGCTTTTTCAGCACCTCAACTCCCCTGTGGCCCACATCATCTTTGTTTTTGACGCATCCCAGGTACTTTGTGCTAAAAAGATACAGCCATTGAATCCTATGGACTAAGACTCATTTAAACCTATAAAAAAGTGATATCTTTACCTGTGTATTTTGGATTTTTGTCATTTTGGTCTTGTTAAATATAGATAAACATTGTGTATTTTTCTAACCTGGTATGAAGTCCTTTTGAAGTGTTACTGTGTGTGTTTGTGTGTATACAAATACTTTCCACATTGCCTCTGAGAGAAGCCTGACTGATTGTGCCAAGCTACCAAGGGGGTGAGCAGGGGTTATCTTAGCTGTGTGACTCCCTTTAATCTGACCAGAGTGAGGGTCCCTACTTGGACAGGGTGCAAACCACTGCCAACTAGAGACCCCATTTCTTAACACATATATAGAATGAATGTAAGAGAAAATGTGGATGAAGGAAAATTTGCAGTATTTGATTGTAATGGGTTTTTGGTGTGACATAGGAAAGACAGTCTAATTAACCATAGAAAACTGAGTTGCCAGACTGCTGGAAGCTGGAAGTGAGTTTTTCTATTTGTCACTTTTGCAATCATTTACATTTTTTAATTATGAATCAGAATTACTAGGAGAGTTTGACAGCTATGAAGACTCTTTCAATGCTGCAAAGGATGGTATTCAGTGCTCAGTTTTTTCTAACTACTTGAAGATGTTGAGTGATGAAATTGAACAGGAAGATACAATTTGCTGCTGAAGTAGCTAAGGTGAGTTCACAGAGCAGCCAAAGATTAGGTCCTCAAAGTCATAACCCACTTGGACAACCTATAATTGGAAATGAGGCTTCTGTTGCAATGAATTAGGTGGCAAATGCAGTGGAGCAAGCAAGACAGGAAACAATTGATGTGGCAGATTTAGTTGGACAACTAAATGATGAGCAAATGGAAATATGTATTGACATGAAAGCCACAGTTGAGCATAGATTGCTTCATGACAACAAACAGTGTGCATGCTCAACATCAAAGCTTATACTGTTGTATGTCAGTGGTCAAGCTGGTACTGGTAAAAGTGTCCTAATACAAGTCCTTACCACTTTTCTACAAAAGAGTACAGACTGTGATTTATCATGTGTGGTTACAGCACCTACTGGAATAGCAGCACATAATATTAAAAGTATTACATTACATCAACTTTTGATGGTGGCTATGGAACATGAAAACAAACAGGAATACCAAGTGTCAAGAGTGTTAAAAAAGTTAAAGCCTTTAATCATCGTTGAGGTGAGCATAGTCTCAAACTTAATGCTTGCCTTTGTACATTTGATAGTTTTCGAAGATCTACTGCAACTTACACCTGTGAAAGGTCAGCCTCTATTCAAAACACTTTTCCATGATGGAACTAGGCGTTCTTTGGGAATTATTGGGAATGTGAAAATTTGGGCACATTTTGAATACAAATAATTAATTCGAAATAATTAGAAATATGCGACAAGCATCACACATTGAATATGGAAATATTTTTAAAGAGATTAGAGTAGGGGTTCTTTCAATAGAGGTATGTTCTAAAAAGTCACCTTATTAAAAACTGTTTCTAACAATGAAGACAGCAGCAGAACTAATGCTTCCTTTGACACAAGAAGGTAAACATATTGGGTGCCTAATGCCTACATTGGAGGAGAATGCCTCTTTCAAAAAAGAATTGTTGGAATTGGAGTATGAAGAAATGTTGCAACTGAAGTCAATAGATACAATGTAACACCAGGGTGTCATTTCATTGATAAATGAAAAGTTAGAAGCAAAACTGGATTAATTAGAAAAATCTGTTTCACAAACTGCTGGACTGGAGAAATGTTTGTTTATGCATAAACTGTAGTATGATTTTGTGTCGAAATTTAAAGGTTTGGTCAATGGTGCTATGGGTAAAAATGTTGATTTTATTAATGTTCCTCATGGGAATGAAGTGGAATACATTGTGATCAATTTTGATCAGATTGTCAATGCAAAGCAGATTGCACATTTTTTGCTTGTGAAATATTTATATGTTTGACGGAAAGAGTTTGCAGTTTTTCTAGCATATTCTGTTACTATTCATAAACCACAAGGTTTAAGTTTAGATGCAGCATTTATTAATATTGGGAGCACCGTCTCTAAGGAAGGTGTGTCATATGTAGCTTTGCTTCAAGTTAGGACATTGGCCCTCATTATGAACACGGCGGGAAACACCGCATCGCCGGCGGCGACGGTAAAAAACGCCAACAGAGGAGCGGTCCAGAAGGCCAAACAATGAACCAACTGAAACACAGGCATCCTGAAAACCACCCACCGCCAGTAGAGGAGTGCCGACAACGACGGCAGAGGCCGCCCACAGGCTGACGGAAAGGCCTAACCCGCCCATCAAATAATGAACCACTAAACCCCGTCAGTTCCGTGGCGAGAACCACTGCCACACAAAGCCAGGCGGAAACAAATCAAATATAAGCAAACACTCACCAGAGGCTCACACAACACGGCAAAGCAGACATGGATAGAGAGCTGCAGATCATGCCAGCCCTGCTCCTTGCCATATACCTTCACGACCGAAACCGCCGACAAAGACAACGGTAAGGACCGCAACCTACGAAACAAGGGAAGAAAGGGCACAGTTACATACCCAGCCACTCCATCCACCCTGCAACGCTCCCACAACCCTTCACAGCAGCACATGTTATACACCCAACAGTAAGAGGTACTTACCCGGAACCAGGCAAACCCAACCTGACCATAGTACAAACAAATACCCCACACCTACAAACAATGAAACGAGAGACAAGGGATCAAGAGTGTGCCGCCAAAACACATGCCACACATAAACTTTTAATGCAGCTCACTGAGAAAATGATTGTCAAATAAGGCCAATGGCCAGTCCATAGTGACATGAGTCCCCTGGGCTACAATGGCCCCAACCTGACTCCCACAAGTTCTACGGTACTCCAACTGATAGGGGCAACAATGGGGCATCCAGGCACCTCAGCGAACAGGGGCAGGGGGTGGTAGGGGTGGGGATTTACAACTGGGTGGGCCTTGGATTTGCGTTCAGAAGGTGGAGGGGGTTTGGGTTTGGCCTTGGAAGGTGGGGGAGTGTGCTTGGACCTGGTGGAACCAGATGGAATTAGATCAGCAAAGGGCTTCTTCCTCTCTGGGGAAGGGGCACGGGAATGCGAAGGGCGGACAGGGGCGGGCTGGGAAGTGGAAGGAGTGGAAAGGGCAAGGAGGGGTGCACGTTTAGGGACAAGACGGGGTGGGCCAGTGGGTTGGAAGAGGTCAGCACGGGAGAGGAAACGTTTTTTGGGAGCAATTGGGGTGGACCTGAAGGAGGGTGTGGGAGTGGAGGCAGAGGGTGTGGACGTAAGTGGTGTAGGGGTGCGTGTTGTGGGTGCAGGTGACTGGACAGTATGCGGTGGATGTGTGATGGGTGGGTGTTTTGGTGAGTTTGTGTGTTTTTGGAGGAGGGGTAGACACAGTGGGAGAAGACAGGCTGCCAATGTGAATGCATGTTGTGTTGGTGTCTGCAAGTCTAGTGAGTGTGCTGCATGTGTCTACTAAAGTAGTTGTGGTGCAGGTGTGGTGTCTGGGGTGCATGCATGGATGTGTGCTATTGTGGTGAGTGCAGGAATAGGCTCAGCAACAGTGAATGAAGGTGCAGTGCCTGGGGGTGTGCATGTACAGGGGACAGACAGGGTGGCGGAAGAGGTGGACACACTTGGGGAAGTGGATGTTGCTGTGTGTGCATGTGTATGTTGGCTGTGTGAATGCTTGTGGTGGGAGGTGTGGAACTTGGGTTTAGAAGTGTACTTCTTGTGTGTTGAGGTGTGTGACTGCATGTCAGATTGTGTGCTTTGGATGGGTGAAGGGAGTGGGGTGCTGGAATGGGTTGAAAAGGTTGGAGGGGGGACGGAATGACCAGGGCAAAGAGGAGGCCAGAGCCTGAAATGATCTCTGTGGGCCAGACACAGCACTGTGAATGCCATCCAGATAGGCATTGGTCTGCTGCATCTCTGATGCTAGCCTCTGGATGGTATTGACGATGGTTGTCTGCCCTACAGAGATGGTTCTCAAGAGGTCAATAGCCTCCTCCGTGAGGGCAGCAGGGTGACTGGGGCAGGGGAAGAGGTGCCTGGGGTGAAGGAGACACTCACCCTTCTGGGTGAGCGGGCACGGCCAACTCGGTGGGAAGCAAATGGGAGGGTGGTGATGGCATGGGGGTGGTGGAAGATGATACAGTAAGCGTGGGCTCACTAGGGTCTGCCACCGCCAGGGAGCCCCTATTGGAGGAGGTATCAGAGTCACTACCTCCAGTGGTAGTTGCCTCCCCCGTGGTACTCCCCTCACCCTCCAATCCACTGGTCCCCTTGGCATCAGATGACTGCCTCCGAGGATCCGTGGGCCGCTGCATCCCCACTCAATGGTGCCTCAGTTCCCTCTCCAGATGATGCTGTTGTATACAAACAACACAAGGAAATAGGAGAGACACTTGTAAATAGCTGAAAGGAGTGAACATAGTGGTTCATACATACACCCACCAAGAAGACCCTCCAACAGGCAGCACCTTCCCCTTTACATAACATAACATAACATGTGTATTTGTAAAGCGCACGTTCACCCGCAGGCATCTTGGCGCTGAATAACAGATGTTTATTGTTACCCAACTCAATGGTACTCATTTTATCGACCTCAGAATTTTGGATGAAAGGCTGAGTGAACCTGCCGGGATTTGAACCTGTGACCATGAGGTCGAACACAGGCCCCTATAGTGGACGCATTAGTCCACTAAGCCACCAGACCCGGCTTTACCCATGGCCATGCCCCTGACTAGTGTACAGAACCTTCCTCTACACCCATTTCCTAAACAACTTAAGGACCCGACGTGTAGGAGACCTGACCAAAACACCCCTACTCCCTACGGGGCCATCATGTAGATGGACATCAGTCAGAGTCTCTGTGTCAGGAATAAGGCTGTGCGCAGTCCAGGTTCCGCCCGAAACTCTGCTGCGTGTATTTGCGACGCTTCATGCGCACCACTTGTCATCCCCTCTTGTTCTAGAAGTGGTTATCAGTGTCGCCTGCCCTGTGGTAAAGCTCATGTAGCTGCAGGGCCAGGACATTGGTGGACAAGAAGCACTTATCAGTGCTATTCTATGAATGGACTACAATTCCCAGGTTTCTAGAGGCAGAGGCCATATTGGGGTGTGGCAGGCCTACAAAGCCCAGCCACACTCAAGCACATTGCTCACTATTTTGAAGACTTCGATACAGTCAGACCTCGTGGGGGTTCCTCTGAAGAAGAGCAGATTTCCTGCATGGCAGATTGACAGCAAATCGGAGTATCCTTGTTTCCATGTTGAATTCAGATACGAGTAGGTCGTACTCGTAACGGTAAGGTCTTGATAAGCCCATATTAGATTTCCTGCATGGCAGTTTGACAGCAAATCGAAGTATCCTTTTTTCCATGGTGAATTCAGATATGAGTAGGTCGTACTCGTAGCGGTAAGGTCTTGATGATCCCAATGTTGAAGGGAGTTGTTACTTCCAAAAGTAAAGCACCCCTTAGCACAACGAGCAAAGCGCTTTCAGTCCAAAGAGTAAAGCACTCCTGGCAGGACAATAAAAGTGCTTCTGGCCAAATGAGTAAAGCAGCCTTGGCGTGACGATCAAAGCGCTTCTGACCACATGAGTAAGGCGCCCCTTAGCACAACGAGCAAAGCGCTTCAGGCCACATGTGTAAAGCGCCCTTGGCACGATAATCAAAGCGCTTCAGTCCACACGAGTAAAGCGCCCTTGGCAAGACAATCAAAGGTGCTTCAGGCCACACGAGTAAAGTGTCCTTGGCACGACAATCAAAAGCGTGTCAGGCCACACGAGTAAAGCGACCTTGGCACGATCGCTTCACGCCACATGAGTAAAGCTCCCCCATAGCACAACGAGCAAAGCGCTTCAGGTCACAAGAGTAGAGAGCCCTTGGCACGACAATCAAAGCGTTTCAGGCCACATGAGTAAAGCAGTCTTGGCACGAGGATCAAAACGCTTCATGCCACACGAGTAAAGCGCCCTTGGCAAGTCAATCAAAGCGTTTCAGGCCACATGAGTAAAGCGCCCTTGGCATGATAATCAAAGCGCTTCAGTCCACACTAGTAAAGCGCCCTTGGCAAGACGATCAAAGACACTTCAGGCCACACGAGTAAAGCGTCCTTGGCATGGCAATCAAAAGCATTTCAGGCCACACGAGTAAAGCGACCTTGGCTTGACGGTCAAAGCGCTTCATGCCACATGAGTAAAGCGCCCCCTTAGCACAACGAGCAAAGCGCTTCAGTTCACAAGAGTAAAGCGCCCTTGGCACGACAATCAAAGCGTTTCAGGCCACATGAGTAAAGCAGTCTTGGCACGAGTATCAAAACTCTTCAGGCCACATGAGTAAAGCGCCCCTTAGCACAACGAGCGTAGCGCTTCAGAAAAAGCAAGTATAAGCGCTCTGGCATAATGGACAAAGCGCTTCATGTATGATGATCAAAGCGCTTCATGAACAACAAACAAGGCGCTTCTGCCCAACAAACAAAGCGCTTCAAGTTCAATGAGTAAAACTTTCAGGCCTTAGTAGTGAATATGAAAACGTTTTGGAGATAAGCAAATTATAGTTTAATTGTTTTTTGGGAAGCATAATATGTGAGATACATATTTAAGTCTTTGAGAATTTCTAGGCTGAGATCAAACGTTTATGTTATGAATGCATAATTGTTACATGATTGATATTCAGAGTATGACCATAGTCCAAAGCTCTTGCCATCTCTAGGTTCAGAGGTTGCAGTTTGTTCTTGTTCCATGGTTCAAAGAAGGGGCTATGCCCAATTCACAAAGGGTCTCAATCTGACACCACGGAGACGCCTTTATTCAAGAGTCTATTGGTGAGTTTATACTGTTATGAATGAGTATATGCATATTTGTTCTAATTGTTTCTTTTCAGACCTCTGTCCCTGCAGTTCCCTACCCTAAATCCCTTCCCCCCACCTGGCATCATCATAACTCTGTGCTCTGATAGCTTTCTGAGTTGGTGACGCCGGGAGGTGGGCCTTTTGTTCAGCAGCATGCAGATCCCAAGGAAAGGGCAATGTGACGGAATAGTGAGCCCACAAGTTTATACTTTCCTCTTGGTCTGTACACGAGCTGCGCAAGATGGCCACCTTAGACACACTTATGCAAGTAGTCACTGAAATGCAAAGAGATTTGACAGACTCAAATTTTTTTACAGCCGATTTAGTTAACAAAGCACCCCAGTTACTGAGTAAGGTGGATGGTTCTGAATCTGAGTCTCGTCCTACGCTTTCCATACCTACTAACATAGCTGTGAATGTGCCGACACAGATTCCTCTAGCTGCACCAGAAAGGTTTTCTGGGACCCCAATGAGGTTCAGGTTTTTCTCACACAGGTGGAACTACATTTTACGTGTCGTCCCAGTGCCTTTCCGGATGCACAATCTAGAATCGCATTCCTTATATCCTATCTGAATAGTGATGCAGCTAATTGGGCAGTGCCTTTAGTCCGATTAGACAGTCCCCTTTTGTATAATTGCCGTTGTTTGTAGAAGAATTTGAAAAGGTATTTGACAGGTGCGCAATAACTATGTCTGCAGACAAAGAGTTACTAGAATTACGCCAAGGAAACAAAGACTTGATAGACTTCAAACGGTTAGTAGTGGAAACCGCTTGGCCAGAGGAAAAAAGGTCAGCAGTATTTTATCAAGGGCTAAAAGACGAACTGAAAGACGTATTGGCCCAAGTTGAACCGCAACTGAAAACTTGTACTGATTTAATTGATCTAACCCTGCGGCTAGATCATAGACTCTCAGAAAGAAAAGGAGTAAGGGAAAAATGGGAAGAACCCAACTGGCGAATGGAAAGGTCCAGACACATTCAATTGTCCTCAGATCCTATTATAGAACCGATGGATATTGGAACTGTTCTCCCATCATTGACCAAAGAGGAGAAAGACATGCGGCGAAGAAATGGACAGTGTCTGTATTGTGGAAAAAAGAGTAATTTCGTAAAGGAATGTCAAAAGAAATCCAAAGGTAAAATTGATCCAACATTTGTGACAAAGAAAAAGATAGCGATTGCTTTGGAAAATTCACAGGAAAAGTAAAGTGCCCAAGAAAAAACAAAGGGGACCTCTTGGGGAAATTGACAATCCCTTCAGTGTGTCCTTGCACAAATCGTTATGTCAAACACTTTCGAATTCTAGTACAACTGACTGTACAGGGGAAAAGTCATAGGCGGTCATAGGCGCATTTGGCCGCCTCAAAAGACCGCGGAGGCCATTCTGGCTTTCCCGCTGGGCCGGCGGGCGCCCGCCAAAGGAGCGCCCGCCGGCCCAGCGGGAAAGGCCCTGCAACATAGAAGCCGGCTCCGAATGGAGCCGGCGGTGTTGCAGGGGTGCGACGGGTGCAGTTCCACCCGTCGCGATTTTCACTGTCTGCTATGCAGACAGTGAAAATCATTCTGGGGCCCTGTTAGGGGGCCCCACAACACCCGTTCCCGTCATCCTGTTCCTGGTGGTCAAAACCGCCAGAAACAGGATGGCGGGAAGGGGGTCGGAATCCCCATGGCGGCGCTGCTTGCAGCGCCACCATGGAGGATTCTCCCAGCCGGGGGAAATCCGGCGGGAAACCGCCGGACCCGGCTGGGCGACCGCAGCTTTACAGCCGCGGTCGGAATCCCAAAGGAAGCACCGCCAGCCTGTTGGCGGTGCTTCCGTGGTCATCCACCCTGGTGGTCGATGACCGCCAGGGTTGGAATGACCCCCATAATGTACAAGTTCTAATTGATTCAAGGGCAACAGGAAATTCTGTGGACCAACAAACTGCACTAGACTTGCATATGCCCAGTGTCAAGAAAAAGGTTCCTGAAGTTGTTTATGCAGTTGATGGTAGTGAATTGGCAGGAGGCCCAGTTACTAAACAAACCTCACGAATGCAAATGATTTGCAAAGATGATGGGAATCTGAACCACTGTGAGAAAATTCACTTTGATATAATTCAAGCACCCCAATATGGTTTTATCTTAGGAATGCCGTGGTTAATGTTACACAATCCATGCATAGACTGGCGCAACCAGGTTTTGCGTTTTTCTTCTTCCTCTTGTTTAAAAAAATGTCTTCAACCAAGACGAGACAAAGAAGGAAATCTTCAACACTCTATTGCTACTGCAGTTGAGAAGGAAATTGATCTGCCACCACAGTATTCAGAATATACTGATGTTTTCTGTGAAAAGAAAGCGAGCTCCTTACCACCTCACAGGCCGTACGACTGTCAGATCGACCTTGTACCCGGCGCCAATATACCAAATTGTAGAATCTATGCATTATCAGAGACGGAAAATCAAGTCCTACGAGAATACCTTGATCAATGCTTAGCCAACGAGCTAATTCGACCATCACGATCTCCAGCGGCTTCTCCGCTGTTTTTCGCACCCAAAGCTAATGGCGAATTGAGACCTTGTATTGACTTTAGAGTGATAAACAAGATCACTATTAAAAATAAATATCCACTACCTCTCATACGAGTCTTGTTAGACCAGGTAAAATCTGCCGTTATTTACACCAAACTGGACTTACGAGGTGCTTATCACCTAGTTCGAATTCGAGAGAGAAATGAGTGGAAAACAGCTTTTAAGACTTGTTATGGTCTCTTTGAGTATCTAGTGAGGCCGTTTGGTCTATGTAATGCCACAGTAGCTTTCCAATATTTCCTAAACGATGTTCTGAGAGAATACCTAGACATCTTTGTCATCGTTTATATTGACAATATATTGATCTATTCAAACTCTGAAGAAATACATGAAGAACATGTAAAAAAGCTATTACAAACTCTATGAAACCATAATTTGTTTTGCAAATTAAGTAAATGCGAATTCCATACCAAAGAGGTTGAATTTTTGGGAGTTGTTTTAACACCTGACGGCATGCAAATGACTGAAAGAAAAATTCAAGCTGTATCAGAATGGCCCACACCAAAATCAGTACGGTACATCCAATGTTTTTTGGGTTTTGCCAATTTTTATCGACGCTTCATCCATCACTTCTCCCAAAAGGTAGCACCAATTACCAAATTGCTAAGGAAAAAGGCCGTCTTCAACTGGTCCCAGGAGACAGAGGAAGCATTTCAAGACTTAAAAAAAGGCCTTTACTTCAGCTCCCATTCTAGCTCATCCCAATGTGGAGGAACCATTCATTGTGGAAGCCGATGCATCCGATGTCGCTGTTGGGGCCATCCTGTCCCAACGTCACTGACAAACTGGACAATTGCACCCCATAGCATATGTGTCAAGAAAACTAAATGAAGCAGAACCGAATTACACCATAGCAGAAAAAAAATGACTAGCAATTCGCAATGCTTTCAAAGAATGGAGACATTATCTATTGGGAGCAAAACACACGAGAACTGTATACTCTGACCATAGAAACTTACAATTCATGAGCTCTGCCAAGCTACTAACTGCCAGGCCACTGAGATGAATTTTATTCTTTGCAGAATTTGATTTCATAGTGACTTTTAGACCAGGAGTAGATAATCGTAAGGCCGATGCATTGTCTGGACAAGATTCTTCGATCACACATACTGAACAAAAACCCATGCCTATTATAACACCTTTAAAAGTGTTGTGTTTAATAGCAGCCGAGAAGTTCTTTGATCTCATTCGTAATCATTTTCAGATCACCAAGTGGCAACAGTGGTTACAACAAGACACAAAAAGGTACATTCAACTAGGCCTACCTCTACACGAATCTCGAGTATTCCTGCCTACTGAGGAGTTAAGAGAGACAGCTTTTCATTGGTTGCCTAGTCATCCTCTAGCAGGTCATCCAGGTCCTCAAAAAACACTAGAACTCATGAAAAGGTATTTTTGGTGGCCTACATTTGTTCATGACTTAAAGCAAATGCTACAATCCTGTGAAGTATGTGCAAGATGCAAAAGCGAACATAGCAAGCCTAAAGGTCTGCTGATACCACGATCCATTCACACACACATAGGCCACAAGCTATGAGCACAGCGGTCCTGGCTATCAGGATCCCAGTGGGACAGGCAAAACATACTGGCAAACAGGCAGGAATTGGGGGTAACATGCCAAGAAAGATGGTACCTTCCCACACAAACACACACACATGTGCACACACACACACATATATATATTATATATATACACATATATATATATATATATATATATATATATATATATATATATATATATATATACATATATATTATTAGGTCATAAGCAGTCCATTATAGGGGCACACATTATAGTTAACTCAGGTAACTATAGCTGTTGAAATTCTATGGTTTTGTACATGTCAAATTGAAAACCTAACTATAATGTCCCTGTAACCTTTGTTTTTTTCAGTGAATTTCTAAGGTTTTTTAATTCTATTTCCTAATTATAACCTCCTTGTAACCTTTGTTTTTTTCAGTGAATTTCTAAGTTTGTTTTTAATTCTATTTCCTAACTTTAATGTCCCCGTAACCGTTATTTTCGGTGAATTTGTATGTTTTTTTTAAATGTGAAGTATTTACAATAGTATGCAGTAATCCAAAGACCACCGCGCATGGCCTTCGGATGTCTGCAGTATTGAATGTCACTAGGGCCTGGCCTGTGGCCAAACTGTGCTGCCAAACCATGGTAATATGCACCTCTGTATTGTCATACAGACCTGTTTTTTTGTGTTCTGTACATCGCAGGGCTCTAAGCATCAAAGAAGCTAACGTAGGTGTGTTCAGGCTTTTCATTTCCCTGCTCACACTGTTTCCTTACAATTCTTGCTTCTGGTTAGTTTAATGGTTGAGCTGCAACTCTCTACAACATAAACTTTACTGGGAAAGCACATTTAGGAGGGGAAAATATCACAACACGTGATAAATGAATGGCCCTCTACCCTAGATGGTGGATCAACTAATCCACCTCTATGTTGCTGTCATGGGTCTTCATGCAGAATTCACAGCTGTTTCAGAACTATAAATAGTAAAATAATAGTGTTGTTTTTTAGAGAAATTTATGAGTCGCACACCATTCACAAATCTTCACGCACAATACACAACTTCAGCACAAATTAACAATTTGTAGAATACACATATACACAAGTTATTAAAATTCAGTCAATCAATCAATCAATCAATGAATTTATAAAGCGCTCTAAGTACCCGTGAGGGTTTCAAGGTGCTGGGAGGAGGAAGGGGGGTGCTGTTGTTACTGATCGAAGTGCCAGGTCTTGAGGAGTCTTCTGAAGGTGAGTAAGTCTTGAGTCTGTCGCAGATTGGTAGGGAGGGTGTTCCAGGTTTTGGCGGCGAGGTATGAGAAGGATCTGCCGCCGGAGGTTTTTCGTTGGATGTGGGGAACGACGGTGAGGGCGAGGTTTGAGGAGCGGTGCTGACGGGTGGGGGTGTAGAAGCTGAGTCTGTTGTTCAGGTAGGCTGGTCCGGTGTCGTGGAGTGCTTTGTGAGCGTGGGTAAGAAGCTTGAAAGTGATCCTCTTGTTCACGGGGAGCCAGTGAAGGTTTCTCAGGTGGTGGGAGATGTTAGCTGGTAGCTAATATTGTTAATTACCTACCATAGAAATAGGTGAAAAACATTATAATTGTGTTCTTACTACTTTGTCGAGAATTGCGATGTCACCGCGCACTGTTCCCAGCACATATTTCTGGAATTGTGCAGGGTACGCAACTCCGACATTTTGTACAAATATGTTAGAAACATGTGTACACTTTTTTAATGTTTATATTACATAAAGAGGTTTAGTACCACATGAAGAAAAAATAATGCCTTTTGACAAGAAATATGTTTTAACAAACATTTAAATAGCTTTTATAGAGTTGTGTTTATGTCGTGGTGGAGCAGCGGCAGCTTCACGCATCCCATGTGACCTAGAAAAGAACAATTCCATTGTCTAAGCAACTTTCCAACTTCTGTAGTGAAAGGTCTCACCTATTCTACTTTACTTTGGGAATGGCTGTGTTTTTTCACACTTCTCTGCCAATCCAAAAGTTTGACCATGTGGATTGCTGTTTTATTTTATTGTTTATTTCTTTGGGCATGACATCTTCAAGAGAACAGCGGGAGGAGGAGGATGTGAAAATTTTGAAGGAAGAAGAACCAGCCCCTCCCCCACACAAAAATGAAAGTATAGTTTGGGAGTTTTTTTCAATTCCTGAATGGGATAAAAAAAGTTAACGCGAGTAAGGTAAAATGCACATCAAAGGAAATATTCATGTGGGACATCTGGTATGTTCCTGCATCTCAGTACTATGCACTCCACTCGTCTTGCAAGAGCATAAGTAATAAGGCTGCAAAGTGAAGTGGGTGGTTCCAGTGGAGTGAATGGGTGCTTCAGTGGCTGTACGAGCGAGTGATAGGGTGCATGATTGGCTGTATGGGTGAGTGAATGGGTGTGTGAGTGGCTGTATGGGTGAGTAAGAAGATGGATGAGTGGTTGTATGGATAGGTGAGGGCATAAGTGGCTGTAAGGGTGAGTGAGTGGCTTTGTCACTGTATGGGTGACTGAGAGAATGTGTGAGTGGTTGTATGGGTGAGTCAGAGGGGACATAAGTGACTGTATAGGTGAGTCAGTGGGGGCACGAGTGACTGGGTGAGTGAATGGGTGTGTGAGTGGATGTATGGGTGAGTTATAGGGTGCATGAGTGGCTGTATGGGTGAGTGAATGGTTGCATGAGTGTATGTATGGGTGAGTGAAGGGGTGCATGAATAGGTGTATGGGTGAGGGAGTGGGTGCATGAGTGGCTGCATGTGTGAGTGAATGGGTGCATGAGTGGCTGTATGGGTGAGTGGGTGCATGAGTGATTCTATGGGTGGTGAGTAGCTGTATGGGTGAGTGACTGGGTGTTTGAGTGGCTGCATAGGTGAGTTACTGGGTGTGTGAGTGCCTGTATGGGTGACTGAGAGGCTGCATTAGTTGCTGTATGGGTGAGTTAATGGGTGCATGAGTGCCTGTATGGGTGAGTGAGTGTGTGCATTAGTGGCTGTATGGATGACTGATAGAGTGCATGACTGGCGTGAGTGGCTGTATGGTGAGTGAATGGGTGCATGAGTGGCTGTATGGGTGAGTGAATGGGTGCATGAGTGGCTGTATGGGTGAGAGACTGGGAGCATGACTGGCTGTATGGGTGAGTGGGTGCATGAGTGGCTCTATCAGCAAGTGAATGGGTGCATGAGTGGCTGTATGGGTAAGTGAGTGGGTGTGTGAGTGGCTGTATGGCTACGTGAGTGGGTGCATGAGTGGCTGTATGGATGACTAATAGGGTGCATGAGTGGGTGTATGAGCAAGTGAATGGATGCATGAGTGACTGTATGGGTGAGTGACTTGGTGTGTGGGTATCTGTATTGGTGACTGAATGGGTGCATGAGTCACTGTACGGGTATGCGAATGGGTGCATGAGTGGCTGTATGGGTGAGTGACTGGTTATCTCAGTGGTTGTATGAGTGAGAAAGTGGGTACATGAGTGGCTGTATGGATGAGTGATAGGGTGCATGAGTGGCTGTTTGGGCAAGGGAATGGGTACATGAGTGGATGTATGGGAGAATGATTGGCTGTGTGAGTGGCTGAATGGGTGACTGAGTAGGTGCATGAGTAAATGTATGAATGACTGATATGGTGCATGAGTGGCTGTATGGATGAGAGAATGGGTGCATGAATGACTGTATGAGTTAATGACTGGCTGCATGAGTGGCTGTATGGCTGAGTGGGTGCTTGAATGGATGTATCGATGGCTGCTAGGGTGTGGGAGTGGTTGTATGGTTGAGTAAATTGGTGCATAAATGACAATGGGTGAGTGACTGGGTGCATGAGTGGCTGTATGTGTGAGTGAGTGGGTGCACGAGTAGCTGTATGGATGACTGATAGGGTGCATGAGTGACTGTGTGGGTGAGTGAATGGGTGCATGAGTGGCCATATGGGTGAGTGACTGGGTGCATGAGTGGCTGAATGGGTGAGTGACTGGGTGTATGAGTGGCTGAATGGATGATGACTAGGTGCGTGAGTTGGAGTAAGGATGAGTGAAAGAGTGCATGAGTTCCTGTATGTGTGAGTGACTGGGTGCATGAGTGCCTGTATTTGTGAGTGATAGGGTGCATCAGTGGTTGTATGCATGAATGACTGGGTGGATAAGTGGTTATTTAGGTGAATGTGTGGGTGTATGAGTGATTTTATAGGTGAGTGAGAGGGAGTAGTAGTTGCTGTATGGCTATGTAAGTGGGTACATGAGTGGATCTATGTGTGAGATAATGAGTTCATAACTGGTATATGAGCGAGTGGGTGTAGTAGTAATATATGGATGACTTTATGATTGTATGAGTGGTGTATCTGTGACTGAGTGATAGTATATCTGTGTAATTGAGTGACTAAATGACTGAGTGAATATATGAGTGATGTATGTACAGTTTTATGAGTACTTACGTGACACACTGAGTGAGTGTATGTGTCAGATACAGTAGAGGTCAGTAACCAGAAAACACACTGCTGTAACACATAAAGAAAACTGTCTAAGAATAAACAATGGTCAATATGAGTCTGAAACACTTTTTTCTGCCACTGTTACTATCTTTAAAGTTTTGAGGACATATGTCCCCAAATACTGTTGAAAAAGAGAAGAATATAAATATGTGAGTATCACGTTTGTTAGACCTGGCATCCTTGGTGTGGTTTCCCCTGCCTTTTTTTCCTCTGCTTCTTGTGTTTTGACTGTGGGCTGGGCCTTGTTTTTGCTGGCTTTTGGTACTCTGGGCATGGGCACTTTACCACTTCTGATCAGTGCTAAAGTGTAAGTGCTCTCTGCATAAATTGTAAGTGTAATTAGCTTTTCCATGATTGGCATATTTGATTTACTAGTAAGTCCCAAGTAAAGTGCACTAGAAGTGCCCAGGGCTTGTACATCAAATGCTACCACTGGGCCTGCAGCACTGATTGTGCCACCCACGTGAGTAGCCTTGTAAACATGGCTCAGACCTGCCACTGCAGTGTCTGTGTGTGCAGTTTTAAACTGCCAATTCTACCTGGCAAGTGTACCCACATTCCCTTTTTCTACAGGTAAGGCACCCCTAAGGTAGGCCCTAGGTAGCCCCATGGGCAGGGTTTAGTGTATGTTAAAGGTGAGACATGTACTGATGTGTTTTACATGTCCTGACAGTGAAATACTGCCACGTTTGTTTTTCACCGTTGCAAGGGCTGTCTCTCTCATAGGTTAACAAGGGGGCTGCCTTTAAATATTTTTTAAGTGCAGTGTCTCTTTGAGAGCAGATGGAGATTTAGAGTTTAGGGTCTCTGAACTCACAATTCAAAAGAACATGTTTTGGTAAAGTTTGTTTTTGGATTGTCAGTTTGAAAATGTTACTTTCAGAAAGTGGGCATTTTCTTGCTTAACATTTCTATGCCTCTGTGTGCTTTTGTATTACATGTCTGGATAAGACTGACAGTTGGGCTGTTTGTAAATCTCTACTAGACATTGACACAAATGGAGCTGGTGTGTAGCCTGTATACCCTGATGAGTCTCCTGGGCTAGAGAGGGGAGGGAGGAGCTGACACTTACACTTGAAAGGGCTGTGCCAGCCCTCACACAATGAAGTCTCCAACCTGCTGCTGTGTGTCTGGGGCCAGAACTGGGCAAGGTAGGACCTTGTGAACAACAAAGACTTTCCTTTGAAGTTTGCCTGCTTCAAAGGCAGAAAGGGGTATAGGTAGTGGACCCAAAACTGCAGATTTTAAATGACTTTTGGACTCAAGAGGAACCTCTGCCAAGGAGAAGAGCTGAAGAGCTGGAGGAGGAGTACTGCCCCTTTGCCTGTCTTTGCTGGGTTGGCCTACAGTTGCTGCTTCTGCCTGAAAGAGAACAGACTGGACTTTGTGGTATATTCCTATTTGTGAAATGTCTCCAAGGGATTGGACTGTGCTTGCCTCCGGCTTTGAAGTCTCAGGGGCATTAAAGACTTCCTCTGCCAGCACCTGGATGCTCTGCGGAGACTCCTACCCTGCCAAGTGGTGGCCACTCCAGTCCCTGGGCCCTTGAAAGGTGAAGCTGGTGGAACCAAAGCGGAAATCCACACACAGGAGACATGTGGGGAACAATTTGACGCACCACCTGCAAAGCGGCTGTAAAAATGATGCACCACCTGCATCTCAGCTGAGAAATTGACACACCACCTGCATTGCGGCTGGGAAATTGACACATCACCTGCATCGTGGTAGGATAAATGCGCGGCTCCTCATTACTGTGAGGCTGGATTTCGCATGCATCGTCACTGGGCATCAAAATTAATGTGAACCTGTGTGGATCCGAGGTGCCTATCTGGAAATCGACACATCACTCTCTTGCAGGAGAGAAAAATGATGCATCGCCTACCTGACCAGAGAAGAAACGACATACGGCCTCACCTGCGAGAAAGGAATCAACACATCACTGACTTTTCTGATGCACGCTCGACCGCGTAGCTTTATTTTTGATGCAAACCAGGTACTTCGAATAACAACAGCAAGTCCATTGTTTTCTATGGAGTAAGACCCTTTTTCAACTTAAAATTTCATAACTTTACTTGTGTATGTTGGATTTTTGTTGTTTTGTTCTTGTTTGATTTAGATAAACATTGGCTGTTTTTCGAAACAGGTGTGGTGTCTATTTTGTAGCGATTTCACTGTATTACGGTCTGTGTTGGCACAAATACTTTACACTTTGCCTTTGAGATGTCTGACTGCTTGTGCCAAGTTACAGAGGGGGTGAGCAGGGGTTTTCTTAAGTGTGTATCTCCATTGTCCTGACTACAGTGAGGGTCCCTGCTCAGGCAGAATGTAAACTGACTGCCAACCAGAGACCCCATTTTAACAATACTTATAAGAGATTTAAAGCAAAGCAGTATACATTAATTATCTTCTAGTTGTATATGAGTATACATTAAGAGGCCTATTTATACTCGATTTGCACCAAATCTGCGTAATTTTTTTACACAAATTTTGCGCAAAACTAACTCCATATTTATATTTTGACGCTAGACACGTCTTATGGTAAAATATTGGAGTTTGCACCATTTTTTAGATGCGTGAACCTACCTGCGTCAATGAGATGCAAGGTAGGCATTACAATCTACAAAATGGTGCAAAACCCATTGCCCCATATTTATCCCCGTGCTAAAATGATGCACGGGTGGGAGGAGGGGCTAAATAATGGTGCAAAGCTTGCTTTACACCATTATTTAATGCCTGGGTCAGACCAGGCATTAAGGGACCTGTGGACCGATTTCCATGGTTGAACACCATGGAATGGGTCCACAGGTGCCCTCCTCAAGCCCCAGGAACACCCCCACCCACACCAAAGGGCCACCGGAGGATGAGGGACCCCATCCCAGGTAAGTAGGGTAAGTATAGGTAAGTATTCTTTTTTAAATTAAAATGCCATCCGGGGCCAAACTTGGGGCCCCCTGCATGGCACAGGGTGCAATGGCCATGCCCAGGGGACACTGGTCCCCTTTGCTGGCCATTGTGGTGGTGGGCATGACTCCTGTCTTCCAAGACAGGAGTCATGTGGATGGTTTTGCATCAGAAAATTACGCTACGCTGTTCAGAGGCATTTTATTTGCCTCTAGCCAGCCTAACATAATTTTTTGGTGCAAAACCCATTCTCCCATACCGCCACCCCACCCGGCTAAAGTCATTTTCTTTTTTATGCTAGCCCACCCTTTGCATCGGCTTGCACCATTCCATAAATGCTCAGGAATGGCGCAGTGCTAAACTTTTTGATGCAAAACTGCGTTAGTGCTGTCCCTTAGTGGAGCCAAGTCCTATATTGTAGCACTGTTTCTGCCGAACTGACTGGTGGGAATGCTCTATTACAATGTTCCTGCTAGTCAGCCCAGTGGTGTCCTCCCCGCGGCATTGGTGGTTGGCTGGTCCAACTGCCAAATTTGCAATTAGGCCCTATATGTTTGCCCTTTTTACAAAAATGATACATTAGCTCTGCTGCTGTCTTGTTAGAGGAAAACAGTTGCTGAATAAGTCGACTTTTCAACACCATTTTTCCCTCCTCTATCAGAAATCCACTCTAATGTCCTTTAGAATGTTTCCATACTCCATGTCAGAGGCTTGACGCATATTTTTCACAAGTTCCTTCTATTGAAAATATTGCCAAATGTTTACATTTTCAATACTTCCCAAGGAGTTTCAAGTCTCTTCATGTAAACATTGGCTGTTTTTCGAAACAGGTGTGGTGTCTATTTTGTAGCGTTTTCAATGTATTACGGTCTGTGTTGGCACAAATACTTTACACTTTGCCTTTGAGATGTCTGACTGCTTGTGTCAAGTTACAAAGGGGGTGAGCAGGGGTTTTCTTAAGTGTGTATCTCTATTGTCCTGACTACAGTGAGGGTCCCTGCTCAGGCAGAATGTAAACTGACTGCCAACCAGAGACCCCATTTTAATAATACTTATCAGAGATTTAAAGCAAAGCAGTATACATTAATTATCTTCTAGTTGTATATGAGTATACATTAAGAGGCCTATTTATACTCGATTTGCACCAAATCTGCGTAATTTTTTTACACGAATTTTGCGCAAAACTAACTCCATATTTATATTTTGATGCTAGACACGTCTTATGTTAAAATATTGGAGTTTGCACCATTTTTTAGATGCGTGAACCTACCTGCGTCAATGAGATGCAAGGTAGGCATTACAATCTACAAAATGGTGCAAAACCCATTGCCCCATATTTATCCCCGTGCTAAAATGATGCACGGGTGGGAGGAGGGGCTAAATAATGGTGCAAAGCTTGCTTTACACCATTATTTAATGCCTGGGTCAGACCAGGCATTAAGGGACCTGTGGACCGATTTCCATGGTTGAACACCATGGAATGGGTCCACAGGTACCCTCCTCAAGCCCCAGGAACACCCCCACCCACACCAAAGGGCCACCGGAGGATGAGGGACCCCATCCCAGGTAAGTAGGGTAAGTATAGGTAAGTATTCTTTTTTAAATTAAAATGCCATCCGGGGCCAAACTTGGGGCCCCCTGCATGGCACAGGGTGCAATGGCCATGCCCAGGGGACACTGGTCCCCTTTGCTGGCCATTGTGGTGGTGGGCATGACTCCTGTCTTCCAAGACAGGAGTCATGTTGATGGTTTTGCATCAGAAAATTACGCTACGCTGTTCAGAGGCATTTTATTTGCCTCTAGCCGGCCTAACATCATTTTTTGGTGCAAAACCCCTTCTCCCATACCGCCACCCCACCCGGCTAAAGTCATTTTCTTTTTTACGCTAGCCCACCCTTTGCATCGGCTTGCACCATTCCATAAATGCTCAGGAATGGCGCAGTGCTAAACTTTTTGATGCAAAACTGCGTTAGTGCTGTCCCTTAGTGGAGCCAAGTCCTATATTGTAGCACTGTTTCTGCCGAACTGACTGGTGGGAATGCTCTATTACAATGTTCCTGCTAGTCAGCCCAGTGGTGTCCTCCCCGCGGCATTGGTGGTTGGCTGGTCCAACTGCCAAATTTGCAATTAGGCCCTATATGTTTGCCCTTTTTACAAAAATGATACATTAGCTCTGCTGCTGTCTTGTTAGAGGAAAACAGTTGCTGAATAAGTCGACTTTTCAACACCATTTTTCCCTCCTCTATCAGAACTCCACTCTAATGTCCTTTAGAATGTTTCCATACTCCATGTCAGAGGCTTGACGCATATTTTTCACAAGTTCCTTCTATTGAAAATATTGCCAAATGTTTACATTTTCAATACTTCCCAAGGAGTTTCAAGTCTCTTCATGTGAAAGAGTTTTGAAAACAGGCTGTCCTTTTTCAGGAGCAAGTTATAGTAGGTCTCCAAAAAAATTAAATACTTTCTTCTGAGCTAGATGTCATATTCAGCTTTTAGGGCCAGATGTAGCAAGCTTTTTTGCATGGCACAAACAGCGAATTTCGCTGTTTGCGCCATGCAAAAATCACATTGCAATGCCTATTCTCATTTTGCGAGTCGGTAACCTGGTTACCGACTCGCAAAATGGGAATGCGAGTCGCAAATAGGAAGGGGTGTTCCCCTTCCTATTTGCGAGTCGCATCGCAATGCAGAATTGCTTTGTGACCGCGAACAGCAGGCCACCATCCCTGTGAGTGCTGCTACTCGCAAGGGGGTAACAAATTGCGACCCACCTCATTAATATTAATGAGGTGGGCCTTTGCAACCCCCTTGCGACTCGCAGATGGTGTCAGGGACACCATCCTGCATCTGGGTTTGCGACTCGCAAATTGCGAGTCGCTCAGACTCTCAATTTGCGAGTTGCAAACCCAAAATTTTGTACATCTGGCTGTTAGTATCTGTTGCATTCTCATGTCAACACGGACAAGCATTAGATTGGTAACGATGCTTACCTCATCAATAATTAAAAGCATAATTTTCTTCAAAACTCTTGCCACCTCGTGACATGCTTCATCAAATAGCTTCTGGTATTCCAGTTTATTGTCATGTTCAACGGGTAGCATAGGTAATCAATGTAAAGTTATCCCTTTGATATTGTGTGCAGCTAATCCAGTAGGTGCTGTTACTACACACAATAAGTTTGAATCTATAACTTTTTGTAGGTAAGTAGAGGTAACTTTGATCAAAAAGCTTTTTCCGATAACAGCCTGACTACTAATGTATAATGGTATTGGCTTGAGTGATGTGTAATTGCATTCCTTTTTCTCATGTAGAAATCCATGTTCTATTTTGTCTTTTTTTTACTTCAATATAAACCTCTTTCTGTTCATTGTTGAGTTGTCCAACTGATTGTTCCAGATCTATAGATTTCTGTCTAGCGGGTTCCATTGCAGTTTCTACTTCATTCATAGCTATTGCAGCTTCATTTTCAATAATATTTTGTGCAAGAGGATCCTGACTTAAAGATGCAGAATTTTGGCTACTTTGAGAGCTATACTTAGCTACCTCAGCAGCAATCATTTCTTCCTGTTGTATCACATCATTTAACATTTGTAAGTAGTTTCTGAAAATGGAACACTGAATACAATTTTTGACAGCATTAAAAGCAATCTTCATAGCAGTCATAATCTCCAAGTAATTCCAATTCAGTATGCCAAGGTTTGAATAGTTGAAGAAGAGCTAAATAGAAAAGTTCTCTTTTCTCAGAAGGTTGGCAGCTACGTTTTCGGTGGTTAACTACATTTTCTTTTCCATGTTTCACTAAACATTTGTCACATCAACGTACTGTGTTTCTCCCTTCTTCAGGGCTCACCTATTAACCAAACCCTGTGCCCCTGTAGTTGGGACAACACATTTGGGATGCTGCTATTCCTTAGGGTAAAGGCATCATGACCCGGGATACTTAGCACTGATGTGGGAGATGTACTGGTCCGCCAAGCACACCATCTGCACTTTCATGGAGTGGAAACTCTTACAATTCCTGAACACCTGTTCATTCTGGTGGGGTGGGCGACAAATGGTATATGTGTTCCGTCAATCGCCCCAATTATACTGGGGATATGTCCCATTGCATGAAACCCGGCCTTCACAGTGGCCAAATCCTCAACCTGGGGGAATGCAATGTAGCTGAATGTGTTTTATCATGGCAGACAACACTCTTGCCAGCACTATTGAGAACATTGACTGTGACATTCCTGCTGTCAAAACCACTATCACTTGGAATGAACCAGTTGCCAGGAAATGGAGAACTGGTAGCACTTGCACAAGAGGGGGGATCCCAGTGGGATGATGGATAGCAGATAGCAGATATCAGGTCAGGCTCCAATTGGGTACACAGTTCTGTGACTGTGTCCCTGTCCAGTCTATAGGTGAGTATAATGTGCCTGTCCACCAGGGGTCTGCACACTGGGGTATGTCTCCAACTCCTATTCATCCGCAGCGGTAGGTATCTAAGGGACAAAAGAGTGAGGAGTCTGTCACAAACTGAACAATGGAGCTACAACAGTAGTCCGCAATCTTTAAACATGTAATGGGACAGTGCAATTTGTCATGTATGTGTCTATTTATCCTATGGCGCAGCATTATTCCATAGGTCTATTTCTCCCCCCCGAAATGGCGTCCACCTGTCCTGTGTGGAGGGACAGGTGAAAGTGAGGTAATGCTGCTGACGTTGTGCGGCGTGGAGGTATGCGGTCGGGAACCACTGTGCAACTCCTCATTGGTTATTATTGGGCCCTATAGGGTACAGTGGCCAATGGTGATCTACGCCGCCGGTGGCGGTATGCACCGCCGCAGAAGTGACTGCCATTTTCTATCTGATTCCTCAGTTGTTTCCTGACCTTCCATAGGACAGAACCTACACTGCATGTGCTGCTGTGACCTGTGTCTGGAACCTACCATGGCCCGTGTGACCGGGAAAATGGCCCCAGCCTTTACTTCTGAGGAGTTGGAGTGACTGGTGGATGGGGTCCTACCCCAGTAAGGACAGCTGTATGGGCATATGAGTTATGTGTGAAGGCATTGTGTAAGGGAGCCCTCTTGGCTGGGTACACATTGTGTGCTGGGCTATGTGTGTGCCAATGGTAATGGAAACGGGTATGGTGGGCCATTCGTGTTACTGGCCGGACTGTTTGTCTAATGGTAATCTCCTGCCTGTATTACCTCTGCAGGGCAGCGCCCATCAAAAGAAGGGTATATAGCGTGCTATTGCCAAGGCAGTGCGGACCCTGGGGATCTATGGCAGGCGGAGCACCCACTGCCGCAAACAGTGGGAGGACCTGAGACGCTGGGCATGGAAGACCGCAGAGGCCCAGCTGGGGATGACCTCCCAACGAGGAAGGGGTGCCTGTCGGACCCTGACCCCCCTGATGGCCCTCATACTTGCGGTGGCCCATCCTGAGCTAGATGGGTGCTTGAAGGAATCAAAGCAGCCACAAGAGGGTGAGTACAGTGGCCATAATTGAAGCTGGAGGGGTGGTATCAGGGTGGTGGTTGTGTGTCAGAGGGTGCCCCTAGGCCAGGCCAGACATAGCAGCGTAGGTCCTCTGGTGGCTAGGGTCTGAAGGGGAAATACTACCTACCTAACTTGTAAGCATCCAATACTGGTCAGGGTTGCGTGGGTCTCAGGTGTGCTGCAGTTAGCAGTGTGTGCTCCTCCTCTTGCCTTGGTGTCTAGCAATATCACTGGTAGTGCAGTGCATAGTGGGTAGGCCTGTACCCTGTGTGTGTGGGTGCTGTGTACGCCAACGGTGGTGTTGGTGCAGTCATTGACCCAGTCTATCCTTTGTCTCTCTCCCCCTTTCTTGTTTTGCCATCCTGTCCTTATGTGCGTTATCATTATCTGGCAGAGGAGCAGAGGCACCAACGACAGAGGGAGCTGCATCCCACAGGACCCTGGAGGTAGAGTCCACCGACGCCGAGGGCACCAGTGGGACGGAGGGCGAGGAGAGCACCACGGCGGAGACTGGAGAGGACAACACAGACTCTTATACCTCCTCCGATGGGAGCTCCCTGGTGGTGGCGGACACTTCCATGACCACCCAAGCTACAGGTACATCCGCCACCCCTGTACTAGCACTGCCCTCCCAGCAGCCCCTCAGCAAATTGCTCGTGCCTGCTCACCCAGGAGGGTGGGCAGCTCCTTTGCCCCAGGCACCTCGCGCCTTGCCCCAGTGAGCCCTGCTGCCCTGAGTGAGGAGGCTATTGACCTCCTGAGATCCATTTCTGTAGGGCAGTCAACCATTGTAAATGCCATCCAGAGGCTGGCAGCACAGATGCAGCAATCTAATGGATTCCTGGAGGGCATTCACAGTGGATTGACGGCCCAACAGAGATCAATTCAGGCTCTGGCCTCCTCTCTGATGGCAGCCATTGTCCATGTTTCTACCGTCCCTCCTCCAAATACCACTTCCCAGTCCCATTCTCCTCAACCCCAACCCATCCCAAGCACACACGCAGACGGGCATGCACACAAGACAACACCCAAGAGTGTCACAGGCAAACACAAGCACCACACTTCATCCCACAGGCACTCACACAAAAACCATCCAGTTGCACACACAACAACATCCAATATTTCCACTGTCTCCCCCTCCTCCTACCAGCATCACCACACCAAGCAGAACATACACCTCACTGGCAGACACCTTCACAACATTCATGCACATGTCCCCTGTGTTCACTCCCACCGTGTCTGTCCCCCCTCCTACAGTACACAAATGCAAGCACTCAGATACCCAACAGCCATTCACCTCACAACAGCATACAACCCATGCACCTGCACCCACATCCAGCAGACAAACACCTCCAACAACCACTTCCACATCCTCCACTCCCTTTACTCCTCCCTCTTCCTGCCCCAAAGTCCCTTAAAAGCTTTTCCTTTCCCAGATTGACCTCTTCCCGCAGACAAACAGTCCACGGGCCCAGTTTCTGCAGCACCTTCTCGTGGTGGAAAGGATTCCAGGCCACAAATACTGAAGGGGAACGAGCGTGCACCAGCCACCAGTAAGGGGAAGGAGCCTGCACCAGCCACCTAGAAGGGGAAGGAGCCTGCACCAGCCACCAAGAAGGGGAAGGAGCCTGCATCAGCCACCAAGAAGGGGAAGGAGCCTGCGCCAGCTGCCAGGAAAGAGAAGGAGCCTGCACCAACCACCAAGAAGGGGAAGGAACCTGCACCAGGCCCCAAGAAGGGGAAGGAGCCTGCACCAGCAGCTGTCACAGAGACCCCACCGCCAGCCGTGGTTTTGCAGCCACCAGAGAATGCAGGGGCTGAGCAGGAGCCTCCTACAACCCCAACCACAGTGCAGCCATCGGAGGGTGCAGGGGCTGAGCAGGAGCCTCTCACAACCACCGCCACAGTGCAGCCATCGGAGGGTGCAGGGGCTGAGCAGGAGCCTCACACAACCACCACCACAGTGCAGCTGTCACCTCTGGCGGACGCCATCTAGTCCAGACTCCATGGGCTGCTGTGCAGCCTGCCCCCACCAGAACCAGTGGGCAAGACACCCACTCCAGAGACTATGGACTTGCACTCCCCAGGACAATATCACAGGGCATGTTGCCCCCTCCAGAAGCAGTGGCCAAGTCACCCACCTGAAAGACTGTGGCCTTGCACTCCCCAGGACAAAGCACAGGGCATGTTGCCCCTTGCAGAACCAGTGGCCAATTCACCCACCTAAGAGACTGTGGCCTTGCACTCCCCAGGACAAAACACAGGGCATGTTGCCCCCTCCAGAGCCATTGGGCAAGTCACCCACCTGAGAGACGGTGGCCTTGCACTCCCCAAGACAAAGCAATGGGCATGTTGCCCCATCCAGAAAAAGTGGGCAAGTCACCCACTTGAGAGACTGTGGCCTTGCACTCCCCAGGACAAAGCACAGGGCATGTTGCCCCTCCAGAACCAGTGGGCAAGTCACCCACCTGAGAGACTGTGGCAATGCACTCCCCAGGACAAAGCACAGGGCATGTTGGCTCCTCCAGAACCAGTGGTCTTGTTTCCGCATTTGGCTGAGGTGCACCCCCTCCCCCTGAGGTGCCTGCCTATTTGCCAACTGATGCCCCTACAGTGTTCTCTCCGTATTGGTGCAGGAATCGAGTGCGGCCTTGGACTTTGACCTGTGGCCATGTGGCCCCTGTGAACTATGAACTGGGCAGTGTCCCTTTTTTGTACATTTGCACATAGCTGTAGCATTGCCACATCGACTTATGATTTTTTTATGTTGATCTTATTACAATCACTGTAGTCAATTCCTGTTGTCCTTGCATTATTTTGCTGATTATCGTGGACAAATTGTTTATCTTATGCAACTGGTTGTGTGTATGGCGTGTGTGTGTCTGGTGCCTGTTGTGTGTGTGTGTGTGTCACTCTCGTTTTCCTCCCTCCCTCCCTTGTGTGTAGGCAGCTGTACTCACCGTCGTAATCTTCGCCGGCGTTGGTGTTCGTGGTGAGCATGACGTAGAAGATCATTAGGAAGACATGCAGTTCTAGTTCCATGGCGGCTTGGTTTTTCCCTGTGTCTCCAATGGTGAGTCCTTTGCCTTTTGTGTTCTGTTTCCGCCAGGCTTTTGATGGCATTGGTACCGCCATGGAAATCCTGGCGGTTTCCTGTGTCATAATATGGTGGGCAGTACTCTTTCTTCCGCCTGGCTGTAGGCGGCTACCGCTGTGGTGACTGTTGTTTCCGCTCTGGCGGTAGGTGTGGTACATTGGCTGTCTATCAGAGACATCACCCCCATGGTCACAATTTGGCAGTAGTTATGACCAGACTGTTGGCGGTATTACCGCCACTTTATCACCCACCGCCATGGTTGTAATGAGGGCCATCATTTCTTGCTAAGTGTCTTCAGAAATCTCCTCCCACATCTCCTTCATATCAATTTTTTCAGATTTCATAATCTACGATTCACAGCGAGGGAGTTGTCTGCAACAAATTGTATGTCCATATTAGCATTCCACATATTTAAAATCACAGGATTGTAGTCATTAATATATTTCGAATTGTTGGTTCACTTTAAGTAATATGTATTCTTTGGTGATTTCCGTGTCAAAGTATGTCTGACAAGAAGCTGTTTACTCTTTCTTTTGAAATGACATGTTGTGGAAATCCAAATTCGACATCTTGCATAAAACGTTCCTTCGGACCTATATCTACGATGATAGCACTTCCCACATCTATGTGTTTGGAAACACAAAACTTGTTCTCTGAGGCCTTTTTCACCCTTGTGTTTTGGAACAGTACATGTCACATACTGTTCTAAGAAAGCCAAACAGATTCATAGCTATCTGTTCCAAATATGGGTGCGTCTTTTATCCATAGTAGCATGTGAATATGAGGAACACCTCTTGCCTGGTACTCTTTCCGCCAAAAGAAATCGCTTCTCCAAAAGGAGGATTGCTTTTGTTGCAGATAAAAGAAGCATAGCTTGGAACCTGTGGTTGAAATATCTACAAGCATTAGCAAGATCTAATGAGCAAAGGTCTTCAGCTGTCTTTAAATTGATGTATTCTAGGTAAGACTTTGCTTCTTTCAAGAATTGACTCAGGTCATCCCACACATACTAAGTGCAATTCTGTATCAGAAACCACATTAGTGAACCCAGGTTTCTCAGCATAGGCTTCAGTTCTCCATGACTATGGAACCAACATTCATTGGTGTCACATTAGCATGCCATTAAATTAATCAAGCTGTATTCTAAGTTCTCATCTTTTCGATGAAGTTTGTTAAGAAAATCTCTTGCAGAGATATTTTGGAGATTAACTCCTGTTTTTAGAGTGTGATTTACTACATACGAAAGTCCAGACAAAATGTGTAAAAGAGAAGGTAAAATACGTATGGGATACATTGTCTGAATCTTGGTTCCTCTGAATATAATCGTGTTAATGGGTATTTAGCTGTTGGTATTTGTATGGGCTGGTCATCATACCGACCTTCTATTCCACTGGGAAACAAGTGGGGAAAACAGCGAGCCTCTACACGTTTTCCTACACGCTAAGAGGAGCTCCTTTAGGTTGCTTCATTTGGAAAAAGTCAATAGCATCACCAATGATTTCTTTAGAATGTAACGGATGAATGCAGTAGTGCTCATAAATTTGTTCTGATCAGGAGGGATCTACTTTTGCTATTTGTCCACTTGCTAGCAAACTGTCATCATCAACATTTGGTACATCAGGTTCTATATCAACATTTGTATAATACAAATTATTTTATACCAATTATGACGTTGCTTGTTTAACCTTATTAACATCAACTAACTCTTGCCAAATTATTTTATTCTTAGTTGGTACACCATTTACCAGGATAATAAGTGGCTCATCATTGTCTTTGTCTATTCCTACAGTTTCAATTTTTTTTTAAAGTCTCATGGCAAAAACACTACTCTTTCTTTAAGGCCTTTCAATAACTCTGTTGGATTCAGACCTGTTTTTAGTTCCAACCATTTAATTGCTTGAAATGGATGCACAGAGTGTATAAGGACGGATTTATATACATTTAAATCTTATAGTTGTTCTGGAATAGTCACAAGTTCTAACCTGTTATGTACTTCTCTAGCTCGTGTTTTCTGATTCTCTAACTTATCAGAGCAGTAATTACATATAACTTGCTGCATGGACAACTCATAGTGCTGCTCTACAAATAAATAGGCAGAAAATTCTTCCCACTTCTCTCTGTTTTCCATTCAGTTTTGGAAAATACATCTACATTTCATGTTTGACTTTTGTAGCAAGTAACTCTAAAGCAAATGCAAACATAGTTTGGTTTTTCTGAGCAACCTATGTTAAACTTCATAATGTATTGTTCAAAATTCTCAGTAGCAATACCTGTGCTCTCCCTTTCTCAATACCTGTACCTACAAATTCTTCATTCTCTCTAGAATCCTCTTCAGGACCAAAGAACTGAAACAGTACATCCTCACAAACGTTTTCTACCTCTTGTATGGTACCATGCAAATGTACTCTATTCATCTCTCTTAACACTGGAGTCTTCACATAGTAAAGTCTCCAACTATACTTTGTATTCTTGAATTTTGAACTGCCAACATTCTAAAGTGATGAAAGGTGCCTTGGCACACTTTCTTCTATAAATATGCTAATTAATGTCCTTGTAAATTACTATACTTTCCCACTTCGCATGGATCTAAGGCTTACAGAATTATTATTTTTTTGCTTGAGACTTCTACATGGAAAGTCACGTACAAAGGTGTGCAATAAATCAATAGATTGCTGCAGAATGCTACAAATACTGCTACAGTTCCATTTGTAAACAAGGCCCTGTCTACGCCTTCCTTGAACCTCTTCAGCAATTTCCTCTTCCATATTTCTACTAAGGAAAGGTTCTGTACTGGATGTATGCTTCCATTCACCACTGAAGATTTTACAAAAATGACTTTTATTAACAAGTCTTTTTATTTGGCTACATCTCTTCATACCCAGCAGTGTTTTATCTAATATTCTCATTCTAATAATAATCAAAATAAAAAGCTTCCTCTTCAAGGCAAATGCCTTATCAACTACAGCCTCAACACCTTTTTTGTTTCAATACTTCTATTTTCCTTTTGTATTGCTTCATATTTATAATAAGATTCTGAATTACCCTGCCATGAAACATGCTCACTCTAATTTCTTTGAACTGTTGCTGTCTTGTTGTTAAGCTATCAGCATTCTTCTTTTGAACAGCAGCTCCTTTCTCTTTAGTTAGATTGTCCACATGCTATTCTTTTTGTTTCTGTGTTGCAAATATATATAATATATTTCCAATTTCTTTTTTGCTTGTGTTTTTTTCAGCATTTTTTAAATGTCTTGTAATGCAGGAATAGATCTCTGAATTAAAAAAATACCAAATGTATACCTTTCCATCATATACTGTTCAATTATATATCATGAGCATATCAATTCAATAGAAACAATTGCACCATGTCCTCACACTCTACATGTGTTTGTTCTCATGTTTAAATAAGAGTATGCCTCTGTCTGTTATCATAGGCATGACTGTCTCACTCAGTGTTTCATTTGATCTATTAATGTATGCTTCGCTGCGGTATGGTATATATGAGTGTATGCTTCGGTATCCTAACAGCTGCATTACTGTTTCTATAGGCACATTAGTCTATACATAACTGTGACCCTGGGCATGTCAGCATACATGTCCATCTATGCCCAGGAGTGCAATTGTATGTATAAGTACATGCCCTCCTGCATTACTGCATGGACTATTTTATGACTAGGTATATCAGTCTATGTATAAATGTGTCATTATATGTGGTAGTGCATACATAAATCTGCCCATGGTGTGTCACTTTATCCATCAGTGTGTTATTATGTGGAAGCCCACAGGAATATGATGCATTCACAGATTTACAAGTGTAGGAATGCATCAGATTCCTACAGTACATATTTTCAATTTATTTTGCTGTTTGTCTTTAATTTTCCCTGTTTTTCCTCTTTCTATCTATGCTACTACATTCTGCACCACACGGAGAAATAGGAAAACACCTCTTGTGATTGTTTTTGTGGAGGAATATGTTGCTTCCTGCACAAAAACAATCATCCCCAGAATGCAGCCAGCCTTGCACCACGGTGCAAGGCTGCCTGCTCTAGCACTAGGTAGCAATTTCTACGCCAGTACAGGGGGAGAGGACAGAAATGCATTCTATCTTGTAGATATGGCATATTTCTGACCATTCCCAGTGGGGTAGGGTGGCACAGCAAAATACTTGCTATGCTGCCCTACGCCGTGGGCATCGTAAATGATGCCCTGTATGTCTTATATTATAAACACATACCACTCTCCCTAAAACTAATATACACCCTACTTTACATGTAACCTCTATGTAGGAAAAAAAGAACTATGAGTATTTCTAAAAGTTTATAAATACCAACACAACTTGCAAGTTAAAGTGTGCAAATAAAATGTATAGTAACACAGAAAAAGCATGGTTTTGAATCTTGTACTTTTAATCATTTTCTAAAATGCTAATTACATTACTACATATATGAATCAAATGATCAATATCTCTCTGGCTACAGGTGAGTTAATATAGTTTTATCTGAATCATATACACTTGTATCACTCTTATTTACAAACAGAGCTTGGTTTTAAACCAATACTCTAATTCACATACCTATTAATGGCTTTTGTTGAGTGATAAAATACTATTGTAATTTCACTTTGACTCTTTTCTTTGTATAACAATGAAATTTCAGAATAAGAATGGTATACCACTCTAAGACCAAGTAATGGCAACCTGTTCACCCTTGCTCTCAGTGATACTGTCCTAGTTAGCAAATCATAAACTGTGTTTTATGTTTTATTTATGTTATCCTACATCTGAATGGTTAATGGCTGTTAACTCTTTCTTGTATTTTTGGTAAAAAGCCCAATATCCTACTGTGTGCTGCTGGAGTCACGACCCACTGCAGCCCCTACCCCGTGTAGCTTTGTGATGGAGACTCAGCACTAGTCAGGGGGTTTTAAATATATTTTTGATGATTTGTTTTATACAATTTCATCTACATTTCAAATTCAATGACAAAAGTGAATCATAAAATCATTTTTTTAAACCTTGTATACCAAAACCTCTCTTACTGTAAAATTGCATGTGTGCTTTAAAAGCTCCCCTTCCTCCCACACTGTTTCTCGTCAGCTGCAATACCAACCTCTTCTACAGCACTGTCTTATACCAGTAGTTCAAACGTTCATGGCATTTGTTTAGCAGCAGACTAACTTCAAGGTGTTCTGTAGCAGGTGTGGTTGACTATTACAGAAGGTTAGCATATCGAAAATGGGTTTACTTGATAACAGAAAATAAGAAACAATCACTGATAAACTGACTTCATAATTTTAATCACAACCTATTTTTATCTACCAATCTATCTACAATATCCACTCAAAATTTTGCTTTTTTAAATCCACTAGTCCCTCCATTTTAACCACCTCAGATTTTGAAAATTACCTCATTCAGCTCCAGCCTTCTACTGTGTGCCACTGCTCCATCCCTTCAAAATGGTTAGAGTGTGGATTGTAGGTCATAGCTATGTTTTTTGGGCTAGTGAGTATGCTAGAAAGAGTGGCATTGACAAGAACTTGTGTTTGCCTAATGTGGATATTACTTGGGTTGGCCAGAGATGGTTAACGTTGTAGTAATGACCTACACACATTGACTGGGTAGGACTGGAAATCCTATTGAAGGATACCATTTTTAAATTAATGCACCTTTTCCCTCACACTGCCTTTGTGTTCTCTAACATATGCCAGAAACAGAAATTGAAGTGGTCAGCTGAATTCTGTCCATAGATAGAAAGCCAGAAAACATGTTAATAAAACTGTTTCAGCATTCCTCAGAAACCATAACATGGGGTTGATCTACAATAATAATGTGCACTTTGACTTGGATGGGATATATGGAAGAGATGGTGATCACTTAACAGATGAAGGCAACAGAGTGATTCTGAGCAACTTGAAACTCTGCATCTGCTTTTATGTGTACTAATTATATACATATAATAAACACAAAGGCTATTTTACAGCCTCCGTATATATCAAACACTATTTAAATTTTAATGAAAATCTGATTTTTTTAATTTAGAGTGACGATTTCATCACGGATTTGCAAACCAAAAGCACAAATTCAATGCACAACACCCAACATATTGTTCATGTCTTTCTTTCAGTGGATGTATGACTGTCAGTGTGTCTATCAGTGGGAGTCAGTGGGTCTGTGAGTGGGTATATGAGTGACTGAGTTGGTCTGTGAGTGGATGTCTGAGTGTCCTGATGGGTTTTTGAGTAGGTGTATGAGGGTCAATGCGTCTCTCTGTGGGTGAATGAGTGTCTGTGTGGGTCTCTGAGTGAGTGTGTGAGAGTGTGAGTGGGTCTGTGAGTGGGTGTCTGAGTGTCTGACTAGGTCTTTGAGTGGGTGTATGAGTTTCTGATTGGGTATTTGAGTGGGTGAATGAGTGTCACTGTGAGTAGGTACATGAGAGTGTCAGTGGATCTGTGAGTGGGTGTCTGAGTGACTGGGTGGGTCTCAGAGTGGGTGTTACAATGTCTGAGTGGGTCTGCAAGCGGGTGTCTGAGTATCTGAATGGGTCTTTGAGTGGGTGTATGAGGGTCAGTACATCTCTCTGTGGGTGTGCAAGAGGGTCTATGTGGGTGTGTGAGTGGGTGTGTGAGAGGGTGAGTGGGTCTGTGAGTGGGTGTCTGAGTGTCTGAATAGGTCTTCATGTGGGTGTATGAGTGTCTGAGTGGGTCTGTGAGTGGGTGTCTGAGTGTCTGAATGGGCCTTTGAGTGGGTGTATGAGGGTCAGTACGTCGCTATGTGTGTCTATGTGGGTGCATGAGTGTCTGTGTGGGTCTGTGAGTGGGTTAGTGTGAGTGGGTCTGTGAGTGGGTGTCTGAGTATCTGAATAGGTCTTTGAGTGAGTGTATGAGTGTCTGAGTGGGTATTTGAGTGGGTCTATGAGTGTCACTGTGTCTGTGTGTAGGTGAATTAGTGTGACAGTGGGTCTGTGAGTGGGTGTATGAGTGACTGAGTGGGTCTCTCTTAGTGGGTGTATAAGTGTCTGAGTGGGTCTATGAGTTTCTGAAGGAGTCTTTGAGTGGGTGTATGAGGGTCAGTACAACCCTCCATGGGTGCATGAGTGTCTGTGTGGGTCTGTGAGTGGGTGTGTGAGTGTCTGAATAGGTCTTTGAGTGGGTGTATGAGTGTCTGAGTAGGTATTTGAGTGGATCTATCTGAGTGTCACAGTGTCTGTGAGTAGGCGCATGAGTGTGTCAGTGAATGTGTGAGCGGGTGTATGAGTGGGTCTCTGAGTGGGTGTGTAAGTGTCTGAGTGGGGCAGTGAGTGGGTGTCTGAGTGTCTGAATGGATTTTTTAACTTTTTAAACACAAAGGGAGTCCCTGAGACACCCATTGATCAGCCTCATCGGATCAGAGCACCTCTACCCTGACCCCTTCTATAGCTTTCAGCCTCTAATTCCATCCCCCGGGACCGCAGCCCGGTACATGAAATGGCAGCTGCAACTTTCTGCATAGGTTGCGGCCAGCCAGTCACACTGCTGCTTCTGGCACACGGAGGAGTCGCAACAGATCTGAATCCCTACAAATTTGTTTTCCACTTAATTACATGAAAACCACTGAACGGATTCACACTAAAGGCAAGATGTATCAAGGGTTTTTGCATTCGCAAACATTGCGAATGCCCATTTGCGAATGCAAAAAGCCAGTTCAGAATGTATGAAAGACATTCTGAACGCATTTAGGAATCACTATTTACCACCAGGTTGAACCTGTTGGTAACCATGTGCAAAATTTTAAAATGCATTTTACATGCATTTTTAAAATGTACACGTAAAGCACACATGCCCTTTTGGCATGTGTGCACCTTACATGTCCCAAAAAATAATTTTGGGGTGCAGCAGAGGGGGCCTTAGCCCCCCAGCACCCCGGGGTTTTGCATTTCCAAAATTGCGATTTCTGGTTAAGAAATCACAACTTTGGAAATGCAAAAAATTTGCAGATGGCCCATAGGTGCGAACGGGGCCGGTATTGCAATTTGCGATTCGGTAATATCATTTGCGATTTTTAAGAAATCGCTATTACCGATTCGCAAATGTGATACATGGCATTTTGTGAGTCGAAAATAGCGATTTCCTAAAAATCGCTATTTCCAAATCGCAAAAGGCCTTCATGATACATCTGGCCCCTAATCACAAAATTGGTTGCTTTCTGGACCAAGACCGATCTTTCTACCAAATTTGGTGTAATTCCGTCCAGTGGTTTGGGCAGTATCGCTGTTCAAAATTCCTATGGAAAAATGAATGGGGAAAAGGCGTTTTGGGAACCCCTGTTTTTTCAGCACCCGCTTGATGGATCTCCCCGAAACTTTCCAAGCAGCAACTGACATGAGTGTACTATCTTTTTGGAAACTTTTGTGAAGATTCCTCACCCAGAGCCAAACTTATAGGCAAGTGAAAAAGCACTTTTTCTATAGAAACTAGGTCCTAATTATAACTACCTAGAGGAGACAGCCACTAGGGAATATATATATATATATCCCTTGTGTTTGGACAAAGCTAAACCTCTCTGAAGAGCTATAATGATAGTGAAACACATGTCAGGGTTTGCTTTTGCTCATTCTAGGTTGGCTTGGATGGTATTTTACCAATTCAAAGTTGTAATGCTGTGCCTGGAGTGGTGAAAGACTCTTCTCATTAACAGCTGGTCAAGGATAGCAGTGTGCTAATCCTTTGCTTAAAGACTTTGCTGCATAAATGGCAAAAGGCTTTGTAATGTCCTAGTTCAGCATGGATAGCACTATGCTAATCCTATGCTTAAAAACTTTCTTAGAAAAACAGACATTTGAGGTGAGCAAATCTAGAGTGTCACTGATGTTGTAGGGTGCTCTATACTGGAGCTGCTCTCCAACTAAACTTGGGAACTATCCAGAGTTCTCTCTTCTTTTTTGCATAATGTATGTGTCACTCTAACACTGAGAGGGTTTTGTTTTTATATATAGATATATCAAAACAAAATCCTATATATATATATATATATATATATATATATATATATATTACGTAGTGGCAGTCGCCACTGGTTATTATAATTAGGACCTAGTTGCTGTAGAAAAAGCTGTTTTTGCTTGCCTATATCTTTGGCACCGTTTGCCGAATCTTCACGAACATTTTGAAACAGGTTTGACAGTCACGTGAGCTGCTGTCTGAAAAGTTTCGAGGTGATCCGTGAAGCAAGGGATGAGATAAAAGGGGGTGAAATTTAGAGCAATTCTAATGTTAATTCCCATTGGAAAAACTGAACTGCGATAGCGCCAAAACCATTGGACAGAATTCCACCAAATTTGGCAGAAAGGTAGCTCTTGATGCAGAAATAGCCCTTTTTGTTATTTGGTGTAAAGGATTCACGACCTCTCCCTACCTCGTGCTGAACTATGATTGGGTGACAACACTTCAACAAGAAAGTGTTTTCAGCCATGTTGGGACTCTGCTTCAGCCGAGTCCCACAAAAAAAGTTAAAAATAAAGAAAAGGGGCCAGGGTACAAACACTCTGACCCCTTAGCTCTGGTGGTGGGGTCCCAGAGGAAACCCACCAGAGTTAAAAAGCATTTTTTTTTATTTTCACTGAGATTCACAGAGGATCCACAAATCCAGCAAAAAAAAAAAAAATGAAGCATGGGCTCCTGCGCTTCATTTTTTTCAAGCCCCTGGGTGGGCCAAGTCCGGGGTCCAATGTTTATTTCTAATGATGGGGGCCGCCCGGCCCCCATCGATTGCCCTGGGGACTACCACCTCCTCTTTGAAGCTGCAGCTGAAGCTGCAGCCAAGCCACAGCAAACTCCACAGAGATATGAATGCAAGGATCAGAGACAAAAGATTTGGTTCAGCAACCATGGAGCTGCTGCTTAAAGCAGTTCCTTGGTTGTTGAAGCAATGGGACCATGGGGGAGGCCTTGAGGCTTGGCCCAGGGTCCCAGATAGCCCGCAAGGATATTGTATAAAATAAATAATAAAAATAACATGTAGGGACCGGGGAGAGTCATGAGTTATAGTTATCTTAGGGCGCGAGTTACAGTTACTTCGAATACCACTAACTATAACTGCTTAATTTCAATGATTTTTTAATGTGAAGTAAATTTAATTATTATTTGTTAATCTATTCACCGCCGTGCACAGCCTGGCCCTGCAGCCAAGCCCTTATAACCACCCAACACTGCACAGCACAAGGCTTTTGATCTTGCGTAGAGGGGGAAGACCAGAGGGCCCGTCTCTGTCAGTGGATCTGTGAGTGGGTGAGTAAGTGTCTGACTGGGTCAGAAAGTGGGTGTGTGAGTCTATGAGTGGGTCTCAATAGGTGCATGAGTGGGTGTGTGAGTGAGTGCATGAGTCTCTGAGTGCATATATGAGTAAATGAACTAGAGTATGAATGAGTGTCTGAAAGTGTTTCTTAAATGCATTTTTGCTTATTTGCGATTAATCATGATTAATCTCAATTAATTACAACTATCACAGATAGTGAAGAAAAATATTTTGTAACCCATAATTTGGCCCTCAAACACCCCTGTACCTCCACCCTGACCCCTTATGCTACTTTTCATTTTGTTTTTCAGGCCCAGAGATGTTCTTCTGGGACCTTAAAATGGCGGCCTCAACTTTCTGTTCAGGTTGTGGCCAGCCAATTACAACGCTTTTATTCGTGCACGCATTAGTGAAGATTTGTGAATATTCACGAATTACTTGTGACTTCGGATATACAAATGTATTTTCCCCTTTAATATCTCAAAAACTACTGAACGGATTTACACCAAACACACAAAAGCACAATCTGTGTACCGACAGCTAGCTTTCTGCCAAATATGGTGTAATTCTGTCCAGTCATTCGGGCTGTAGTTGTGTTCAAAGGTCCTGTGGGAATTAACATGGGAAACACAGCTTTTTTGACCATCCCTTTTTCTCAGCCCCCACTTGATGGATTTTCCCCAAACTTTCTGTGCTCAACAAGAATCACCGGCACACTTTTTTAGGAACATTTTGTGAAGATTCATCAAACAGTGCCAAAGATATAGGCAAGTCAGGAAACGCTTTTTCTATGGAAACATGGTCCTAGCTATACCTACCCACTGGCAACCGCCAGTAGGTTATATCTAAAGCTATAGATAGATAGATAGATACATCCAGAAGGATTTTTTCAAACACATATAACTGATTTAAGTGTTGTTGCTATATCGATAGAGGATAAATATTAGGCTGCATCAATATCCTCAGAAGTAAAATGCCTTTGGCTCAACATGTCTTGATAGACAGCAGTGGCCCTGAAATGTCCAGCGCTGTCCACAAGTCCCAAATTGAGGCTAATTTTGTTGGGATGTCCACAAATAATAAATTCATGCAATGTAAACTGAAGACAGAAAATCTGTAATGTATGTTGCTTTCATTGTCCGAATCCATACTGAGAGAAGTTGGAAATGCTGATACCACTTTGGTTTCACACCATCTTTTGTGATCCTCTTTATAAAACAGTGTACATTATGAGCTGGGAGCCACATGGGAAATCGAAAACGCTTCCATAATAAATATTTAGGCAACCAGAATGGGACATGCAGCACACCCCTAGGTTAGATCATGCACAAAACTGTCCTCTTAAAGAATGCATGTTCTGCGTTGTGTTTTTTTTTTTTTTTAATTAACTTTCAGTTTCTGCTTTTGTCTACCAAATGCATTTATAATTTGAGCACTCCATGAGCACTGATGGAATTTTAAATGTGACACCAAAATGATTAATAGCATCAGCTATCAATAATTTGGTATTCAAATTTAATATACCTTTCGTGCAGCAACATATGTTGCCTTCTCCCCATTTACAAGCTTGGAAGGTCTGTAACCCGGTTACACTCATAGTCATAGTATTCACACCTTATCCTAATGGCATCAGACGAAACTGATGAATCTTGTTATAGTGAACAATACTAGGCACCTTGTGACATTTTGGATCTGTAAACCTGGGAATGCCTTCTGCAGCACGCATAGAAAGAGGAAAATGCCTCCATCGATTGTTTTTGGTGTTCCTTCCTGCACAACAACTATGGTGCCAACAACACCGACACCCTTTCACCAGGGATCAAGGGTGTCTGTGATGGCACTAGGCATCAATTTGTGCGCCGGTGCAGGCAGAAAGGACGGGAATGCACCGTATGTTGTTAATACAGTGCATTCCTGCCCTTTCCTTTTGATGCAGGGCAGTGCAGCAAAAAGCCTTGCAATGCTTCCCTGCACCGAAAAGTTGTAAATGAGGCCCAAACAGTCTAAGTCCTACCATGCTTAGGTTTGCTTGCTGAAAGAGGCAGCTGCATTAAAGTCACCCTCCTGACATTGAACTAGCTGACAGTTTTTTCCTGTCAAAACAAATGGAACATACCTTACAGAACAAATGGTTCCTTATTTCTCAGCCTTGGATATGACAACTGTATGATTCAGTTTTTTAAGCTTAAGACATACAGGTTTGATATGTTGTGACTATTTGTGTAGCGCCAAAATCATTCAAGAGGGTATCCAGGCACTTTGCAGGTGGCAAGATGGCTATCTCCCTGGTGATCCTATTTAAAGAGCCAAGGCCCAGATTTACGACAAAGTTGAGCAGTGCCAAAAATAGCAGTTCACCGCCACTTTCGAAATGCAGGGGTGCGCAGTATTTACAGGAATACAGCGCACCCCTGTGTTTCCCCCTGTGCGGCGCTGAATTAAGCTGCCTGCACCAACTCAGGTATCCCTGCACCATAGTGCAAGGGTATCTGTGTTCAGAGGGTTAGATTGTTTATGTGCAGGAAGGTGTCCCTCCCTGCACATAAACAAACTACAGTGGTGATTTGGCACTTCTATGTGTGCTGCAAAATGCAGCACACATAGAAGTACCAAAGCATCATTTAGGAATTATGGTTTATGTGCAAGAAGGGACACCTTATTGCACATAAACAATCATTCATGGCCTTTCGCTCCTTCTATGTATGCTGCAGAATGCAGCACACATAGAAAGAGCAAAAAATGAGGAGGAATAAAAGTATTCCTCCTTGTTGAGCAATGCCAGCGCCACCCCTGGGGCGTATTCTTGTAAATATGTGTCACGGTCTGCATGTCTCTTACCACTGTAGGCTGAAGAACTTAAAGGAACACCCAGTCTTTTACTGGTTTTGGACTGCTCGGGAAAGGGGTGACCCTTTCTAATAGCCACGGTGCTGCTGACCGGAAAAGACGCTGAGGCAAACCGTACCCTACAGAAGGAGTCCCAGAGGACAAACCCAAAGAGTGGGAAAAAACCTCTACCACAGGACCTCCTGAAAAAGAGGAAAAAAACTATGAAAAAGGGAAAAAATAGAATACAATCTTCCAGGAAGAAGCAGGAGCACGGACAAAACGGAAAAGAGGAGCAAGGATCACCACCAAAACGGGAGTGTTTGCAACGTAAGGAAGAAAGGAACTGCAGTGCTTATATACCAGAAAACAGGAAGTGACACAACAGGAAGAACGTACGACACCATCTTGGATTGGGAATGACCATATAGAAATGAATAGGAAAAAAGACCAAGTAGAAAGGGAAAAGGAACAGAGCATGCTGGGAAGAAGTATACCAAGGAACAAGGCAATATGGAGACCAAGAAAAAAGAAGAAACAAAGACAGAAGAAAAAGAAAAAGAAAAAGGAGGAAAGAAGCGGAAAAAGATCCAGGGAGGTGAGTAGAGGAAAAACAGGGAGGCTGTCAGGGGCTGAGGTGCGACCCAGAGCACGAAATGTGCCTCCTGGGCTGCACTGCAGTAAAATGAACACAGAAAAACGTGCTGCGGAAGTGCCGGCGTCATGGAATGTGGACTGCCGGCCCGACCACGGTCCGATAGAGAGATGCTGCGGTAGTTTGCAGCGTCACAATCTGGGGCAGCGTCAAAAGCAATGGGTGTTGCGTTGGAACGCAGAAAGCAACACCCACTGCACACCCCTCTGATGCAGAAAACTACCTCCGTGGAGACATATTCACAAGGAGGCGGTAAGCCACAAAAAGTGCCTTAACGCCTCCTTGTAAACATGTTGCAGTGAAACGTGCCAACGGAGTGTCACTAGGGCCTTGTAAATCTGGCCCCAAGTCTTCAGCTTTTTGTGAAACTGAAGAAGTGATGAAGAGGCTCTCGAGTGTTGTAGCAGGTTTAAGCAGACAAAGGACTGTGCACAATTACAGAATAAAATAATTTTAAAAAACTGACAACTGAACTGATTCATTCCAAGAAGACCTGGATTTTGTTACCAGTGACAGAATTCTACAAAGAGCCACAACAAAATGGCCGCCTTACCTAATGCCATTTATAAGGAGATTATCAGAAAACACTGGGGAAAGGAGAGAAACACATGGCGTTATTTATAGTAGGGGACTGCCACGCTGAAGCATGCATAACAACTTTGGTGTGTGTGTGTCTGTTGAAGAAAAGGCTAACAACTACGCAGTAAAAAGCCCCGCAAAACACCTGATTCACATCCAGGGGATTTTAATTACCAGAATCAAACTGGCTTTCGTCGAGGGTTTTGTTTGCTTTGTACATGAGCAAAGAGCTCATTTAATTCGATGTCAACCTGACTAGTACCCTCGACGATCAATTCAATTATATACACATGACGTGAAACAACATCAAAGTCCGCTGCGATACACTGAAATGCTGAAGCTTTTGAACTGGATTCACGTACACCCAGCCCCCGCTTTGCTTACTGTGACCCACAGAAATCGCTGTGCTGTTGGAAATGTCACAGGGAAAGCCTCTGTTGTTTTCATCACTGCTCTGCAGACAAACTACCCCCGGGGAGTGCACGTGAACATCATAAAATGAAGCTTTGGACGGAAAACAAATGTTAGCTACGAAAGCAACGCAGCTTGATATCAGTTTAGGAGCAATGAAAAAATCGTATTTACTTGCAAACCAAAGAACATAATGGGCCATATTTATACTTTTTGACGCAAAACTGCGCTAATGCAGTTTTGCGTCAAAAAAATTAGCGCCGGCTCACGCCATTTCGATGCGCCGTGCGGGTGTCAAATTTATACTTTGACGTACGGCGGCGCAACCAACAGGTGGGAGTCATTATTTCGTGACGCACACAGCGGCGTTACGTCGTAAAGGAAACCAACGTTAACGCGACGCAAATCACTGTGGGTTGATTTACGACAGCGCAAACCGGAAAGCGTTGTTTTTCTTGACGCTATTGCGTCAGATATTAGCGCGAAAACTGCCCTTTCAGCAGAGGAGAGCCAAAATGGATCCCAGAAGCCAGTACAGACCCCAGGGGGATGACGCAGACCAGGAACCAGCCAGGAGGATCCATACCGGAACCAGGAAATTTTTAGAAAAAAAAGAAAGTGTCGCTTCAGTGCAGAGGAGCAGGAAATCCTGGTGAAAGAGGTGACAGAAAACCAACACCAATTGTTCATCACCTCTAAATTGCCACTCAGTAGGAGAGAGGCCATATGGAAACAAATTGTGGACAAGATCAACAGTGTGGCTGAAGAACGCAGAACAGTCACCGAGTGTAAGAAACGCTGGCATGACTGCAAACGTAGGACAAAAGAAAAAATGGCCAGGAACAGGAAGGCAGCAGTGCAGACTGGAGGGGGGAGTCCAGCACAACAGGAGGCCCTGGACCACATGGAGGAGATGGTCGCAGCCGTCATCCCGGAGGAGATCGTCACAGGGATTCAAGGACAGGACAGCGCAGACTACCACGAGACAACACACATGCAGGGTAAGTCGCATGGGGAATTAAATTGCAATAATGGGGACTGTAAGCAGGGGGGGGATACCTACTACACAATGCATGTAAGTCAGCACATATATGAAGTGGCATGGGTAAAGGGGCACGGCAGGGGGGCATGGCCAGCACAGACTGAATCTAGGGCACGACAAAATACAGCACCAACAACAGTCCCATGGGGCCATCCTGTAAGTACAACAATAGAGTCAAGGGAAAGCAGTGACAGGTGGGAAGGCCACTACGTCAAACTCACATCCAGGCACTTGTCTTGCAAAATCTATCCTACATCAACTAGGTCCCTATCAGTAATGCAGTAGCCAAAACAACAACTGCAATGTAACTGCCAAAACAGTTGACAAGAACACCTCTCATCTCTGTGCAGCTATAGTACCAAATGGCAGGAACCTCCCCATGGAACATACATACCTAAATTAGGGGGTGAGGATGACATCTGCAACTATTCATAGAAATAAGACAAAGGCACCAGTACACTCAAATGCCGAATGTCCATACTTGACACATACATAAGGCAAAGTAAACAGCAATAGGAGCCACACAGCACTAAGGACACACACATGCTGCATACGTCAGGGTCTCTCACGTGCCTGGCTAACAAGGCTACATCACTAATGCCATACTACTCAGACAACAACATTGAGGAGGGGACACAGGCAACTGGTCACTCAAACACACCTGCACAGTCTGACAACCAAATAGAACCTTCATACGATAAACACACCAATCCAATTAAACACGCATGACCCAACATCATCTTCAAACATCAACAATGTTTACATCCATACCACATCCTAACATTGACATGCATAGGATATGCCACGTCACATACATTTCGGGCAATGTGAATAAAAAGTGTTTGGGGCAGGCCCTGAGAGGCAAGTGTGCTGCCAGGGCATTCACAACACCCACAGCCAGTCAAAGTGTAGTCTTGTAAGTGTAACGTATACTTTGCGCATTAGCTTCAGGCTTTAGGCCTTTGTGCACCTTGCCCTGAATGTACTTTTACTCATTTGCTCACATCTAAGAGCCTCAGAGCACTTTGCACTAAATGCTTTTTATTGGCCTTCCTATCAGTTAATTTAGCAAATAGCCAGTCCTACGGTGTTGTTAATTAGTCAAATCACACTGTTTTGCCTACTTCTGCACTGGAGTTTGCCAGAACATATTCACTCTGTGTCCCAGTCAAGGATACAGTCTGGTACATTGCCGATAGACGTGGTAGGGGTTAAGATTTGGCATTCCTGCGTAGGGACACTTTGTCATCACGATGACATATGACTCATAAAATCACTTCCTTGTCCCAAGACACGCAAGAGGGAGTTTCCAAACAGAGAACCACAACAAGACGCTGCCTGCCTTGCTGCAGATGCAGAACCAGATCACAGGCCATTGCTCTGATATGAGGGATGATGTCTCCCCAGTGATTCAGACAGGCAAGCTCCAAGCTTAACATGCTGTGCTATAATAGAACAAGCAGAGGGATAGTAGAAACAGTTAGGCTACATGATAGCTTTGTACAAATGTTTTACTCTCCTGCTGACTATTCAAATTCTAACAGTTTGTATTGTTTGGGTTATTGTGGCTCACACCTAAATATGTACAAGTCAGTTGTACAATGAAATCATCATATTAAACAAGTACTGTCTTTGTCATTTGTGTATGAGAACATACTGGAAAAGAGAGAATTGTGTAGGATCTGAGTGACCACGACTTCCCTGAGAAGTTCCAAAGATGTCATGCGCTCGGATGTCTAAACATTCCTTTGCTGTGGGAGACCAGAGGCACTGCTAGTTAGCCTGAGCAAAAAGAAAGAATCAGGGTGACAGAGTTAATTACAAGTGTGTCAGACTTAGTCCCCCACACCATTAGCTATCCTGCTGCCTAGAAAGCCAGTAATCTCATGTAGGATAATGAGAGCCCACCCAACAAAATGTCCCTCCATAAGAATAGTTAAACACGGAGGGAGGAGTAGGACAAAAACATGCCCATTCCTAAATTTTGACAAAGCAACACCTAGAGGCGATCAGGCAGACAAGTCTGATAGCTCCATATCATACATGTGACACACAGGTGGGCCATAGGCCTACAACAATGCCCATATGAAGGACAGCAGATACCCAAAAAAAAAACAGAGCACAAAGTTAAGGCATCCAAAGGCTTGTATCTTAGTGCAAAATTGTCACAACACAGACACACTAATTGTACCCTGTTTCTTTGCAGAGGAACATGGATCTCCTGACGATATGCCTGTCCCTGATTTCCCTGATGACATGGATGACGAGCCCATAAACATTCCACAGGAGACCATCCAAATGGTCCTTGAAAGCCTCCAAACCCCACCTTCAGTCACAAGGAGGAGCACAGAAGAAGCAGCCACCACAGGAGAATCACCCGCCACCCCAATTGTAAGACCTGCCAGCTCCAACACAGCTGAGGACTCTGACGACACTGGCACCAGCTTCGAAAGAACCGTCGTTGGGGTACAGCGGGAGCTGGCCAAGGAGGTGCGGGTGGGGACGCAAACTATGGCAGCCAGCCTTGAGGGGGTGCGTTCGTGCACGATGTCTTCTGAGGATCAGGCAGCTGCTATGCAAACCCGAACATCTCTCTTGCAGGAACTTGTCAAAACACAGAAGGAAATCTGCACAGCTGTCATCCAGTTGACACAACAACTACAACTGCAATCCAGTCAACGTGTGCACGAATGCAACATAGAACCCCTCAGGGCCGACCTGGCTGCCTACCATCGTGATGTGGCTGCCATTCTGAAAAACCAGCAGGCCCTCCTTGCTGCAGTACTGCCCTTCATAACTCCACAGGGAGCAGCCCCCGGGATGTCTGCCTCCATGTCTTCTAACACTGAGGTGTGTGTTGCCCCTTCACAACCAACAACAACAAGGACAAACCAGGCAACACACACATCAGAAGAAGAAGACATGGAACAGATAACTTTCACACGGAAGAGTACCCGGAAGCACTAGTCCCTGCACCATGGCCTACTTTGACCAAGGTCCTACGTTTTGTCAAATGCCAGTCTCACTACAACTACACTCAATGACTGTTCTGCAATCCAATGTATGACTTGTCCCCATTGCCAGTGAATGTCTCTCTCCTACTATTTGCCAATTCCTGTCCCTCTGCACTGTCTGTGACATCACGCCAGCATGTCAGGAGCATCATCCACACCCCTTCTGTAGGATCACCATGTAAGAATGCACCAGAACGGACTCAGCAAACATGGTGAATGGACATTTTGCACTACAGCACCTATAAATAAATAGCACTTGCACACCTATTATGTCTCTGTGTTATTTCACACTTCAACTGTGCAGTACCTAACTCCAAAGTGCCTGTGTGGCAACCATGTTGATTCTCAATACTACTGTCCTGATTTCATGTATTCTGAAACATCTGTGCAGTGGCCAGGATTGCATCATAGCCTTACCATCTTGATGAAAATAACTGATGAAGGGACTAACCACACACAATCATGCTGTGTTGGACAGAATGATGCACCATCTATAGCTATTCTAGACAACTAATGGTGGCTGAGAAATGTAGGCACCATGCAATACTAAAATAAGAAATAATGCTGCAAAATGTAAGGAAACATTAACAAATTACACTGCATCAATCACCCTTACGGAGTATACTTCCATGAAGGAAAGTCATGCAGAATCAGTACACACGATGTAGGTCAGCAATGAAAGCAACAAGACAAGAGTGTGAACAACTCCTCATCTACAAAGATCTCCCTGAACTTCACACTGCTGTCCGACCTCTCAATTTACCCACAATAACAAGTCTGGAAGCACTCTTTGTGAAGTAGGATACATACCAACACAAAACCTTGGTGATCAATGCACACTACCAATGGTGGGTCTCCCAAATGGTGGATACTTACCAAGTTAGCACACGGGTAGCTGGCATGTTAAACCTCAATTTCCTGGGGATGGCGAGCATAGGACACAAATGTCATACTAAAACATTCAGCTACACTGATGTCAAGGCCATGATAAAGTAGCACCTAACGCATCATGTAAAGGGTTAACTATATATTTATTTCTATTGAGTAACACAAGAGGCAACTAAGGGAAAGGTAAACCTGCACTAATCTAACCTGACTACTACTAACCCACAACTGTCCCTAACTAACCTAAGCTAAACTGACTCTACACATGTAACGAAACGATCTAAACATCAACCCCCCACCCACCATTATGAGACAGGACACATGCAGGACAACACTTACTAACCTACACACATACTATACTATCCTAAACAAACATATTTTTTTGTAATTTTTTGAAAGTTTTTTGTATTTTTTTAAAGTTTTTTTATTATTTTTAACAGGAATCCCAACATTGCCCCCCACCCACCCACCCACACAAAAAATAAAGATAGAAAGAATAAGGACCCCCCACCCTCTTCCCTAACACTAACTAAGCTAAATACCTATACTTACCTAATACTAATCCCCAAAATCCAACTAACAGTAGAAAATAGGAAAGAGGAGAGAGGGGAGGGGTAAAAGTTCTACAGGGCAAAAGTCCTACAGGTTCGCCCTCCGTAGTGTCCGCCTGATGGAGCGGACCCGCTTTTTAATATAGCCCAAATCCTCCCTCAGGTTGTCCACCTTCTTGACGAGCTTGTCCATTTTTCTTGTTAATGCCAGGAAGGCAGCTGGGTCAACAGGAGGGTCTGAGGTTGTTTGTGTGCCGGCAGAGGTTGAGGTTGTGGCAGGAGTTGGTTGCCCACTGGACTGTCCTGGTATCACAACACGGCTGGGTCCAGGTCTGGAGGAAGAGCCAGGGTCTATTGTTCCCGACGTTGCTGGGGCCACTTGGGGAGACCTGGTGGATGTGGTGTTGGTGGCTGTTGGTGGCAATGTAGGGGGAGCCTGTGGTGTGGCCTACCACGCCCCGGAGGCCCGATCCGAATGATATTTGTGGGCCATCCTCCGGTACCCACACTGCACTTGCAGGATGTGCCTGTATCTCATGGCACGCCTCTCAAAATGGTTGCGATCTGCGGCACTCATGTTTGCAGCTGTGAAGAGAAAAGGCAAATATTTACCTTTGGAATTGCATTGGGTGGAATAGCACAATGGGTTATTTGTACATTACTAGAAATGTATTGGTTGCAGCAATTGTCACAACATAGTTCACTGAAAGGCTCAGAGGAAGTACATGTGAAGCATGCATACATAAGGCCATCTCACACCTAACATATCCATGTCTCTACGTGATGGATGACATCACCCTAAACTACTCATCCAAATTATACCTAAGGCATCTGACGTTATGGCTGCACCTTTTCCGCATACTAACTTCACTATATATGTCACTCTATGTGATAACTATCACAATCCTCACTCAATGCCATTTGTAATTAGTTGTGTGCTAATATTGAACCCATGGGCCATAACCGAATGTGTACACTAGGGGCCAGATGTAGGAAGATGGAAAATTGCGACTAGCAATTTGCAATGCAGAACGGTGTCTCCGACACCGTCTGCGAGTCGCTATGGGGTCGCTAAGACCCACCTCATTTACATCAATGAGGTGGGTTCCAAGTTGCGCCCCCTTAGCAACTATGGGCACTCACGGGGATGGAGGCCTGCTGGGAACAGCAGACCTCCATGGCCGTGACTGCTTTTAAATAAAGCAGGTTATTTTTCCCCAAGTGTAGGCCGTTTACCTAAAGGAAAACGAGCTGCACTTAGAAAAAAATACAAAATCTTCAATCTTGGATTATTTCAGGGCAGTTAGTGGTCCCTTGGACCACTGGCTGTTTTGTACATGATGATTTTGGTCGACTCACAAAGGGGAAGAGTTCCTATGGGGACCCCTTCCAGTTAGCAAGTGGGTTACCATCCACTTCAAGTGGATGATAACTGCGACTCCCTTTGCGACCACGTACTCGGTTGCAAATGGAATTGCATACCACTGCGAGTCGCAAATAGGAGGGGAAAACACCTTCCTATTTGCGATTTGGAAAAGCATTTTGCAAGTATGTTCAGAATCACAAAATACATTTCTGAATAGCAAACAGACGTTTGCAAATCACAAAGGGCAATTTATGACATTTGCAACTTGTAAACAGTTTGCTACATCTGGCCCTAGGTTCTAAATCAAGTCGCAAAAGGTCGCAAGTACGTGTAACATACTGGTTGCTACAGTCCTAGGTACCCTGTTTCACATTAACATGGCAGTCTTTGAGGGTGGGTGGAAATAACAACCAACAATCCCATGTTCAATGCACACCCAGGAGTGTATAGATAGTTCAACAAGTATGTGCCTTCACACACAACACCTATGAAGGGCTAGCAACACGTTGGAGTCAGCCTAACATTGTCACATCCAAGGTCCACACATGTCAAAATGCCATGACTTAGGCCAACATCACATACTATCAGTGAGGCATGTTTTATAACACGCACAGAGGAGCAAGAACACCCATTATCATGAGTCGACAGAACACCTAGGCCATTGCACTCAAGTCACACACACTTCTAGTTCACCTTTTGGCGGTACATGCCCCCGGAAGATCCAACCTACAGTGTACACAGTCCATCCTCAACTAGGAAGATGCACTTTTCATCAAAGCCATTTGCCAAAGCTATATGGGAGAATGTCAGTCTGATATGCAGACTCAGTTCATGCCAAGTCCCCGACCAAGTCTTACATTGACCAGTGTATTCCAAATGACTCATCCGATTCCCCATTGCGGCCCAACTGGAATGACCTACAGCCCCTAAATCTGAAAGATGGCTAGGTATTGGTTTACGGAAACAGAAGTGCTATTTGATATCCCACTAAAGCAACAATGCCAATGAACGGCCAGCGCATCAAATCATGAATTCTGTTGAACACACAGTAGTCCATCATGCATCACTAGCAAACAATAAAAATAGCACTCAGGCCACACTCACTGTAGGTATCTGGGTCCTCAAAATGTGCCACCTCTCCCACGGTGTACGGGGCTGGTCCACCTGTAAAGCATGAAAGGAAGAATATACTCAGACTGGGTGCAGTGACAAATAATTGCAGTTACAATGACACTGTGTGAATATGACATGGTAATGATACACTTTCCCACATGCTCATACTGCATGGATGAATTTGTATTCAACATTAACATTGGATGAGTCTCCTGCTACAGTTACACACCCTACTACACACATGCAGTGGCCAGGACAGTCAGGTGTTGTCAAAGATACCCCTCCATTAGTATGCCCCAACAATAATGTCTTCCATACATCTCAGCATGTGCATCCCAGAGAGACATCCAAAAGCTGGTTACTTGAGGACTGCATGACCCCTCACAATCAAACAGGCTAGGTGGACATGTTCAACACATAGCAACCAGACACACATGTGACATATGTGTGGCCAACATATCTAACTTCATGTGACGTGAAGGCAACACACATTTATAGCATCATCATGGGTTACAAATTTTCTGTCTAGCTATGGCGTCAACATATGTAGGTATGTTGTTTCTGCATGACTTACTCACTGGCCAATATGAGCTGTAGAGTACAAATAGAGGCATTAACGTGTCGCTTGTCTGACACAAATGCAACACTACATTACATACAGCTACTGGCATCTGGTATGTGTTGAAAACATGAGCCATCTGACTGCTAGCATTGGTCTTACTACACATTGTGCAACAAATACACATTAGGGCACATAATTATACTTTTGTAGTGCAGCATTTGCATAATTTTTTGACGCAGAGACGGGGCAAGCTAGCAAAATACAAATATATTTTGTAAGATGGCGTCGTTTTTGCGTGAAAATGTGGCGCTAAATCGGGGATAGAAATGTATAAACATGGGCCTAGGTTTCCCTAGCATTACACACAGTCAGCTACTTATCTAGCAGATTGGGTAACTATCATCACATGTCCCCACACAGATTTCTATTATTCCCATGTAATTGATTTGTACTCACCAACATGGCCACCAATCCTGAGTCCAAGGTGGTCCAGCAGGTCCTGTTCCCTGTATATCAGATCTGCCCAGCGGTGCTTTAATTGATGGACATTCCGCATGCTCCCATACACCCGGACCAGGTGATGGCGCACCTTCCCCCACCGGACTTTCCGTGCCTCCGTGTGATACCCCTGTATCACACGGCCCCCAGCCTCCAGCATCAGTGGGAGGAAATGGCAAACTAGCCAAATGAATCCCCCCAATTCATCCTCACCCATCCTGGAAAGGCGAGGCCTACCTGACATATTTACTGAAAAAATTAGACAAATGAAATAATAAAGTGGGAAATGGGGAAAGGTAGAGTTGTGAAGGAAAATGAAAAAAGAGAAAAATAGCCCAACTAACCCCAAAATTATGCTACCCAGAACAGACTACCACAGACAATACAAACAAAAACAGGATTAGACAAAACTAGACTAAACAGACTGAGACAATAATATGCAACAAGACTAGGATCACAAAAAGACAAAATACAAGGTACACAGGACACAAAAGCAGTTAAACACAGGACAACACCTTTCACACAACCACACAGTCTAGATAAATCTGAGACTGCAAAGTGAAAGTGAAAGTTAACTCCCAGTACAGATTTAGTAAACAGGATATCCTATTACATCACTTCCTGCATAAAATGGCTGCCGTTTTTATTTTCCCGTTATGCGTCATATTTTCACGCATACACAATGTGCGTCATTTTTTTATGACGCATAACATTGCACATGATGCTGAGTCAAAAAATATGATATGAAAATTAATAATTTAATAAGGTACATGAGATGTCCAACATATTGTCCATGTTGCGTTATATTTTCCACGCATACATCATGGGCGTCATAATTTTTCCACGTACAGGAGTGCACATAATGCAGAGTCAAAAAATATGATATGAAAATTAATAATTTAATAAGGTACATGAGATGTCCAACATATTGTCCATGTTGCGTCATATTTTCCACGCATACATCATGGGCGTCATAATTTTTCCACGTACAGGAGTGCACATTATGCAGAGTCAAAAAATATGATATGAAAAGTTTAATTACATAGCTAAATATGAGAAACATTTATGAACATTTATATTTGACTCTGCATTCTGTGCACTCCTGTACGTGAAAAAATTATGTTGCCCATGCTGTATGCGTAGATATTTGAGCAATTTTTAAATTATGTCTTCATTTTTTAAACTTGGGGAAGGTGATTTGTCATGGCCAAACGGTGCTATGTGATACACATTTGTGGTTAGCTATGACACATGTCCGTTGTTGTATGTATAGAAGGCATTCACACTGTAATATTTATGATACGTTAAATAATGTATTAACCATGTTTGTTCACATATTTTGGGTAATTGCTGATGGCTATTTTGGAATGATGGATGGGATACCATGATGTATTCCTTCTCCAAAATGTGTCCACAATTATGATGGTGATGCTTTTATCTATAGTCCGAACAGGGAGAGCAATAGTCACTTACAGTTTTTATGGGGCTAACCACGTCCCATTATGAATTTGTGTTTCTGATTTTTGTTTTACCTTTGACATGTAGCCCACACATGTGCCTTATGCATGTGTTTAGTTCACAAGCACAAGATTCTTGTATATTTGTGGGGCGGTAGAGGTGGACTTAGGCCCCCAGCACCCTAGGATTTGCCCATCCAGATTAGCTAATGTATCCATGGCTTTTATTTGTTCTGTTATGCAAAACCTGCAGCAGCAGGCTAATGTAAGGCCATATGGTATGAATCACTGTTAATCATTCATTCATCTCATTAGCCCATTTGACGTTTGCACTATTGATGAGTTGGAGCAATCTGGCATACCATTTTCCAATGACTATGTTTGCAAAATCTCAGCGTTCCTCATGTGCTGATGACAAATATTTAGTTGATGTCTGTGGCCCTTTCGGCATTACCTGGTTTAGTGGCATGTTACATTCTTCCTGCTAGGTTCAAACTGGGACACTACTGTGATGGGCTGCTTTCAAATATTTGGTTGATTGGATGACATATGTGCACATGTGTGTGGGAATGTGGATCCACTATCACCTGTCTGGGTGTATGTTGTCACTGTAACTTAAAGGTCTCCTCATGAGTTAGTGGCAGCTAATGTTGTTCCAATTGGGTATTGCTCATATCACACACTTGAGAGAAGCTATTGATGACATGGTCACGTACACATGGATGGTCCCACCATGTCTCTGAACACGTGTGATGAGACTTTCAAAAGATCTACATTTTTGGGCTGGGTGCGAGACTGTCTCAGGTGTCTGGATCAGGCATGTGTAATTGCCACATTTGTACTCCTGTTGGCCTCTGTGTATGGTAATGTATCATGTCACATCCTACCCTCTGTGCATACATTTGTGATGTTTATTTTTGGTGTGATGATTGGTATAGCATTCTTGCTCAATGAGACGACATTCTTCTTCAGCAATTTCAAACTAAAGGTGGTCAGAAATGAATAGGCCAAAGCATGATGTGGTGTTTGTTATCTGTGTTTATTTACAATTGTGCAATACGAGTTGTTATAAGAAATTAAGAAAAAAAATTATTGACAAGCTGTTGGCGCCTACGCACTCCTGCTGCCGTGTTAGGTTGTTCCCCCTCCTGTTGCAGGGCAGCATCCTCCTCTTCGTCATCCTCAGGCATGTCTGGGTCCGGTTCAAGGAGGGGAATGTTCCTTTTTACACAAATATTGTGCAATATGGCACAAGTGAGTATGATCTTACAGACCATCTCTGGGGAATAGAGTAGGCTACCGCCAGTTATGTCAAGGCAGCGGAACCTTGACTTTAGGATCCCAAAGGTCCGCTCCACAATGCTGCGTGTCCTCTTGTGGGCGTCATTGTATGCCCGCTCTGCAGCAGTATTTGGGTTCCCAAATGGTGTCATTAGCCAAGGCTGGATACCATACCCCTGATCAGCTGAAAGAAAAACACAGAATGGGATCAATTAGATGTAGGAGGCACTGTTGTACAGATCTTTGATGGCAGTAGTTGTCTTGTGTTGTCTGTGACTCTTTTGTGTACTAATGTGACAACCTATAGTTGTTGGTGAAAACTTTTGCATTGATTTTTTTTCCTTGGCTGAGCAAGTGTTTGTTGGCTAACCGTTTGTCAGCAGTATGTATTTGTTTTTTCAGTACAGTGTGCCCTCCCTAGCATTGTGACTTGTCATACAGGTGTCCGTGTGTCTTCACTGGGGGTGAGATGATAGTTCCATGCAGAGTTGAAACATGAAAGTGTAGTTAACACGTTCATGTGAAAGTACCCAGGCCATCCCATCCCTTAAAACTTATGCAATGTATTAGTGTACAGGTTATTGTGAGACTTCCAATTTGCAAGGTGACATTTAGGCAACCACAGTCATTAATGTCTTCACATTCAGCTGTGGAGTAAAATCAAATGTGTGACAGGTTCAATGGTGACTTCTGAAACATGGCTAGTGATGTGAGTACCTCAGTGTGTTCCTGTCTAGGTGTTGCTATTGTGGTGTGTGTGTTGTTTGTCCTAGAGGTTTGCTGTGCAGTGTGTATATAAGTATAATTTTTGTCCTTACCAACAAGTAGTCCATTGCCATACCGTCCATCCTGGAAGTGTTGGTTGATGGTAGAGTGACGGAAGATGAATGCGTCATGTACACTCCCAGGATATTTAGCCACAATGTTGCTGATCAATCCTTGGTGATCGACTATGGCCTGCACGTTGATGGAATGTGTGTGCTTCCTGTTGCGGTAGAGGTGTTCAGTCGCAGCAGGTGGCACAAGGCGTACGTGTGTGCAGTCGATTGCACCAAGGACGTGCGGGAAGCCACTGATGGCGTAGAACCCCTGTTTAGTTTCCTGCTGCTTCTGCAGTGTGTTAGGGAAGCAGATGTGGAGGGGTGTCAGTCGAATGATGGCATCCAGTACTTTTGGCAGGAATGCAGAGAATGATGGTTGGGATATTCCACCAACCAGGGCACCAGTTGTCTGAAACGAGCCATTTGCCAGCAGGTGAAGTACGGCAAGCAGCTTTGTTTCTGTTGGGATAGTGCGGGGAGTCACTAAAGTAGGGGCCAACTGCTGTTCAATATTTCTCAGCAGCTGCTGAATGGACTGCCAGTTCAACCGGTACCTCTGGATGATGTCCCGTTCACTGAGGCCATGCAGGGTTGCTCTTGGGCGGAATATCCTCTCCTGCCTTCTGCGCTGCCTTTGGGTTCCCTGCTGTTGTTGTTGTAGCTGCTGTTATTGCTGAAGGGCTCTGCGTCTACGTGCACGCTGAATCAAAATCACCTCCATGTCTCCCTGTTGCTGCTCTGCTGCTCTGCTGTTTGTTCTGTGTGTTCTGATTAAATACAGGTGTGTTTGCCCCATTTTAACGCCTGCCCTGACCCAGGCGTTAAATTTAAACGCTATTCGTGCTTTGCGTCATTTTTTAGCTCCGCCTACCGGCCGGGAGTCATTTTTGCCCGGAAGCATAAATACGACGCACGGCTGTGTGCGTCGGTTTTTGGACGGGAACGCCTACCCTGCATGTCATTAACGCAGGGCGGGGTGCCGCTTCCAGAATCTGACGCACATTGCGGAATTTTCCTTTGCGCCGGCTCGGGTGTCAGTGTTTAAATATGGGGCAACGTTTGCGCTGAATGTGCGTCAAAATTTTTGACGCACATTCGGCGCAAACGGAGTATAAATATGCCCCAATATACTTAACGTTTGTGTAGCGCAAGCACAGAGTCCGGCTACCAAATTTCATGGGTAGAGAAACTTGACTTTCCTATGCTCTGCTGTTTTTCTGCCGTTTGAATTGTACATGTTAATATAGTTTATTTGAGTAATTTGCTTTTCAGACTTGTATCACTCTCTGAAAAAGTGTTCATTCCTTTTGACCTTAAGTATCACTGTTGGATGCCTATCTTCATCCGCATTCTCGAGGCGAGATGTCTACAGAAATATACATAGGGTTTCAGAGAAAGAAACCGCCAACAAATGATTGGACAGTATTTCAGTTGTGAGAGCGAAAGTAAACTGTTACTGCATAATGGTGCAGTGTTCTGCTTTAGTGAGTGGTTCGGATCAATGGGGATTACTACTTAGAAATAAAAACAATACCTCGTTGGCCCTTATTCTCATCTCATTCCTTAATTTGATAAGGGACTGCATCATGAATGTGTGTACTGGAGCCGAGAAAGCTGATATTAAAGTGCATACACTTAACTCACAATTTCTCCACCTTAGTGTTCATTAGAGAGAGAGGCATCCCTGTTTCTGAGCTGTGCAGTCTGCTGCTCATACGTTAAGTCCGGGAATTTCCAAAGGGCTACAGGGCACACTCTGAGGTCAGCAATACAGTTCAAATTGTCTCTGCCCCATCTACATCCTGAAAATGGAGAGAGTTTTCTTCCTCTGAAGATGGATCAGAGCAGAATGATCAAGGACAAGGTATTGGTCCAGGTGATGGTCCAGCATGATCTTAGCAACAAAAATGTGGTCTGAGCAAAGTACAAAGCTATCTAGGAGAACATTTCTGCAAGGTGGCCAATGCAAAATTACTTCGCATCAATCTTCTCCAGTTCTTAAGCATATGCTAAGGGCACAAAACTATGGCTTTTGCTCAAGCAGATTAAAAAAGCATTTATTTTTCTGCTCAAAATGTTAACACAGCAGAACTGTCAGCATCAATGTTAGATCCCAGCAAGATGTGTGGGTTCTAAGTCCTCTATGAACCATGGTCAACCTTCATTGTGCATCCTTTGAAGACTATTTTCAAAACCTACTGGTCTGCAATAGATGGCGTACCGCCTTTTTGGCCTCCTGCTGGGAGGCACTAATCTATGTGGATTATATTGAGAAACCCTTCTTAGTCAGGCCTTTTGGTTTGATCCAGGTGCCAAACATGTAAGGCAGTCAGTCATATCCTGAACTTTAAATATTACTTTTGCCAGTGCACTCAATATTAACAATGGTAGTAGATGTTTTGGTTACCTGGGTTTTGATGAATACCAGAAATATTGTGCTGGTCTAGGCCGAAAGGCAAGGCCACCTTCCAGTCTTCTACAACATGCTCAACAGTTCTTGGAAACATGGCACAAACAGCTTTTTGCTTGCAAATGGTAGCTTCAAAATTACATTAATAATAATTTGGTCTTCCAATCTCCTAGCCCCAATTGCCATTTGGCTGGTACTGCTGATGTAGATGCTATGGCCATGGCAACTTAATCATCAAGCTATATACTAGATATGGGTCCCCACTCACTATAACAGGATAAAACAGTGCAAGCACTCTTTATGCAAACCACTTAGTAGTAGCTGTGGAACAGATGTAAGATGTGCCCTTTATTATTGTAGGAGAAAGCAATAGATGCATGAAATTCTTGATGCCATTTCTTATGAAATTTGTCTGCTGGGGAACCATTTTCTTTTACCACTATGGCAGCCTGAGCAAAATCCGACTGTGAAGAGTCCAATTTAATAAACCTTGAAACTATATCCTACCAGGAGTATATTGTAGCCCAATATGTTGAAGCCAATGTCTTGTCTGTACCGTTAAGAATAACCAGCTTCACAGACGGGTCTAAAGTAAGGCAACCAATGATGATGGCTGGTACTTGTAGGAAATTGACTTACTGGTTGAGGGGGGTGAAACCCTGCTCAGGTGGCTACCACAATTCTTGTCAGGGTGAAACACATACAAACCCTACATTAACCTGTGCTAAACCCTCTTGTAGCATGGCACAATGCATCAGGCTTAACTCAGATGCAATATAGAAACTATTTATGCAACACTTCAAACTGTAATAAAGTGAAAGCACAACACAAGAAAAAACCCACACCAATTTAGAAAAATATAGAAAATGTAATAAATAATTTGATATCAAAATCTACAAAAACCCATTTCTGGAGATGTGCAGTTTTAAAGTTTTAGGTAAAAAGAGTGCTTAAAAGCACAAAGTACCAACTGTGGTTATTTGGTTGCCCCCGAACTGGGGCAGAGTCACAAGTACATGCCGACCATAATGGAGTGTGGGCCGAATACATGGACCAAGTTAGTCTTGCTGAGAAATGTACCTTAAATCCAAGTTGCAGAGCGTTGCACCACCTATCTGTATCTCTATACAGCGATGCAAGGCCCCACATTGGTGATACATCATGCAGTGGTGGTTCTGAGTCAGTGAGGCTGTGATGCAAGGTCCAGCTTTGGAGATGCCCCCCTCCCATCTGGGGAGGGAGGGGCAGTACAAGAAAGATGTGTGAGAGACGTCGGCAAACTGGATGTCTCAGTCTGAGAGGAGGACCTAATAGGACCTAGAGAGCTGGACATTAAAGGTAATTTTAAATTGGTCCAACTAAAAGTGGTGTATGGCCTGGACCCTGAGGAATGTCATGATTATAGCATTTTTTTCACAAACTTTGGGAATGCCTCAGAGTTAAAAGTCTGTGGGGGGCAGCAGTTAAATTAGATTCCTCGGGGATTATAGTGGCACAATAGGCCTTCATGTGCAAAAATCAATTCTGGGAATACGGATAAAAAGGACATGAACAGATTCCAAATGTTTTAGTGAATGGCCCATAGGAATGTCTGAGCAAGACCATGTTCTATCACCCACATAAAGGTTTGAAATAACTAGCTGTAGTTGGTGAGAAAATGCAAATAATCTTCCATCTAATTATGCATCTTTATGCAAATTAAAAGTAACCTTCTAAAAGTTACATTCCCCAAATATTTCATGAAAATCTGGCTTTACCACTAGATTCATCCATTTTTTACCAAATACAAAAATAGGACTTGGAATGGAATCTGCATAGATTAAGGTGTATAATCTAAACTTTGGAATTTACTTTGTAATAGTTACAGCCTGACCAATGACAGTTTTGAGCCTAATCACTGAATGAACATACCATTTCAAATGTCACACATGCCACACTGTTAAATTGTATGCGCCATATTTTGTATACAGCAAGGTGTGCTTGGGGGGTGACATTTCATATTTACAATCATGTTTTCCTACCTGTCAAAATGTGATTGTGGCAGGTCTGGGCAGCAGGAATCAAGTTGTGGCTATCGAGCGACAGTATGCCTGAAGACATGTTTTCACTGCCACTATAGTGGATAGCACAATAGGTTTTCGCAGTCCATAAGTGTTATTTAACATTCTATGCCAGGGGTGTATTTTTGTGCCATATACTCTGGCCTTACTAAAAGGTTAGGGGGCATATTTATACTCCGTTTGCGCCGAATGTGCGTCAAAAATTTTGACGCACATTCAGCACAAACGTTGCCCCATATTTAAACCCTGACGCCCGAGCCGGCGCACAAGGAAAATGGCGCTATGTGCGCCAGTTTTTGGAAGCGGCACCCCGCCCTGCGTTAATGACATGCAGGGTAGGCGTTCCCGTCCAAAAAACCGACGCACACAACGTTGCGTCGTATTTATGCTTCAGGGCAAAAATCACTCCCGCGCGGCAGGCGGCGCAAAAAAATGGGGCAAAGCACGAATATCGTGAAATTTTAACGCCTGGGTCAGGGCAGGCGTTAAAATGGGGCAAACACACCTGTACTTAATCAGAACACACAGAACAAACAACAGAGCAGCAGAGCAGCAGAGCAGCAACAGGGAGACATGGAGGTGCTTTTTCTTCAGCGTGCACGTAGACGCAGAGCCCTGCAGCAACAACAGCAGCTACAACAACAACAGCAGGGACCCCAAAGGCAGCGCAGAAGGCAGGAGAGGATATTCCGCCCAAGAACAACCCTGCATGGCCTCAGGGAACGGGACATCATCCAGAGGTACCGGTTGAACTGGCAGGCCATTCAGCAGCTGCTGACAAATATTGAACAGCAATTGGCCCCCACTTTAGTGACTCCACGCACTATCCCAACAGAAACAAAGCTGCTTGCCGTACTTCACCTGCTGGCAAGTGGCTCCTTTCAGACAACTGGTGCCCTGGTTGGTGGAATATCACAACCCTCATTCTCCGCCTTTTTACCCAAAGTACTGGATGCCATCATTCGCCTGACACCCCGCCACATCTGCTTCCCTAACACAGTGCAGAAGCAGCAGGAAACTAAACAGGGGTTCTACGCCATCAGTGGCTTTCCGCACGTCCTTGGTGCAATCGACTGCACACACGTACGCCTTGTGCCACCTGCTGCGAGTGAACACCTCTACCGCAACAGGAAGCACACACATTCAATCAACGTGCAGGCCATAGTCGATCACCAAGGACTGATCACCAACATCGTGGCTAAATATCCTGGGAGTGTACATGACGCATTCATCTTCCGTCACTGCACCATCAACCAACACTTCCAGGATGGACGGTATGGCTATGGACTACTTGTTGGTAAGGACAAAAAACAAACTCATATACACACTGCCCAGAAACCCTCTAGGATAAACAACACATACACCACAATAGCAACACCTAGACAGGAACACACTGAGGTACTCACATCACTAGCCATGTTTCACAAGTCACCATTGAACCTCTCACACATTGGAATTTACTCTACAGCTTAGTGTGAAGACATTAATGACTGTGGTTGCCTAAATGTCACCTAGCAAATTTGAAGGCTCACAATAACCTGTACACTAATACAATGCATAAGTTTAAAGGGATGGGATGGCCTGGGTATGTTCATATGAACGTTTCTAATACACATTCATGTTTCAACTCTGCATGGAACTATCATTACACCCCCAGTGAGGACACACGGACACCTGTATCACAAGTCACAATGCAAGGGAGGGCACACTGTACTGTTGACAAACAGTTAGCCAACAAACACTTGCTCAGCCAAGGAAAAAAAACAATGCCAAAGTTTTCACCAACAACCATAGGTTGTCACATTAGTACACAAAATAGTCACAGACAACACAACACAACTACTGCCATCAAAGATACGTACAACAGTGCCTCCTACATCTAATTGATACCATTCTGTGTTTCTCTTTCAGCTGATCAGGGGTATGGCATCCAGCCTTGGATAATGACACCATATGGGAACCCAAATACTGCTGCTGAGCGGGCATACAATGACGCCCACAAGAGGGCACGCAGCATTGTGGAGCGGACCTTTGGGATCCTAAAGTCAAGGTTCCGCTGCCTTGACATCACTGGCGGTAGCCTACTCTATTCCCCAGAGATGGTCTGTAAGATCATACTCACTTGTGCCATATTACACAATATTTGTGTAAAAAGGAACATTCCCCTCCTTGAACCGGACCCAGACATGCCTGAGGATGACGAAGAGGAGGATGCTGGCCTGCAACAGGAGGGGGAACAACCTAACACGGCAGCAGGAGTGCGTAGGCGCCAACAGCTTGTCAATATTTTTTTTTCATAATTTATTATAATCACTTGTATTCCACACTTGTAAATAAACACAGATAAGAGACACCACATCATGCTTTGGCCTATTCATTTCTGACCACCTTTATTTTGAAATTGCTGAAGATGAATGTCGTCTCATTGAGCAAGAATGCTATAACATTCATCACACCAAAAAAAAACATCACAAATGTATGCACAGAGGGTAGGATGTGACATGATACATTACCATACACAGAGCCCAACAGGAGTACAAATGTGGCAATTACACATGCCGGATCCAAACACCTGAAACAGTCTCTCATCCAGCCCAAAATTGGAGATCATTTGGAAGTCACATCACACGTGTTCAGAGACAGGGTGGGACCATCCATGTGTACGTGACCATGTCATCAATGGCTTCTCTCAAGTGTGTGATATGAGCAATACACAATTGGTACAACATCAGCTGCCACTAACTCAGGAGGAGACCTTGAAGTCACAGTGACAACATACACCCAGACTGGTGATAGTGGATCCACATTCCCAAACACATGTACACATATGTCATACAATCAACCTAATATTTGAAAGTAGACCATCACAGTTGTGTCCCAGTTTGAACCTAGCAGGAAGATTGTAACATGCCACTAAACCAGTTTATGCAGAAAGGGACACAGACAACAACAAAATTATTCTCATTATCACATCGGGAACGCTGAGAGTCTTGCAAACATAGGGGGTGATTCTGACCCCGGCGGTCTTAGACCGCCGGGGCCAGGGTCGGCGGGAGCACCGCCGACAGGCCGGCGGTGCCCCGCAGGGCATTCTGACCGCGGCGCTTTGGCCGCGGTCAGTGCAGGAAAACCGGCGGTCTCCCGCCGGTTTTCCGCTGCCCCTAAGAATCCTCCAAGGCGGCGCAGCTCGCTGCGCCGCCGAGGGGATTCTGACCCCCCTACCGCCATCCTGTTCATGGCGGGAAAGCCGCCATGAACAGGATGGCGGTAGGGGGGGTCGCAGGGCCCCTGGGGGCCCCTGCCGTGCCCATGCCAATGGCATGGGCACGGCAGGGGCCCCCGTAAGAGGGCCCCGCAAAGTATTTCAGTGTCTGCCTTGCAGACACTGAAATACGCGACGGGTGCCACTGCACCCGTCGCACCTTCCCACTCCGCCGGCTCGATTACGAGCCGGCATCCTCGTGGGAAGGGAGTTTTTCCCTGGGCTGGCGGGCGGTCTTTTGGAGACCGCCCGCCAGCCCAGGGAAAAACTCATAATACCCTCCGCGGTCTTCTGACCACGGAGCGGTATAATGGAGGGCGGAATTCTGGCGGGCGGCCTCCGCCGCCCGCCAGAATCAGAATCACCCCCATAGTCATTTGAAAATGGTATGCAAGTTTGCTCCAATTCATCATTACTGCAAACGTCAAATGGGCTAATGAGATGAATGAATGGTCAACAGTCATTCATACCATATGGCCTTACATTAGCCTGCTGCTGCAGGTTTGCCATGATATAATAAATATACTCCATGGATACAGTAGCTATTCTGGATGGTCAAATCCTAGGGTGCTGGGGGCCCAAGTCCACCTCTACCGCCCCCAAAACATACAAGAATCATGTACTTGTGAACTAAACACATGCATAAGGCACATGTGTGGCCTACATGTCATAAGTCCAACACAAATCTGAAACACAAAATCATAATGGGACATGGTTAGCCCCATAAAAACTGTAAGTGACTCTTCCACTCCCTGTTAGGACTACAGATAAAAGCATCACCATCCTAATTGTGGACACATTTTGGAGAAGGAATACATCATGGTATCCCATCCATCATTTCAAAATAGCCATCAGCAATTAACCCAAATATGTTGACAAATATGGTCAATACATTAGTTAACGTATCCAAAACATTACAGTGTGAATGCCTTCTATACATAAAACAACAGACATGTGTCATATCCAAACACAAATGTGTATCACATCGCACCGTTTGACCATGACAAATCACCTTTCCAAAGGTAAAAACATGAAGACATAAGGAAATATTTGCTCCATATTCTACGCATACAGCATGGGCGTCATAATTTGTTCACGTACATGAGTGCACACAATGCAGAGTCAAATACGAATGTATCCAAAAGTGTCTTAATATTTCGCCTTCAAAGTATAATTTACATCATCAATTTTTTGGACTCTGCATCATGTGCACTACTGTACGTGGAAAAAAAATGACGCCCATGATGTATGCGTGGTAAAATTGACGCTACATGGACAATATGTTGGTCATCTCATGTACATTAAAACATATTAATATTCATATCATATTTTTTGACTCCGCATCATGTGCACTACTGTACGTGGAAAAAAAATGACGCCCATGATGTATGCGTGGTAAAATTGACGCTACATGGACAATATGTTGGTCATCTCATGTACATTAAAAAATATTAATATTCATATCATATTTTTTGACTCCGCATCATGTGCACTACTGTACGTGGAAAAAAAATGACGCCCATGATGTATGCGTGGTAAAATTGACGCTACATGGACAATATGTTGGTCATCTCATGTACATTAAAAAATATTAATATCCATATCATATTTTTTGACTCCGCATCATGTGCACTGCTGTACGTGAAAAAAAATGACGCCCATGATGTATGCGTGGTAAAATTGACGCTACATGGACAATATGTTGGTCATCTCATGTACAATAAAAAATATTCATATTCATATCATATTTTTTGACTCGGCATCATGTGCAATGTAATGCGTCAAAAAAAAATGACGCACAATTGTGTATGCGTGAAAATATGACGCATAACGGGAAAATAAATACGGCGGCCATTTTATGCAGGAAGTGATGTAATAGGATATCCTGTTTACCAAATCTGTACTTGGAGTTAACTTTCACTTTCACTTTGCAGTCTCAGATTTATCTAGACTGTGTGGTTGTGTGAAAGGTGTTGTCCTGTGTTTTACTGCTTTTGTGTCCTGTGTCCCTTGTATTTTGTCTTTTTGTCAATCTATTCTTGTTGTATAACATTGTCTCTGTCTGTTTAGTCTTGTTTTGTCTATTCCTGTGATAGTTTGTATTGTCTGTGGGAGTCTGTTGTGGGTAGCATAGTTTGGGGGGTTAGTTGGGCTATTTTTCTACTTTTTCTTTTTCTTTCACACCTCTACCTTTCCCCATTTCCCACTTTTACTTTCATATTTCATTTGTCCATTTTTAGAGCTCTAAATATGTCAGGTAGGCCTCGCCTGTCCAGGATGGGTGAAGATGAATTGGGGGGATTCATATGGCTAGTTAGCCATTTCCTCCCACTGATGCTGGAGGCTGGGGGCCGTGTGATACAGGGGTATCACACGGAGACTAGGAAAATCCGGTGGGAGAAGGTGTGCCATCACCTGGTCCGGGTCTACGGGAGCATGCGAAATGTCCATCAACTCAAGCACCGCTGGGCAGATCTGATCACCAGGGAACAGGACCTGCTGGACCACCTGGGACTCCGGATTGGTGGCCATGTTGGTGAGTACAAATCAATTACATGGGAAAATAAGAAATCTGTGTGGGAACATGTGATGATTGTTACCCAATCTGCTAAATAAGTAGCAGACTGTGTGTAATGCTAGGTAAACCTAGGCCCATGGTTATACACATATATCCCCATTTTTGCAAAACATTTTCACGCAGGAACAGCAGAAAATTGCAACTTCTATCTGTATTTTGCTAAGTAGCCCCCTCTCTGCGTAACAAAATGATGCAAATGATGCGCTACAAAGGTATAAATATGTGCCCTAATGTGTATTTGTTGCAGAATGTGTATGAAGACCAATGCTACCAGTCCGATGGCTCATTTTTGCAACACATACCAGATGCCTGTAGCTGTATGTAATGTAGTGTTGCATTTGTGTCAGAAAAGCAACACGTGAACGGCTCTATTTGTACTCTACTGGTCATAATGGCCAGTGAGTAAGTCATGTTGAAACAACATACCTACATATGTAGACGCCATAGCTAGACTGAAAATTAGATACCCATGATGATGCTATACATGTGTGTTGGCTTCACGTCACATGAAGTTAGTTATGTTGTCCACACATATGTCACATGTGTGTGTGGTTGCTGTGTGTTGAACATGTCCACCTAGCCTGTTTGATTGTGAGGGGTCATGCAGTCCTCATGGAACCAGTTTTGGAATGTCTCTCTGGGATGCACATGCTGAGATGTATGGATAACATTATTGGTGGGGCATACTAATGGAGGATTAACTTGGCCAACACATGACTGTCCTGGCCACTGCATGTGTGTAGTAGGGTGTGTCACTGTAGCAGGAGACTCATCCAATGATAATGTTGAATACAAAGTCATCCATGCAGTATGAGCATGTCTGAAAGTCTATCATTACCATGTCATATTCACACAGTGTCATTGTAACTGAAATTATTTGTCAGTTCACCCAGTCTGAGTATATTCTTCCTTTCATGCTTTACAGGTGGACCAGCCCCGTACAACGTGGGAGAGGTGGCACATTTTGACGACCCCGATACCTACAGTGAGTGTCGCCTGAGTGCCATTTTCATTGTTTGGTAAAGAAGCATGATGGATTACTGTGTGTTCAAGAGAATTCATGATTTGATGCGCTCGCCGTTCATTGGCATTGTTGTTTTAGTGTGATATCAAATAGGACTTCTGTTTCTGTAAAACAATACCTAGCCATCTCTCAGTTTGAGGGGCTGTAGGTCATTCCAGTTGTGCGGCAATGGGGAATGGTATGACTCATTTGGAATACACTGGTCAATGTTAGACTTGGTCAGGGACTTGCCATGAACTGAGTCTGCATATCAGACTGACAGTCTCCCAGATAGCTTAGGCACATGGCTTTGATGACAAGTGCTTCTTCCTAGTTGAGGATGGACTGTGTACACTGTAGGTCGGATCTTCCGGGGGCATGTACTTCCACAAGGTGAACTAGAAGTGTGTGTGACTTGAGTGCAATGGCCTAGGTGTTCTGTGGAATCATCAGAATGGGTGTTCTACCTCCTCTGTGTGTGTTGTAAAACATGCCTCCCTGATAGTATGTCATGTTGGCCTAAGTCATATCATTTTGACATGTGTGGACCTGGGATGTGACAATGTTTGGCTGACTACAACGTGTTGCTAGCCCTTCATAGGTGTTGTGTGTGAAGGCACATACTTGTGGAACTTTCTAAACACTCCTGGGTGTGCATTGAACATGAGATTGTTGGTTGTTCTTCCCACACCACCCACAAAGACTGGGATGTTACTGTGAAACAGGGTACCTAGGACTGTAGCAACCAGTATGTTACACGTACTTGACACCTTTTGTGACTTGAGTGAGTACCTAGGGCCAGATGTAGCAAAATGTCTACACGTTGCAAATGGCATAAATTTCTGTTTGTGAGTTGCAAACGTCTGTTTCCGATTCCAAATTGTTATTGGTGGTCATGAACATATTAGCAAAATGCTTTTCAAATTGCAAAATATTAAGGGGTTTACCAGACCTACTTGCAACTCACAGTGGTAGGCAATCCCATTTGCAACCGAGTATGTGGTTGCAAAGTGAGTCGCTGTTATCATCCACTTGAAGTGGATGGTAACCCACTTGCTAACTGGAAGGGGTCCCCATTGTAACCCTTCACCTTTGTGAGTGGACCAAAATAATCCTGCACAAAACAGCCAGTGGTCTAAGGGACCACTAATTACCGTGAAATGATCCAAGATTGAATTTGTTGTGATTTTTAACTAATTGCAGCTCATTTTCCTTTCAGGTAAACGGCCTACACTTGGGGAAAAATAACCTGCTTTATTTAAAAGCAGTCACGTCCATGGAGGTCTGCTGTTCCCAGCAGGCCTCCATCCCCGTGAGTGCCCATAGTCGCTAAGGTGGCGCAGCTTGGAACGCACATCATTGATGTTCATGAGGTGGGTCTTAGGGACCCCATAGCGACTCGCAGACGGTGTCAGAGACACCGTTCTGCATTGCAAATTGCTAGTTGCATTTTCCAAATTCCTACATCTGGCCCCTAGTGTGGACATATGATTCTGGGCCAGGGGTTCAATCTTAGCACACAACTAATTCCAAATGCCATTGAGTGAGGAGTGTGATTGTTATCACATAGAATGACATATGTAGTGAAGTCAGTATGCGGAAGAGGTGGTGCCATAATGTCAAATGCCTTAGGTATGATTTGGATGAGTAGTTTAGGGTGATGTCATACATCATGTAGAGACATGGATATGCTAGGTGTGATATGCCCTTATGTATGCATGCTTCACATGTACTTCCTCTGAGCCTTTCCGTGAACTATGTTGTAACAATTGCTGCAACCAATACATTTCTAGTAATGGACAAATGACCCATTGTGGTATTCCACCCACTGCAAATCCAAAGCTAAATATTTGCCTTTTCTCTTCACAGCTGCAAACCTGAGTGCCGCTGATCGCAACCATTTTGAGCGCCGTGCGATGAGATACAGGCACATCCTGCAGGTGCAGTGTGGGTATCGGAGGATGGCCCGCAAGTACCATTCAGATCGGGCCTCCGGGGCATGGTAGGCCACACCACAGGCTCCCCCAACGGTGCCACCAACAACCACCGACACTACATCCACCAGGTCTGCCCAAGTGGACCCAGCAACGGACCAAGCATCTTCCTCCAGACCTGGACCCAGCCGTGTGGTGGGAGCAGGACTGTCCCGTGGCCACACAACTCCTGCCACAACATCCACTTCCACCGGCACGCAAACCAGCACTGACCCTCCTATCGACCCAGCGGCCTTCCAGGCATTGTCCCGAAAATTGGACAATTTGATTAGAAAGGTGGACAACCTGACGGAGGACATGAATAAGGTCAAAAAGAAGGTGCGCTCAATCAGGCGCACACTACGGAGGGCAAATCTGTAGTACGTTTGCCCTCCTGAACTTTTACCCCTCCCCTCTCACCTCTTTCCTATTTTATACTGTTAGTTGGGTTTGGGGGGTTAGTTATAGGATAAGTGTAGGTAATTAGCTTAGTTAGTGTTAGGTAAGAGGGTGGAGGGTCCTTATTCTTTCTATCTTCTATTTTTGTGTGGGTGGGTGGGTGGGGGGCAATGTTGGGATTCCTGTTTAAATAAATAAAAAATAAAATAAAATTAAAAATAAATTAAAAAAATATATGTTTGTTTAGGATAGTATAGTATGTGTGTAGGTTAGTAAGTGTTGTCCTGCATGTGTCTTGTCTCATAATGGTGGGTGGGGGGTTGATGTTTAGATCGTTTTGTTACATGTGTAGAGTAAGTTTAGCTTAGGTTAGTTAGGGACAGTTGTGGGTTAGTAGTAGTCAGGTTAGATTAGTGTAGGTTTACCTTTCCCTTAGTTGCCTCTTTTATTACTTATTTGAAATAAAAATTTAGTTAACCCTTTACATGATGCGTTAGGTGCTACATTATCATGGCCTTGACATCAGTGTAGCAGAATGTTTTAGTATGACATTTGTGTCCTATGCTCGCTATCCCCAGGCTATTGAGGTTTAACATGCCAGCTACCCGTGTGCTAACTTGGTAAGTATCCACCATGTGGGAGACCCACCATTGGTAGTGTGCATTGATCATCAAGGTTTTGGGTTGGCATGTATCCTACTTCACAAAGAGTGCTTCCAGACTTGTTATTGTAGGTAAATAGATAGGTCGGACAGCAGTGTGAAGTTCAGGGAGATCTTTGTAGATGAGGATTTGTTCACACTCTTGTCTTGTTGCTGTCATTGCTGACCTACATCATGTGTGTACTGATTCAGTATGACTTTCCTTCATGGAAGTATACGCCGTAAGGGTTATTGGTGCAGTGTAATTTGTTTATGATTCCTTACATTTTACAGCATTAATTCTAATTTTAGTATTGCATGGTGCCTACATTTCTCAGCCACCATTAGTTGCCTAGAATAGCTATAGATGGTGCATCATTCTGTCCAACACAGCATGATTGTGTGTGCTTAGTCCCTTCATCAGTTATTTTCCTCAGTATAGTAAGGCTATGATGCAATCCTGGCCGATGCACATATGTTTCAGTATACATGAAATCAGGACAGTAGTATAGAGAATCTACATGGTTGCCACACAGCCACTTTGGAGTTATGTACTGCACATTTGAAGTGTGAAATAACACAGAGACGCAATAGGTGTGCAAGTGATATTTATTTATAGGTGGTGTAGTGCAAAATGTCCATTCACAATGTTAGCTGAGTCCGTTCTGGTGCATTCTTACATGGTGATCCTACAGACGGGGTGTGGATGATGCTCCTGACATGCTGGGGTGATGTCACAGACAGTGCAGAGGAACAGGAATTGCCAAATAGTAGGAGAGAGACATTCACTGGCAATAGGGACAAGTCATACAGTGGGTTGCCGAACATTCATTGAGTGTAGTTGTAGTGAGACTGGCATGTGTCAAAACGTAGGACCTTGGTCAGAGTAGGCCATGGTGCAGGGACTAGGGCTTCCGGGTACTCTTGCGTGTGAATGTAATCTGTTCCATGTCTTCTTCTTCTGATGTGTGTGTTGCCTGGTGTGTCCTTGTTGTTGTTGGTTGTGAAGGGGCAACACACACCTCAGTGTTAGAAGACATGGAGGCAGACATCCCGGGGGCTGCTCCCTGTCGAGTAATGAAGGGCAGTACTGCAGCAAGGAGGGCCTGCTGGTTTTTCAGAATGGCAGCCACATCACGATGGTAGGCAGCCAGGTCGGCCCTGAGGGGTTCTAAGTTGCATTCGTGCACACGTTGACTGGCTTGCAGTTGGAGTTGTTGTGTCAACTGGATGACAGCTGTGCAGATTTCCCTTTGTGTTTTTAAAAGTTCCTCCAAGAGCGATGTTCGTGCTTGCATTGCAGCTGCCTGATCTGCAGTTGACAACATGCACGAACGCACCCCCTCAAGGCTGGCTGCCATAGTTTGCATCCCCACCCGCACCTCCTTGGCCAGCTCCCGCTGGACCCCAATGACTGTTCTTTCAAAGCTGGTGCCAGTGTCGTCAGAGTCCTCAGCTGTGTTGGAGCTGGCAGGTCTTACAATTGGGGTGGCGGGTGGTTCTCCTGTGGTGGCTGCTTCTTCTGTGCTCCTCCTTGTGACTGAAGGTGGGGTTTGGAGGCTTTCAAGGACCATTTGAATGGTCTCTTGTGGGAGGTTGATGATCTCGTCATCCATGTCATCAGGGAACTCATGGACAGGCAGATCGGCAGGAGATCCGTGTTCCTCTGCAATGAAACAGGGTACAATTAGTGTGTCTGTGTTGTGACAATTTTGCACTAAGATACAAGCCTTTGGATGCCTTAACTTTGTACTCTGTGTTTGTCTTGGTATCTGCTGTCCGTCATAGGGCATTGTTGTAGGCCTATGGCCCACCTGTGTGTCACATGTATGATATGGAGCTATCAGACATGTCTGCCAGGTCGCCTCTAGGTGTTGCTTTGTAATAATTTAGGAATAGGCTTTTTTTTGTCCTACTCCTCCCTCGGTGTTTAACTATTGTTATGGAGGGACATTTTGTTGGGTGGGCTCTCATTATCCTACATGTGATTCTTGGCTTTCTAAGCAGCAGGATAGCTAATGGTGTGGGGGACTAAGGGGGTCATTCTGACCTCGGCGGTAAAATGCCCTTACCGCCGGTCATAAGACCGCCATAACACCGCCGCGGCCGCGGTCAACCGCCACGGTCATTCTGACCCACAACGGCCAAACCTCCAAAAATCCGTCCTCCACTGCAGCCCGCCACATCGGCGGGCAGCGATAAACTGGAGATGACCAAACCTCCACCGTCACGCCAACAGAAATACGCCCATGCCATTACGACCCACGAATCCACTCAGCGGTCTTTCAACCGCGGTATTCCATTGGCGGTACACACCGCCGCGGTCAGAATACACACACATCACCAAAACACAGCCACATTGGACAATTTGAAATACACACACCTGATACACATACACACACCACTCCCACACAATCAACCAACTATAAAACACACACCCACATCACCCACAAACCCCTGCGACCAGAATTACTGAGAGAAGGAGAGAGAGACACAGCAGACAATTCAAAGCAAGACACACTGAGGCACACTACACCATCACACACACCACATAGTAGCACAAAGCACCACTCACCAACATACTTATCATCACATACACCACCCCACACCACACCCACACCACCCCATGGCACCCCAAAGGCACCCACGCTTTTCGGACCAAGAACTCCGGGTCATGGTGGAGGAAATCCTAAGAGTGGAACCCCAGCTCTTCGGCTCGCAGGTGCAGCACACCAGTATAGCCAGGAAGGCGGAGCTATGGCAGCGGATCGTGGACAGGGTCAACGCGGTGGGACAGCATCCCAGGAATAGGGAGGACATCCGCAAAAGATGGAACGACCTACGGGGGAAGGTCCGATCGATGGTCTCCAGGCACAACATCGCGGTCCAGAAGACTGGCGGCGGACCTCCACCCACCCCTCCCGAATTTACATCGTGGGAGCAAGAGGTCTTGACCATCCTGCATCCTCAGGGCCTCGCTGGAGTAGCCGGAGGAATGGACTCTGGTAAGTCCCATCTCAACTACTATATCCCCCCCACCCCACCAGCATGCCAACCCACACCCCCACCCTCACCCCCAACCCCCCAGCACATATCCTCCCTGACAATGTCTCACCAGCACAACCCACCCATCCCAACACCAACTCCTGCATGCCAACACAAATCATGGGCACCCATCACCTATGCATGACCACTGCACTAACCCCTCCCCCCCACTAAATACCCTCACAACACCTCCCTCAAGGGAATGCCTGCACTGGGGAACAAGGGCACCCATAACACGCACGCTATTGCACACACAGAAACAATAACCAAACTCTCTTACCCCATGCAGGACCCGAACGACAACACACCAGCCAGGAGGGTCCAGAAGTGTCCATCCCACCACCGGAACAGGCCCACACTGAGGATAGCAGCTCTGTCGACAGTGAACCTGATGACCAGCCCGGACCATCGGGGACCTCTGGGCAGTCGGTTCCCCTCAGGCAGCTACAGGCCACACCAGACCCGACCCCCTCTGCCGACACCAGCACAGCTCCCACCCAGCGGGCCCATGCCTCTGTCTCTAGGACAGCTCAATCAGCGGTGTGTCCGCCACTACAGGGCACCCAGGCTAACCCAACACCCCAACAACAACAGGGACCTGGGGGCAGTGGGAGCGGGCACACCGGCCAGGGGACAGAGGCCGGGGGAAACCGGGCAGCTCGGAGGGCTGCTGTGCGACAGGGGGGGGAGGAGAGGCCCAGGGAACCCACTCTCCAAGAGGCCCTCATCACCATCATGGCAGCCTACCACCACTCCCAAGAAACGATGGCGACGGTACTGGCCAGGTTCACTGAGATCCAGGCACAGCAGGAAGAACGCTACAAGGGGTTCAGGGAGGAGCTGAGAATCATCTGGAACCGCAAAGGGGGCCATCGTCCTGGCCCTCCACAGGATAGAGGACGCGTTGCGGGACCATGGTGCACCACACAGGGCCCCTGTCACTAGGCCGGACCAGGAACAGCCTACCACCTCCGCCGGCGCTAGTGGACAGGAGGTCCCAACACCTCGACAGCCCCCCAGAACCGCACCTCCTGCTGAAGAACAACCACCCCGTAAGAGGAGCCTGAGACCAAAGAAAAAGACAGAGTAGGATGTCAAGACCCCCGCCAGCAGGACATACCCCCTGAAATCTTCCCACTGTCCCACATTGCCACCCTGTCCAACCATGAACTGCCTATGCTCCATCCTTCCCCAGGCAAAAGAACAATGCACCTGTGAGACTGAGAACTGGACTCTGCCATGGATATTCCTCCATCCCCACCCATCACCCTTAGAATCACATGTACCGATATCTAGCACTGTAAATAAATCACATTTTGCACAATAATCTGTTTTGAGTCATGCTGTCTTATTAACAAATGTATTACATATTACTGTTCAATTTCTGTTCTGTCAATTAGTCATGACAACATACCAATGTCAATACGCTGTATTTCATGGGCGAACCAAGCAGAAGTCAGGTACTGAGTCAGACAGCACTGAGAAGGGAAGGGAAAGGCAAAAATTACTGAAAAACATCTGTGGGGAACTACAGAAAGTACAGATGCAAGAGGCTAGAAGCAATTGGGAAATGGAGTGGGTGATTCTTACCTGGGTGTCACTGGAAATTCTGTTGTATCACTCTATCCCTATTGTCTGTGTCGTCCTCTGAGTCTTCCTCCTCTTCACTCTCCACAGGCTCCACGACTTCTACAACACCACCATCTGGACCATCCTCCTGCAGGAAAGGCACCTGGCGTCGCAAAGCCAGGTTGTGAAGCATACAGCAGGCCACGATGATATGGCACACCTTCTTTGGTGAGTACATTAGGGATCCACCAGTCATATGCAGGCACCTAAACCTGGCCTTCAGGAGTCCAAAGGTTCGCTCAATCACCCTCCTAGTACGCCCATGGGCCTCATTGTAGCGTTCCTCTGCCCTTGTCCGGGGATTCCTTACTGGGGTCAGTAGCCACGGCAGGTTGGGGTAACCAGAGTCACCTATTAGCCACACACGTTGTCTCTGTAGCTGCTCCATCACATAGGGGATGCTGCTATTTCGCATCACATACGCGTCATGCACTGACCCTGGGAACTTGGCATTTACATGGGAGATGTACTGGTCAGCCAAACAGACCACCTGGACATTCATCGAATGATAATTTTTTCTGTTTCGGAACACCTGCTCATCGTCTTTTGGGGGTACCAAAGCCACATGGGTCCCATCAATGGCACCAATGATGTTGGGGATGTGTCCAAGGGCATAGAAATCACCCTTCACTGTAGGCAAGTCACCCTCCTCGGGGAAAATGATGTAGCTCCGCATGAGTTTCATCAGGGCAGGCAACACTCTGCTCAAAATCTTAGAAAACATAGGCTGAGACATTCCAGATGACATGGCCACTGTGGTCTGGAATGACCCACTGGCCAAAAAATGGAGGACTGACAAAACCTGCACCAGAGGGGGAATCCCTGTGGGTTGGCGGATGGGGGACATCAGGGCTGGCTCCAGCTGGGCACACAGTTCATGGATAGTGGCACGGTCAAGTCTGTATCGAAGTATTATATGGCGTTCTTCCATTGTCGACAGGTCCACCAGCGGTCGGTACACGCGAGGATTCCTCCTTCTCATCGCAAGTCCCAGCCGACGGTGCCTAGGAAGGACAACATGGAGCACAGAGTCAGCCAAAACACAGGTACGTACAGACAGCTTGCACAGTTAAAGAATGGCAATGGGTTGAAAGGCGTGTATGTGTGGCAATGCAAGGCCTAGGCCTGTGTGTCGCAGTCAAAATTAAGCCATGTGGGCCCTTGAAATGGCGGCTGCCTGACCTGTGAAGTGGGACAATGGGATGTGAGGTCAATGCGCTGGCGGGGCACACCGTGGCGGTAGGCAGTCGCAGACCGCGGCGCAAAGCCGCATTGGTTAACATTGAAGCCTATGGGTTTCAGGAGCCAATAACGAAGTGCGCCGGCGGTCGCGGTACGCACCGGCGCGGTACGCACCGCCGCGGACGTGACCACCATTTTCTATCTGCTTAATCACTCGAGACCTGATCATCCACAGGAGAGGACCTATACTGCAAGTGCTGCTGTGACCTCGGTCTGGAAGATACAATGGCTGCTGCGACTGGGGAAAGGGCCCCTGCCTTCACGTCTGAAGAGTTGGACAAGCTCGTGGATGGGGTCCTCCCCCAGTATGCGCTACTCTACGGTCCTCCAGACCAACAAGTGAGTACACCGGGTGCTAATGGAATGGGCTATGCCTGTGTGGATTGGGGTGGATGTAAGTTGGTGGGGTGGGGGGCGAATGAGGAGTGCAACGCCCGACAGATGAGAGCATGTGCCATATGGCAAAGTGGGTGGGGGGGGCCAATTACATCTAACATGCAGGTCATTGATGAGTTCCTCCTTTCCACCCTGTACATGTCTAATAGGTCAGCGCCCATCAGAAGATCGACATTTGGCGTGCCATCGCCAAGGAAGTCCGGACCTTGGGGGTCCACAACAGACGGGGCACCCACTGCCGCAAGAGGTGGGAGGACATCCGCCGCGGAACAAGGAAGACCGCAGAAACACTGCTGGGGATGGCCTCCCAACCTAGGAGGGGTGCCAGTCGCACCATGACCCCCCTGATGTCCCGGATCCTGGCGGTGGCCTACCCTGAACTGGATGGGCGCTTTAAGACATCACAGCAGACACAAGGGGGTGAGTATCAGCACATGCTCCTATCTTTCTGCGCAGTGGAGGCGTCTGGGTGGGGGAGGAGGGCTGTGGGTGACATTAGGCCAGGGCGCTTTCTGTAGTGTAGTCCTCTCCCTTAGGCATGGCCCTGTGCCCCCGGCCCCCACCTCGGTAGGGTGACAAGTACAGCCATTGAAGGTCCAGCATCTCCCATGTGCGCGTTTGACGTCTCTTGGCCTGTTGTCTTAGTCAGTAGTACTGAGTAGTGTACCCCGAATGCGCGGCTTAGTGCATTAGGCACCTGTGTCTGTCCTCTCCGCCAACGGTGTTGACATTGCATGCACTCAACCTGGTCTTCTTTTTTCTCCCCCCACCCTTTCTCTTCATCTTCTTGTGCATGTGTGCATCAGCATCATCAGGCGGAGGAAATATGGCATCGGAGCACGAGGGAGCTGCAGGACACAAGGCCCCGGTGGGCCCAGGAACAGACACCGAGGGCACCAGTGATCCGGAGGGCGAGGGGAGCACCACGACGGGGACCGCTGGTGAGAGCAGCGAAAGCGACACGTCCTCGGATGGGAGCGCACCAGCCCCGCACTCCCAGCAGCCCCTCAGTCTTCGCTCCGTGCCGGTTCGCCCAGGAAGGCGCGCGTCTCCTTCGCCCCAGGCACCTCAGCCCCTGCCCCTGTTGCCCCTGCTGCCCTCAGTGCGGAGCTCATTGACCTGGTAAGGACGCTCATTGTTGGGCAGACGACCCTTTTGAATGCCATCCAGGGTGTGCAAAGGGAGGTGCAACAGAGCAATGCGTACCTGGAGGGCATTCATTCGGGTCAGGCTGCCCATCAACGAGCGTTCACTGCTCTGGCCTCAGCACTGACGGCAGCCATTGTCCCTGTTTCCAGCCTCCCTCTTCTGACTGCCTCCAGCCTGTCTCTGTCTCCTGTTCCTCAGCCTATCCCATCCACACCATCAGACCAGCCTGCACACACCTCAACACCCAAGAGCAGCTCATCCAAACACAAGCACCACAGATCCCGCAAACACTCACCCGAGCAACACCCAGATGCAGACATGCCAACAGCCACTGCCACCCCTGTGTCCCCCTCCTCCTCGTCTCCCTCCTCCCTCCCTGTGACGTCTACACTCACACCTGCATGCACCCCAACATCAGCCAGTGCTTCCATCACCACCTCACCCTCCAGTACAGTCCACACTTGTGCAGGCACCACCCCCACTGCCATGTACACGTCCCCTGTGTCCTCTCCCACTGTGTAGGTCACCCCCTCTTCCAAGACACACAAACGCAGGCAGCCACCCACCCAACAGCCATCCACCTCACGACAGCCTACAGCACCAGCACCTTCACCCAATGACAGCACACCTGACTCTCCTACAACCACCTCCTCTACCTCCACTTCCATCTCCACTTCTCCTACCCTTTACCTTGGCCCTAAAAAACTTTTCCTGGCTAACCTTAACCTCTTTCCCCCCGATGACCTCCCCCATCCATCTTCAAAGAGTCCCAAGAGCACCGCAGCCACCACCAGCCCAGCTTCGGGTGTCACTGTTGTGCCTGGGTTCTGGAGCCCACCCTTTGCCAGCAGTGACACATCGAGCTGCAGCAAGGACACGTCCAGCCCCCCCCCGGCAAGAGGACCCGCAAAACCAAGGACCGCCGTGCGAGGACCGACAGGGCTGCCCCCAAGGAGCAATGTGCGGCCACTTCACCACCCACACCATCTGGGGGAGGCAAGGGCCCGAGAGCCCCATCAAAGGAGCGGAAGGGCAGCAGGAGCGCGGAGAAGGTGGACCCCACATGCCACATCCCAGCTGGGAAGGAGGACACTAAGGAGGCCAGGAGTCCGTCCCCGAAGGGTCCAGAAACGTCACGGTCCGAGGGCGACTGAGCAGGGAGTCGAGGCCAGGTCTGGCTCCCTTGACCTGCTGGATGAGCACCGCTGAACAGGGCCCGTGGTGGAGAAGAGCACCGCTGAACAGGGCCCGCGGTGCAGAAGAGCACCGCTGAACAGGGCCCCGCCGTGGAGAAGAGCACCGCTGAACAGGGCCCGCGGTGCAGAAGAGCACCGCTGAACAGGGCCCCGCCGTGGAGAAGAGCACCGCTGAACAGGGCCCGCCGTGGAGAAGAGCACCGCTGAACAGGGCCCGCCGTGGAGAAGAGCACCGCTGAACAGGGCCCCGCCGTCTCAAGCACCGCTCCGCTGGGCACCGCCGTCTCAAGCACCGCTCCGCTGGGCCCTTCTTCTCAAGCACCGCTGCGCTGGGCCCTTCTTCTCAAGCACCGCTCCGCTGGGCCCTTCTTCTCAAGCACCGCTCCGCTGGGCCCCGCCGTCTCAAGCACCGCTCCGCTGGGCCCCGCCGTCTCAAGCACCGCTCCGCTGGGCCCTTCTTCTCAAGCACCGCTCCGCTGGGCCCTTCTTCTCAAGCACCGCTCCGCTGGGCCCTTCTTCTCAAGCACCGCTCCGCTGGGCCCTTCTTCTCAAGCACCGCTCCGCTGGGCCCCGCCATCTCAAGCACCGCTCCGCTGGGCCCCGCCGTCTCAAGCACCGCTCCGCTGGGCCCTTCCTCTCAAGCACCGCTCCGCTGGTCCCCGCCGTCTCAAGCACCGCTCCGCTGGGCCCTTCTTCTCAAGCACCGCTCCGCTGGGCCCTTCTTCTCAAGCACCGCTCCGCTGGGCCCTTCTTCTCAAGCACCGCTCCGCTGGGCCCCGCCGTCTCAAGCACCGCTCCGCTGGGCCCCGCCGTCTCAAGCACCGCTCCGCTGGGCCCTTCCTCTCAAGCACCGCTCCGCTGGGCACCGCCGTCGCAAGCACCGTTTATGGTTCACTGTGCCCACCATGCCTCCTCCTTGACCAGTGGAGACTGTCATCCACCTGATGGACTGTGGCTTTGCACTCCCCAGGATGGTCCAGTGGGCAGCCCACCCACTGTAGAGACATTGAGAGACTGTGGCTTTGCACTCCCCAGGATGGTCCAGTGGGCAGCCCACCCACTGTAGAGACATTGAGAGACTGTGGCTTTGCACTCCCCAGGATGGCCCAGTGGGCAGCCCACCCACTGTAGAGACATTGAGAGACTGTGGCTTTGCACTCCCCAGGATGGCCCAGTGGGCAGCCCACCCACTGTAGAGACATTGAGAGACTGTGGCTTTGCACTCCCCAGGATGGCCCAGTGGGCAGCCCACCCACTGCAGAGACATTGAGAGACTGTGGCTTTGCACTCCCCAGGATGGCCCAGTGGGCAGCCCACCCACTGTAGAGACATTGAGAGACTGTGGCTTTGCACTCCCCAGGATGGCCCAGTGGGCAGCCCACCCACTGTAGAGACATTGAGAGACTGTGGCTTTGGCACTCCCCAGGATGGCCCAGTGGGCAGCCCACCCACTGTAGAGACATTGAGAGACTGTGGCTTTGCACTCCCCAGGATGGTCCAGTGGGCAATCCACCCACTGCAGAGACTTGAGAGACTGTGGCTTTGCACTCCCCAGGATGGTCCAGTGGGCATGGTGGCTCCTCGTGGATCTGGCGTCGTGGACTCATGTGGCTGTGGTGCCCCCCCCTTTCCTTCCCCCTGAGGTGCCTGTAGTTTTTACATCTGATGCCCCTGCAGTGTTCTCTCCAAAGGACTCAGGTCTCCTGTGTGGGCTTTGCCCTTGTTTCTCAAGACTTTGGCCCACGGACATGCTGAAATCGTAGGTTGTGCAGGACTTGGTACTTCAGTTATACACTGATGTGTGTGTCATTAGTTTTGTTGTGGATATCTTTCATGGTTGTACGCTAATTTTCTGGAGCTTTTTGGTACATAAATATTTATTCAAAATATGATTATGTCCTAGCATTTTTCAGGGGTGTTTGGGTGGTGTCACTGTGACTTGGTGCGCTGCATTGGTGAGTACATAGTTGGAGGGGGGGGGTCGCATATGTGTGTGGCCGTAACCTTTCGTCCTCCCCCTCCCGTGTGTCGTAGGTGCAGTACTCACCGTTGTCGTCTGCGCCGGACTTCGTACTCGTGGTAGATGAGAAGGTAGACGAGAGCAGGTAGGATGTTTAATTCGGGTTCCATGCTGTCCTCCTTCCTCCTGGAGTGCGTAGTGGTGAGCGTTTTCCCGTCGGTAGTCTGTTTCCGCCGTGTTTTTATCGGCGGTGCTCCCGCCCCGGAAAAGGTGGCGGATTGGTGAGTTGGAATAGTGTGGGCGGTACATTGTCTGCCGCCTGTCTGTTGGCGGTGACCGCCGCGCTGTTTGTTTGTACCGCCGTGGCGGTCGGAGTGTTAAGGTGGCTGTCTGTGTTGGCGGTTCCCGCCAGGCTCAGAATCCCATATTTTTTACCGCCAGCCTGTTGGTGGGTTGGCCGCCGCTTTAACACCGACCGCCAGGGTTAGAATCACCCCCTAAGTCTGACCCACTTGTAAATAACTCTGTCACCCAGATATTTCATTTTGCTCAGACTAACTAGCAGTGCCTCTGGTCTCCCACATCAAAGGAATGTTTAGACATCCGAGCGCATGACATCTTTGAAACTTCTCAGGGAAGTCGTGGTCACTCAGATCCTACACAATTATGTCTTTTCCGGTATGTTCCCATACACAAAGAACAAAGACAGTATTTTTTAATATGAAGTTTCATTGTACAACTGACTTGTAGAAATTTAGGTGTGAGCCCCAATAACCCAAACAATACACACTGTTAGAATTGAAATAGTCCGCAGGAGAGTAATACATTAGTACACAGCTATCATGGTGCCTAACAGTTTCTACTCTCCCTCTGCTTGTTCTATGTATAGCACAGCATGTTAAGTTTGGAGCTTGCCTGTCTGAATCACAGGGGAGACATCATCCCTCATATCAGAGGAATGGGCTGTGATCTGGTTGTGCATCAGCAGCAAGGCAGGCAGCATCTAGTTGTGATTTTCTGTTTGGAAACTCCCTCTTGCGTGTCTTGGGACAAGGAAGTGATTTTAAAAGTCATATGTCATGGTGATGACAAAGTTTCCCTTCGCAGGAATGCCAAACCTTAACCCCTACCACATCTATCAGCAACGTACCAGACTGTATCCTTGACTGGGGCACAGAGTGAATATGTTCTGGCAAACTCCAGTGCAGAAGTAGGCAAAACAGTGTGATTTGACTAATTGACCACACCTTAAGACTGGCTATTTGCTACATTAACTGATAGGAAGGGCAATGAGAATCATTTAGTGCAAAGTGCTCTGAGGCTCTTAGATGTGAGCAAATGAGTATAAGTACATTCAGGGTAAGATGCACAAAGGCCTAAAGCCTGAAGCTAATGCGCAATGTATACGTTTCACTTGCCACAATACACTTTGACTGACTGTGGGTGTTGTGACTGCCCTGCCAGCACACTTGCCTCTCAGGCCCTGCCCCATACACTTTTTATTCACATTGCATGAACTGTACATGTTACGTGGCATTACCTATGCATGTCAATGTTACAATGTGGTATGGATGTAAACATTGCTGATGTTTGAAGATGATGTTGGGTCATGTGTGTTTTACTGGATTGGCCTGTTTATCGTATGAATGTCCTATTTGTTTGTCAGACTGTGCAGGTGTGTTTCAGTGACCAGTTACCTGTGTCCCCTCCTCAATGTTGTTGTCTGAGCAGTATGACATTAGTGATGTAGCCTTGTTAGCCAGGCACGTGAGGGACCCTGACGTATGCAGCATGTGTGTGTCGTTAGTGCTGTGTGGCTCCTATTGCTGGTTACTTAGGCTTATGTATGTGTCAGGTATGGACATTCGGCATTTGAGTGTACTGGTACCTTTGTCTTATTTCTAGGAGTAGTTGCGGATGTCATCCTCACCCCCTAATTTAGGTATGTATGTTCCAGGGGGGGGGTTCCTGCCATTTGGTACTATAGCTGCACAGAGATGAGAGGTGTTATTGTCAACTGTTGTGGCAGTTACATTGCAGTTGTTGTTTTTGCTACTGCATTACAGATAGGGACCTAGTTGATGTAGATTAGATTTTGCAATACAAGTGCCTGGATGTGGATTTGAGGTAGTGGCCTTCCCACCTGTCACTGCTTTCCCTTGGCTCTCTTGTTGTAATTACAGGATGTCCCCAGGGGACTGTTGTTGTTGCTGTATTTTGTCGTGCCCCAGCTTCGGTCAGTACTGGGCATGCCCCCCTGCCGTGCCCCTTTACCCATGCCACTTCATGTGTGTGCTAACTTACATGCATTGTGTAGTAGGTATCCCCCCCCTGCTTACAGTCCCCATTATTGCATTTTAATTCCCCATGCGACTTACCCTGCATGTGCGTTGTGTCGTGGTAGTCTGCGCTGTCCAGTCCTTGAATCCCTGTGACGATCTCCTCCGGGATGACGGCTGCGACCATCTCCTCCATGTGGTCCAGGGCCTCCTGTTGTGCTGGACTCCCCCCTCCAGTCTGCATTGCTGCCTTCCTGTTCCTGGCCATTTTCTCTTTTGTCCTACGTTTGCAGTCATGCCAGCGTTTCTTACACTCAGTGACTGTGCGGCGTTCTTCAGCCACACTGTTGATCTTGTCCACTATTTGTTTCCAGATGGCCTCTCTCCTACTGAGTGGCAATTTTGAGGAGATGAAAAGTTGGTGCTGGTGTTCCGTCACCTCTTTCACCAGGATTTCCTGCTCCTCTTCACTGAAGCGACACTTTCTTTTTTTTTTTTAAATGTCCTGGTTCCTGTATGGATCCTCCTGGCTGGTTCCTGGTCTGCTCTCATCCTCCTGGGGTCTGTTGGGGCATCTGGGTTCCATTTTGGCTCTCCTCTGCTGAAAGGGCAGTTTTCGTGCAAAAATGTAACACAATAGCGTGAAAAAAACCAGCGTTTTCACAATTGCGCTGTCGTAAATCGACCCACAGTGATGTGCGTCGCATTTACGTTGGTTTCCTTTATGACAGACCGACGCTGTGTGCGTCACGAAATACTGACTCCCACCTGTTGGTTGCGCCGCCGTACGTCAAAGTATAAATTTGACGCCCGCATGGCGCTTCAAAATGCCGTTAGACGGCGCAAATTTTTTTGACGCAAAACTGCGTTATCGCAGTTTTGCATCAAAAAGTATAAATATGGGCCTAGATGTGCCAAGACAGAGCACATGCACTGGGCACTAGGTAGCAGAGTCTGAAAAACAGGTCACTTTGCAAAAAGGTATAGTGCTGCATAACTTTAATTGAGGATTACTGGGAGGGAAGAGAACAGGACCTAGATTGCAAAGATGAAACACAGGGGTTTGCAAAGCAAGGAAAAGTTCAATCTGGTGTATTTCTGTGGCTACGGAGGCTGCTTAGGGTGCCAAATGAAAGTCCATTGATATAGGTACTTGTTGTGATCTGTCAGATGATGGAAGAATTAGAAATGATGAGGGGGGCATGAGTATATTACATGTCCTTGGGTACCAAGAGGAGGAGGGCCCTGTTATACGTGCAGCTGGCACATGCTTCCCTTTAGGTATGTTGTTCCATAATCCAATGAAGCCTTGGCTGGATTCAGGTAAATATGAGCTGTCTGTAAGGAAATTATATGCCCGCAGCAGGGGTGTGGAATTCCTATAGCCTGACGCCCAGGACATGTTGTTTGGGGTCAAGGACAACAAGTTTTCATATTTATTTTGTCCTTGGGACAAGTAGGCCTAATCCCCTGCAGCACAAACCCTTTGGCTGCCAGTTTACAGGAAGAGAACTGTCTAGAGTTGAGGTAATGTTTGTGTCCATATGTTAATGCCGTTCAAACTTATTTGTGGTTCATTAATGCAAAGCCTTTATTGTTAGGGTGAGCGCTCTAAATAAATGTTGTAAGGTCACACTGCACTACTGACAGTGGTTCCAGTAAAAAAGTGTGCACACATGTTTGAAAAGTTTAACAATATGAAGCTACGTATAATGTTCTCTGATTAGGTGCAGATGTTTTCAGAAACTTGTAAGCAAGATTGATGAATCTTTGCTTTCAAAATAAAATGTTCAGAAAAATATGCAAGTAGGAAAAAAAAGGTTTTGCTAAATTACTGTGAAATATTAGGTACTATTTCTTTAAAGCATCATTTAGTAAACATTGCTAATGCATGCAAGTATTTAAAAAAATATTCATAATGGGAAATCAGTGTATCCACTTGCAACAAGATTATGGGAAACATGAAAATGAACAAGTACTGGCAAAGCCAACCGATCCAATATTAGTTGTCAGTCTTTTGGTTTTGTCAATGCATGTCTTGTTTTCACATGGTTTTTGTAACACTTTATTGTTCTGGGAGCTGCCAGGCCCTCACCATTGTAACAAATACTGGCAACAAGCAAAAAAAGTGTTTTCGTCTCAAAAAGCACATATTGCCACAGTGGTTCCTGGCACAGTACAAATCTAATTTATGTGCCAATATGCTCTTTGTGGAAGAGCGGAATGCTGTCATTCACAGTAAAGCCAGCCGATAGATGGATAGAGTGAGAAATAGAATTTTAATGAAATGTCTTGGTTAATGGTAGACCTAATTAGGGGGCCAATTCTTAAAAAAAAAAAGTCACAAAAGTGCACTTGTGGTATATGTCTTTGCATCAGTGGCTTTCATGAATTCACAAGAATTTACAGAAGTAGACCAGGAAACCGTACTCCTAGAAAATATTTGTGAACTGTATTTTACCATGAGCAAATATGCATGTGTAGATTTGCTCATGCAAAAATCTGTTGAGTGTTTAAAAGTTCACTTGCCCTCCTACCAATTTAATCCCAACCCTGGAAGAACTTCTACTTCTGCCCTTGCCAGGAGTACACTTCCAGCCTTTCTTAGTATGGGAAAAGATTGGAGAAGAGCTGGTGAAAATCCATAAAACACGCAAGTTAGTTGGTTTGCACAGACTCAAAGGCATTCCAACCCTGGAACTATTACTTACTTCTTCCTCCTGTACCAGTATGTAGATCAGCGGATAGGTGCAAAATAAGGGAATTGGTATAGTAGGGCTTGAATTTGCTAGTATTCAATCCCTACTATAGTATTAGCCCTGGCATAAATCAGAGAGGCTATTATCAGAGCTCTTACATAATGAAATTGCTGCCATGATTTGTCACTGCATTACTTGTCACCAAAGGGACAAGTAGAGTTTTTTACAGGAAAAGTAGATTTAAGAAGCAACCTGTCCCATGGACAAGTAGATATTTTATTAAATTCGACACCCCTGCCGCAGTCATGTGCCAAAAAGGGCATAGTACAAAGAGCTGAAGGGGTACAGAGAGGACTACTTCCTCATAGATGTCAGTCTGAGGTTCTACAGTGTTTTCCTTATCATGGTTTTCTGCCTCCACTATATCAGCTCTCATGACCTACATGACACATCCATGCTAGAGATTCTCTCAGAGAATTGTAATGGCCAAAGCTACTTCTAAGTTATGGTTAGGGGTCACATATTTCTCCAGTTACATTACAGTGAAGACTGTCTGTCACTGGAGCCCTTTTTTTAGGGGTGGTGAAGCTCCACTGTAATATGACTACTATTTTTATGACCAGGCTGGCTAGTTGGCTGTGCACTTCTGTCCAGTGACTCCCACAGCTTCATGGCAGAACAGGTTATTTATCTCCCACAGGTGATTTTGATGCTGAAGTGTACATCGTTTGCCACACAGTGAGATTTGGCATTAGTGATGACACTACAAAGCAGAGTGCTGATGCTGGGGTAGCAATGAACATTACTTCTACTGTGTATAATGGAAGTGATACCTGGAGCATACAGAGTTAGGGCATAAAAGCAGCCCTGTTTTTTCTTCCCCTCTATTGCCTATTGCTGGTCTCACTAGGGTCTTAGCAGATCGTATGTATATAGTCTACATATAGTTTTTTTCCTCACCTTCTAATTTCTAGATAGGTGGTGTTAGAAATTGGGTCTCTGGTCGGCAGAGGTTTGCACTTTGTCTAAGCAGGGACCACAATCATAGCCAGGGCAAGTGAGATGCAAACTAAGTAGTTTGCGCCGCATTTTGTGGCACAATGGCGTAAAAAAATTAGCGGCCTATTTACAAAATGGCACTAGCACTTTCCTGGACTTAGTGCCATTTGTCATTAGCGCCGCCTAACCCTGCTCCGTTTTACAAAAATAATATGCAGCGTAGGCTTTACCTACTAAAAAATGGCACTAGCTGCCTAATGCCATATTTACAAGTCTGTTGAATAATCGCTTGCGGGTCAGAAAAAACGGCGCAAGTACCAAATAATGCTGAAAAAATAGCGCCTGCTCAGACCAGGCGTTAAAAAGGTGCAAAGGCACAGGTATAAAAAGAAAACACTCATTAAGCACTCTGGCAACATCCAGAGAAACATGGACCTGTTAGTGCTCTAGCTAGGCACGAGGAGAAGAAGACATTGATGATGGCAAGCATTGCCAGCCTCACCGCAGGACCCTCCATCACCACTACACCAACCATAAAGGCAGCGCAGGAGGAGAGAGCGCATCTATAGACAACAGATATCCATAGTTGGCCAAAGAGAGGAAACTGTCATTAGGTACTCCCAGCTGGAGAGTCCATTGTGCAGCTGCTTCATGACTTAGCATCAGCAATCATACCAAGGATGCTTAGGCCAACCAACATACCACCCATGACCAAGCTCCTGGCTGTGCTGCACATTGCCTCTGCCACTTTCCAGTCAACTGTGGCAGGAATGGGTAGATTATCCCAGCCCCCCCTCTCAGCACTATTGCCAACTGTGCTGGATGCCATCATCCACTTCACTTCTCGTCATATTCTGTTCCCCTACACCCAGCAATTACAGCAGGAGACCAAACAGGGATTTTTTGCAGTTGCTCTGTTCCCACATATGCTGAGTGCCATGGACTGCACAATGTGCTACTTTCCCCTCCTGCTGAAACTGAATACCTGTACAAGAACAGAAAACACATGCATTCAATCAATGTGCAGGCCATTGCAGACCACAAGGGACTATTCACCAATATGCTGGCCAAGTATATTTGAAGTATGCATGATGCCTACATCTTCCGGCACTCCACCATCAACCAACACTTTCAGGATGGACAATATGGAAATGGTCTACTAGAAGGTAAGCAAAAAGCTGTCACATAACTCGTACAACACAGAACACACATGGTGCAAACTATACACACACAACACTCCCCACACATGGTTAGGGACACATTGTTCAACAATCAGCAATACACATGCAACATGCATCACAGCAAACTTACAATACACATCTCCAACGCATAAGGACCACTGTACAAGCCCCTACTGCCACTTGAGTGGCATTTACAATGATGCTGCTGTATAATAGTGCCAGTTCTGCATTCACAAGGTGGTGTTCAGCAACTCATTTAGCACTATAAGCAGCTGTGTCAATATAGCTGTATAACATCTACCCCTGCATGTGAAAAGGCCTTACATTGGGTCATGATGTGCGTGTGCCACCACATAATATATTGCTTACTTGCCTTGGCACACATATACAGCAATATGTACACCTGGGACAGCAATACCAATTAAGCCCACCTTAGGGGTGCAAATAGTAGTGTGCAAAAATGATAAAGAATCCACACTTCAAATGTTTTTCATCACCCACTGTGTACACCTGTCTACAGCACACATAGAAATAGCCAGTTGTCTACATTGGTATGTCATGTTCAGAAAAGGTGACAGTCTTAAACACAAACAATCACACCTGCAATGCAGGCATCAAGGTATCAAGGTACCAGGATGCCTGTGTTGCAATCTGGCAGCTGAACAAGTGTCAGCACAATGGCTGAGGACAGCAATGGTCCATAAATAGTAGTCATGGCACACTGCTGACATTTCCCAGTGGTGTAGGGAGGGTTCAAGAGAATTCCTGTCATATCCTATGCCACAGGGGCCACCCCAAAAACCAAAAACATGCCAATACATCCCAAGCTACTATGCCACACTTTGCATGATGCACACACACATGCATGTGAGTCAGTAATATGGAAAAAAGCCATTTGGCAGGGGAAGAGTACCATACCCAAGGGGGATGTGGTTTGCAAGATACACACACGGCACAGCACCTGTCACATAGCACAAAACACACTCAAAGGTATAAAACTCACACAACATGGCTCTTTGGTAGGTCACTTGTAACAACTAAATTCATCTACAGATATCTGCATCATACACATATTCATGACTGAACTGTAAAGTTATTCAAATGACACAATCCTCATGCCCCGAGGCTCCACACTCAACTGGAAGGAGTGTCACTACACACCTATATAATGGATGCAAATAGGAACTCACACAATGGTGGTCATTATGACTTTGGCGGTCTTTTTCCAAGACCACCGAAGCCACTGCCGCCAACAGACCGCCAGTGCTGGCGATCCGAAGACCACCATATTTTGAGTTAGGTAGGATTTCCACCTGTTTACCGGTGGAAGTCTGGCCCCGTCGGCCTTGCCGACGGAGCAAGAGAGGCGGTTCCACCACCTGCACCGTCACGCCAACAACACTCCGTCTGCCATATTATAATACGGAATAGTGGAGTCCTGTCGGGGTTGTGGTGCTGGCAGTGGAAAACGCGAGGATACACCCCTCCCGGACAACCACCACGCCAGAAAAGGTAAGTTGATCGTCCGAAAGGGAGTGGGGGGTGGGTGTTGGCTGCATGTGTGTGGTCTGGGTGCATGGATGTGTTCGAATGGGGGTGTCTGGGTGTGTGTATATGTGTGAATGGGGGGTGTCTGGGTGCGTGAATGGATGTGGTGTCTGGGTGTGTGCATGTGTGTGAATGGGGTGTCTGGATGTGTGAATGGATGAGGTGTCTGGATGTGTGTATGGATGTGGTGTCTGGGTGTGTGCATGTGTGTGAATGGGGTGTCTGGGTGTGTGAATGGATGTGGTGTCTGGGTGTGTGTATGTGTGCGAATGGGGGTGTCTGGGTGCGTGAATGGATGTGGTGGGGGAGCACATGAATGGATGTGGTGGGGGTAGAGATGTGCATGATTGTGGTGGGGGATGCGTATGTGTGAGTGCAAGTGAGGGTGTGTTTATGGTTGTGAGTGTTTGGGTGGGGAGGGTGCGTGCATGTGCGTGGAAGTGGGGAAGAGTGTGTGCATGTGTGTGGAAGTGGGGGAGGGTGAGTGAATGAGTGTGGAGGTGGGGGAAGGGTGCCTGCATGTGTGTGGACATGTGGGTTCAAAAGCCTGGCAGTCTGCCGGCCAGCGGTCTCACTGCTGCCGCCGGGCCGGAGGGCAGCAAAGTTATAATATGGCAGTCTTCACTGCTGGCCTGGCAGCAGACTGACCACCACCGCCGCCATGGTGGTCAGGTGACCGCCAAAAGCATAATGACCACCAAGGTGTGAAGTAAGCCTCAACATCTAAATCATGCTCCAAAACTGTGCCAGGCTAGCTGAAATGATACACAAGGGCAAGTCTAACAAAACTATGCCAGGTCAGTCGAAATAATATACAAGGGCAAGTCTAACACTGTCTCTCCTCTCCCATTGCAGCAGACCAAGGATATGGCATCCAATTGTGGGTGATGATCCCATTTGCCACCCCACAAACAGACTCCGAGAAGGCATATAATGAAGCACATAAGAAGACCAGGATAGTGGTTGAGAGGACATTTGGAATACTAAAGGGCCGCTTCAGATGACTCACCACTACTTATGTGTCAAAATCATAATTGTGTGTGTGTTAGACTTTTCATCGTTGGCGTGGTCTCCCTTAACCTCTTGCCTCTGTTCCCCAGGTTGTTGATGTGTGCTGGACTCTGATTTTACTGTTTTTGTTACACTGGGCACTTTACCACTGCTAACCAGTGCTAAAGTGCAAGTGCTCCTTTACAAACTGTGTATGTAATTGGCCTATCCATGATTGGCATATTTGCTTCACTAGTAAGTTCCTAGTAAAGTGCACTAGAGGTGCCAGGGTCTGTAAATCAAATGCTACTAGTGGGCCTGTAGCACTGGTTGTGCCACCCACATAAGTAGCTCTGTAATCATGTCTCTGACCTGCCATTGCAGTGTCTGTGTGTGCAGTTTTAACTTCAAATTCAACTTGGCAAGTGTACCCACTTGCCATGCCTAAACCTTCCCTTTTCTTACATGTCAGACACCCTTAAGGTAGGCCCTAGGTAGCCCCAAGGGCAGGGTGCAGTGTATGGTTAAGGTAGGACATATAGTAATGTGTTTTAAATGTCTTGACAGTGAAATATTGCTAAATTTGTTTTTCACTGTTGCAAGGCCTGTCCCTCTCATAGGTTAACATGGGGGCTACCTTTAAATCTGATTAAAGAGTAGATTCCCTTTGGGAGTGGATGGACATGTGGAGTTTGGGGTCGCTGAGCTCACAATTTAAAAATACATCTTTTAGTAAAGTTGATTTTAAGATTGTGTGTTTGAAAATGCCACTTTTAGAAAGTGAGCATTTTCTTGCTTATACCATTTCTGTGACTATGCCTGTTTGTGGATTCCCTGTCTGGGTCAGTTTGACAGTTGGGCTGGTTGCACCTCACACTAGACAGTGACACAAGGGGAGCTGAGGTGTAGCCTGCATATCCAGATGAGCCATCTGTGCTAGGAGGGAGGGGAGGAGTGGTCACTCACACCTGAAAGGGCTGTGCCTGTCCTCACACAATGCAGTCTTCAACCCCCTGGTGAGTGTCTGGGGCCTGGCCTGGGCAAGGCAGGATTTCACATTCAAAAGAGACTTTACTTTGAAGTAGGCCTATTTCAAAGGAGAAAAAGGGTATAAGAAGGGCACCCAAAACCACAGACTTTAAGAAACACTTCTGGAAACAGGAGGAACCTCTGCCTGGAGAAGAGCTGCCCTGTCTGTGACTGTGCTTTGTGGAGCTATCCTGCAGTTGCTGCTTCTGCCAGAGTAAGAGGGCAAAGACTGGACTTTATGTGCCTTCCATCTTGAGAAGAACTCTTCAAGGGCTTGATTTAGAGCTTGCCTCCTGTTGTTTGAAGTCTCAGGGACAGCAAATTCTCTGTGCTAGCACCTGGAGTCTCCGGAGAGACTCCTACTCTGCCCTGTGGTGCCCATCCAGTTCCTGGGACCCTGAAAGGAGAAGCTGGCAGCCTAAATAAAAGGAAATCTACTCACAGAGCGCAGTGCGGGGAAAAGATCAACTCATCTCCAACCTGCGGCTGAAGAACCGATGCACAGCCAGCTCTGCGGCTGAAAATCGACGCTTGCCGGAAACGTGACCTAAGAATCAACGCACAAAGCTGGAGAAATGGCGCGCAGCATCTCTGACGGAGGCTGGGAGATCACAACCCCCGCTGCGTGGTTTTCGGATCATCGTGCGGCTGGATTTCTGATGCAAACACCGCTGGGCGTGTAAAAACAGCACAATGCCTGCCCGGCCCGAGAGTGATGACCGGATCGACTCATCGCTCTCCTGCGGAGAGAAGAAACGATGCACCCGACCTGACGAATAGAAAAACAACGCAAGTTCCCGCTCGTGAGTTGAATCGTCGCATTGCAAGCCATTTGTGTTGCACACTCGCCGTGCGGGGTGATTTTTGACGCACCCAAGGTGCATTTTCACGCTAACAGTGTTAGGGGGTTATTCTAACTTTGGAGGAGTGTTAATCCGTCCCAAAAGTGACGGTAAAGTGACGGATATACCACCAGCCGTATTACGAGTTCCATAGGATATAATGGACTCGTAATACGGCTGGTGGTAAATCCGTCACTTTTCCGTCACTTTTGGGACGGATTAACACTCCTCCAAAGTTAGAATAACCCCCTTAGTGTGTGTTTCAAACTACAGAAAGACTTTTTTTGCTTTTTAATTGATAACGTGACTTGTGTATTGTGGATTTTTGTTGTTTTGCTCTTGTTTTGTTTAGATAAATATTTCCTATTTTTCTAAATCTGTGTTGTGTCATTTTGTAGTGTTTTCACTAAGTTACTGTGTGTGTTGGTACAAATACTTTACACCTAGCACTCTGAAGTTAAGCCTACTGCTCGTGCCAAGCTACCAAGTGGGTAAGCAGGGGTTAGCTGAGGGTGATTCTCTTTTACCCTGACTAGAGTGAGGGTCCTTGCTTGAACAGGGGGTAACCTGACTGTCAACCAAAGACACCATTTCTAACAGTGTGCCATATTGCACAATATATGTGTGAGGACCAATGTCCCCTTGCAGGAACGGGTGGAGGTCCCCAGGGACGAGGATGAGGACAATGATGCCCCACACCATGAAAGAGGCGTACTTAATATTGCTGCTGGGACACGCAGAAGGGCAGTATTAGCCACATTTTTTTTTCTTGAATATTGACAACATATGTTCACTATGCACCATTGCTGTAAATGAATCACTTTTCATCACAATTGTATTGGAGTAATTTTAGATATAAGTACACAACAGTAAATCATCCACAAACCTCATACCATGAGTAGCCTACAAATGTTGGTAAATAAGGACTCACACACTCTAGAACTCCCAACATACACACAAACTGTACTGCTGCAGACATGTGCAAGTCAAATGTACGCACTACCATTTCAACATAGTTATCACGTAGCTACACTCAAATCACACAAGTATGTCAGAATGAAACATGACTGCATAAAATATTGAAATCCAAGTGATGTATGGCCATCCATAGGTCAGCCAAAATTAGGGTAGCAGTAGTCAGTGTTGCATCAAGGGATCACTGTGAGCTATCTGACAAATCTATGTCTGATTGGTACCATCACAGTTAACAACTACCAACGCACCCCTCAGTGGCAACCACAATGTCTAGCCCTTTCACACTCAGGTTAGTTGTCATCTTTCGTGTGTGTAAAAGTATGAGATTTCATGTTCCGAACCCAAGGAAAAAAGCATTTGGAACACAGGACTCAGACATATAGCCACATATGCCACAAGCATGTTGCATCCATAGCTGTCAGAACATATCATACATGCTATCCCAAATCAATATGCATCTGACAAAGAATGGTGACTGCAGCTGTGTGGGAGTACACATGTTACACATGTACACATGCTTCTGCAGGCAGGTCGCTCCCCGCTCCTCCGCCCAGCGTCACCTCCTCACCGTCCGTTTCCTGGTTTGCCAAGGAATACCCTGCCGCTGCGACCCCTGCAGCCCCTCCCACCTCCCCCCTCCTCCTCACCGTCCGTTTTCTGTTTTGCCAAGGAATCCCCTGCCGCTGCGTCCCCTGCGGCCCCTCCCGCCTCCCCCCTCCTCCTCACCGTCCGTTTTCTGTTTTGCCAAGGAATCCCCTGCGGCCCCTCCAGTCTCCCCCCTCCTCCTCACTGTCCGTTTTCTGTTTTGCCAAGGAATACCCTGCTGCTGCGTCCCCTGCAGCCCCTCCCGCCTCCCCCTCACCATCCGTTTTCTGTTTTACCAAGGAATCCCCTGCCGCTGCGTCCCCACTTCCCCAGCCTTCCCATTCGTCCAGCCCTCCTTCCTCCCAGCTGCCACTCCCTCCCTCCCCCCATTTATGGCAGCTGCGGCGCAGTAGTGAGGAGCAACCCTTGACCCTGCTTCTGCAGGCAGGTCGCCCCCCGTTCCTCCGCCCAGCACCACCTCCTCACCGTCCGTTTCCTGGTTTTGTGTAAGTATTCCCCTGCCGCTGCGTCCCCTGCAGCCCCTCCCGCCTCCCCCTCCTCCTCACTGTCCGTTTTCTGTTTTGCCAAGGAATCCCCTGCCGCTGCGTCCCCTGTGCCCCCTCCCACCTCCCCCTCCTCCTCACCGTCTGTTTTCTGTTTTGCCAATGAATTCCCTGCCGCTGCATCCCCTGCGGCCCCACCCCCCCAGCCTTCCCATTCGTCCAGCCCTCCCTCCTCCCCGCTGCCACTCCCTCCCTCCCCCCAATTATGGCAGCTTCGACGCGGACGCGTCACTGGCACGCCGAAGGCCAAGACCGCGCCCAGCGCCAGTCCCCTTGGCCTTCTCAAACAAACCTACTCCCCCCTCACCCTCCACTCACTCAACCCAGGCCCTCGCCCCACCTGCACCCTTTCCAGCCCCACACACACTCATGGCCCCTTTGCGTACCTCACCTGTCATTTCTCCTGCTCCTCACCCCTCACACCACACACCAACCGTAGCGAACCCCCGACAACAAACACAACACCCTCAACACAATACACACCTACTCTGTCCCCACCCCCACCAACCAGCCCAGCCACACACCACCACACAACCAGAAAACACCACGCAACAACACCCTCATGCACAACACCAACACCACCCACCTCAACTGTCTGCTCCTCAACACCCGCTCCCTTCAGAAACATGCCATAGAACTCTGGGACATCATCACATCACACTCACCTGACATCGCCATCCTCACAGAAACCTGGGCCAACCCCTCCTTGGAACCCAACATAGCCATCGTCACCCCCAAGGGATACAAACTCCAACGCAAAGACCGCCTCAACAGGCCAGGGGGTGGCATCGCCATCCTACACAGGGACACCATCAAAGTCACCACCAGCTCCCAAGACACTATTGACAACACAGAACACATGCACTTCCTAATCCACATTAACAACAACTCCACCCTCAGAGGTACACTAATCTACAGACCACCAGGACCACGCCCTGCCTTCTGCGACTCCATCGCCGACACCATCAGCTCGCACGCCCTCACCTCCACAGACTACATCCTCCTCGGTGATTTCAACTTTCACTTGGAGAACCTACAAGACCACAACTCTACATCCCTCATAGACACCATCACCAACCTCGGACTCAAACAACTGGTCACCGCACGCACCCACTCAGCAGGACACACGCTCGACGCAATTTTCACCTCAAGCCAACACATAGCCTACACCCACACCACAGAACTCCTCTGGACTGACCACCTCTGCGTCCACTTCTCCTTCGCCAAACCCCACACACACCACCATCAACACACCACACCCTACCGCATGTGGGACAAGATCCCCTCAGAACGCCTGAACTCCCAACTGGCTCACAACCCCCCCCACACCAACGACCCCAACACAGGAGCACACAACCTCTTGAAATGGATCACTACCTGCGCAGACACACTAGCCCCCTCAGAAAACACATCGCCACACGCAACATCAAGAACGCCCCATGGTTCACCCCCGAACTCCAAGCGCAAATGCCGCAAAGCGGAGAAAATATGGCGACAAGAACCCTCTACTACCAACTTCTCCACCCTCAAAGCCACCATTCGCACCCATCACCAACTCATACGCACTGCCAAAAGAGACCACTGCAAGACACGCCTTGACAACTACTCTCAAAACAGCAAAGAACTCTTCACCATCATTAATGAAGTAGCCAAACCCAAAGCCAGCAACATAGACCCTTCACACACACAGCCCCTATGTGATGCCCTCTCCAACCACTTCCACCACAAAATCCTGGACATCCACAACAGCTTCATACCACACACACCCACCACACACACCCCTCACTCACCCAACTCAACCCCCCTCATGATCCCCCCACCACACTCACCACCAGGGCCCCCACCACACACGAAGAAACCAAAAAAAACATGAACTCCATCCACTCCGGATCCCCCTCCGAACCCTGTCCACATCGCATCTACAACAAAGCCAGCCCAACCATCGCCCCCATACTCCAGGACATAATCAACTCCTGCTTCGACTCCGCCACCTACCCAGACCCCTGGAAGCACGCTGAAATCACTGCTGTCCTAAAAAAAACAAAGCTGACCCAGAGATCCTCTCCAACTATCGCCCCATCTCCCTCCTCCCTTTCCCTGCCAATGTCGCTGAGAAACTAGTCAACACCCGCCTATCCCACTACCTCGAAGAAAACAACTCTCTTGACCCCTCACAATCCGGGTTCCGCAAGAACCACAGCATGGAAACCGCCCTCATCGCATGCACTGACGACATTAGGACCAAAGTCGACAAAGGCGAGACCGTCGCACTCAACCTCCTAGACCTCTCCGCAGCCTTTGACACTGTCTGCCACCACATACTCCGCACACGCCTCCACAACATAGGAATTCACCACAAAGCCTTAGACTGGCTCACCTCCTTCCTCACTGACTGGACTCAGAGAGTCCGCCTCCCACCTTTCCACTCCACCACCACCAAGATCCTCTGCGGAGTCCCCCAAGGGTCCTCTCTCAGCCCCACACTCTTCAACATTTACAAAATCCCCCTAGCCAACATCCTCCGATCACACGGAATCACTATCCTCTCCTACGCAGATGACACCCAACTCATCCTCTCCCTCACCCGCAACCCCACCACCGCCAAAACCAAACTACATGCAGCTCTCCTCGACACCGCCAACTGGATGACAACTAACCACCTCAAGCTTAACTCCAACAAAACTGAGATCATCATCTTCGGCCCCAACAAAACCGTATGGGACGACTCCTGGTCTAGGACCCGCACCCACCCCAGGAAACCATGCATGCAACCTCGGCATCATCCTGGACCCCTCCCTCTCCATGACACAGCAAATCAATGCTCTAACCTCCTCCTGTTTCCACACACTCCGCACTCTAAAAAAATCCTTCAAATGGATTCCCCCAGAGACCAGGAAGACAGTCACCCATGCACTCATCAGCAGCAGACTAGACTACGGTAGCACCACACTCTACGCTGGCACCACACTCAAACTCACACGCAAACTCCAGAGAATCCAGAACACAGCCGCACGCCTCATCCTTGGCCTCCCCCGCCACGAACGAATCTCACCACACCTCAAAACCCTTCACTGGCTCCCCATAAACAAGAGAATCACATTCAAGATCCTCATCCACGCACACAAATCCCTCCACAACACCGGCCCTACATACCTCAACGAAAGAGTGAACTTCCACACTCCCACCTGCAACCTCCAATCAGCCAACCTCGCCCTAGCCACAGTCCCCCGCATCCAATGCACCACCACAGGAGGCAGGTCCTTCTCCTACCTCGCCCCCAAAACCTGGATCCCTCCCCACCAACCTTCGCAAAACCAAAGACCTCCTGCTCTTCAGAAAGAACCTCAAAACATGGTTGTTCGAACAGTGACCCTCCCCCCTCCCATAAGCGCCCTGAAACTCTCACGGGTGAGTAGCATGCTTTATACATTTTTTTGATTGATTGATTGATTGACATGTAAAGCCCACACATTTTGAAGGACATATGACTTACTCCTCTACTCAACTGGCCCAGCCTCTTTGTGGAGCCCACTCACAGATTGCTCAAGTGTTGTGGCTAAAGTCTGTAATTGTGTGGAGCTCAGCCATCATTCATAAGTACAATCAAAATAAAACAGCAAATGGAAATCATCCTGATTGTGAACAAAATTGTATAAGCAATTTTTGTGTCAAGACATATACTGTAATGTGCATGAAGGACGTGGATAGTGTGGATGAGGAAGATGAGGAGCTAATTTAAAACCTGCAAACAGTGGCAGCCGAGTGACAACAGATACCTACACCACACAAGGTAGCTGCAACAACAGGGAAGCATCACAAAATGTCATAGTGAGTCTACAAAACGACAATCTAGCCATGTGAACTTACACACAAACTTATACTTTGTGTATGCAACTTTAGATCACACTCCCACTGTTAGAAAGTCTCCCAGTGTGATAGGCCAGCACTAACACATATAAGAAAGGCATGTTGGCACTGACACTCTCTGAATCCCAGGTTGCAACACATGTCCTTATCATAAAGTTTAGTAATAAAGTGTAACAGCACAGATGGAAGACATGAAAACCACATAGCACAGAGTCCTATAAGTCCCTAGTAGACAATAGAGCATGACTACAACCAATTCTCCACTGAGTCCCAGGAGATAATGGGTATGGCTGACACCAATCGACTTGTAAGCCCCTAGTAGATAATAGGGCATCACTACCACGAAGAACATTTGTCATGCACATGCATGTCCTGTCAATAATCAAGAAACCATTGAAATTGTCCATCCATCACATCCCAAAACGTCTGCATCCCTAAATGAAAGAACAACCTTCCATGATGACATACACTCAGCACTTAATGAATTTAGGGGGTCATTCTGACTCCCGCCGGACGCGGTCACCGCGCGCCCGGCGGGAGCCGCCAAAATACCGTACCGCGGTCGGAAGACCGCGGCGGGTATTTTGAGTTTTCCCCTGGGCTGGCGGGCGGCCGCCGAAAGGCCGCCCGCCAGCCCAGGGGAAAACGACCTTCCCACCATGAAGCCGGCTCGTAATCGAGCCGGCGGAGTGGGAAGGTGCGACGGGTGCTACTGCACCCGTCGCGTATTTCACTGTCTGCCATGCAGACAGTGAAATACTAGCGGGGCCCTCTTATGGGGGCCCCTGCAGTGCCCATGCCATTGGCATGGGCACTGCAGGGGCCCCCAGGGGCCCCGCGACACCCCCTACCGCCATCCTGTTTCTGGCGGGCGAACCGCCAGGAACAGGATGGCGGTAGGGGGTGTCAGAATCCCCAAGGCGGCGAAGCATGCTGCGCCGCCTTGGAGGATTCTGACGGGCAGCGGAAAACCGGCGGGAGACCGCCGGTTTTCCTGCACTGACCGCGGCCAAAGCGTCGCGGTCAGAATCCCCTAAGGGGCACCGCCAGGCTGTTGGCGGTGCTCCCGTGGTCATTCGCCCTGGCGGTTTTTACCGCCAGGGTTAGAATGACCACCTTAGTCATAATATGTGACATATGGACCAGTGTATATGTTGATGTCACAATCACAGTCCATGCCAAGTACATTGTATCCATGGGTGTGACATGGGCATTGTAATCTGATAACAACACAATGCCAGCACATAAAACAATTATTTGTAGTTTACATGTATAATAGTATCACAAAATGTATCCTTAACCGGTTCTGAGCCCAGGACGTAATGGTTACGTCCTGAGGCAGAGTGCTGCTGTTCCCAGGACGTAACCATTACGTCCTGGTCACAGAGCCCAGAGGGAGCGCTAGCGCTCCCTCTGTGGGTTTCCCCCCCACCCCCCAAGTCAGGGATGGAAGGGGAAGCCCTTCCCCTTCCACCCCCGCCCCCGCCCCCGCTCCCCCACTGTGATGTCAGCGCACAAGCGCGCGCTGATTTGTCACAGGGTCTCCCCCATCGCACTGGAAGCTCTGCTTCCAGCGCGATTGAAAGAGAAATGCTCCTTGGGGGCAGATTGGCCGATTTTAGGTCAATCTGCCCCTAAGGGGGCAGAAACCACTAGGCACCGGGGATTTTTTTTTTGGCGCCAATGTCACGCAGGGGGAGAGACCCCGTAGGCAAGGGTCGCTCCCAGGGGGGCATTTGGGGGGTGGGGGACAAATTTATTTTAGGCCATTTCTGCCCCCCCTGGGGCCGGCTGAGCTAGAGGCCAAAATCCACAGGTAGGCACTGTTTTCTATGAAAAAATGTGATGTGTCCACGTTGTGTTTTGGGCCATTTCCTGTTGCGGGCGCTAGGCCTACCCATAAAAGTGAGGTATCATTTTTATCGGGAGACTTGGGGGAACGCTGGGTGGAAGAAAATTTGGGGCTCCTCTCAGATTCCAGAACTTTCTGTCACCAAAATGTGAGGAACATGTGTTTTTTAGCCAAATGTTGAGGTTTGCAAACGATTCTGGATAGCAGAACCTGGTCAGAGCCCCACAAGTCACCCCATCTTGGATTCCCCTAGGTCTCTAGTTTTCAAAAATGCACAGGTTTGGTAGGTTTCCCTAGGTGCTGGCTGAGCTAGAGGCCAAAATCTACAGGTAGGCACTTTGCAAAAAACATCTCTGTTTTCTTTCAAAAAATGTGATGTGCCCACGTTGTGTTATGGGGCATTACCTGTCACGGGCGCTAGGCCTACCCACACAAGTGAGGTATCATTTTTATCGGGAGATTTGGGGGAACGCTGGGTGGAAGTAAATTTGTGGCTCCTCTCAGATTCCAGAACTTTCTGTCACCGAAATGTGAGAAAAACGTGTTTTTGTAGCCAAATTTTGAGGTTTGCAAAGGATTCTGGGTAACGGAACCTGGTCAGAGCACCACAAGTCACCCCATCTTGGATTCCCCTAGTTCTCTAGTTTTAAAAAATGCACAGGTTTGGTAGGTTTCCCTAGGTGCCGGCTGAGCTAGAGGCCAAAATCTACAGGTAAGCACTTTGCAAAAAACACCTCTGTTTTCTTTCAAAAAATGTGATGTGTCCATGTTGTGTTTTGTGGCGTTTCCTGTCACGGGCGCTAGGCCTACCCACACAAGTGAGGTATCATTTTTATCGGGAGACTTGGGGGAACGCTGGGTGGAAGGAAATTTGTGGCTCCTCTCAGATTCCAGAACTTTCTGTCACCGAAATGTGAGAAAAATGTGTTTTTTTAACCAAATTTTGAGGTTTGCAAAGGATTCTGGGTAACAGAACCTGGTCAGAGCCCCACAAGTCACCCCATCTTGGATTCCCCTAGGTCTCTAGTTTTCAAAAATGCACAGGTTTGGTAGGTTTCCCTAGGTGCCGGCTGAGCTAGAGGCCAAAATCTACAGGTAGGCACTTTGCAAAAAACACCTCTGTTTTCTTTAAAAAAATGTGATGTGTCCACGTTGCGTTTTGGGGAATTTCCTGTCACAAGCGCTAGGCCTACCCACACAAGTGAGGTATCATTTGTATCGGGTGACTTGGGGGAACATAGATTAGCAAAACAAGTGTTATTGCCTCTTGTCTATCTCTACATTTTTTCCTTCCAAAAATGAGAGAGTATGTAAAAAAGACATCTATTTGAGAAATGCCCTGTAATTCACATGCTAGTATGGTCACCCCAGAATTCAGATATGTGCAAATAACCACTGCTTCTCAACACCTTATCTTGTGCCCTTTTTGGAAATACAAAGGTTTTCTTGATAGCTATTTTTCACTCTTTATATTTCAGCAAATGAATTGCTGTATACCCGGTATAGAATGAAAACGCACTGCAGGGTGCAGCTCATTTATTGGCTCTGAGTACCTAGGGTTCTTGATGAACCTACAAGCCCTATATATCCCCGCAACCAGAGGAGTCCAGCAGACGTAACGGTATATTGCTTTTGGAAATCTGACATTGCAGGAAAAAGTTACAGAGTAAAAGGTAGAGAAAAATCGATGTTTTTTTCACCTCAATTTCAACATTTTTCTTTTTCAGTTGTTATTTTCTGTAGGAAACCCTTATAGGATCTACACAAATTACACCTTGCTGAATTCAGAATTTTGTCTACTTTTCAGAAATGTTGCGGTTTCTGGGATCCAGCATTGTTTTCATGCCCATTTCTGACACTGACTGGAAGGAGGCTGAAAGCACAAAAAATCGTAAAAATGGGGTATGTCCCAGTAAAAGGCCAAAATTGTGTTGAAAAATTGGGTTTTCTGATTCAAGTCTGCCTGTTCCTGAAAGCTGGGAAGTTGGTGAATTTAGCACCGCAAACCCTTTGTTGATGCCATTTTCAGGGGAAAAACCACAAGCCTTCTTCTGCAGCCCCTTTTCCCAATTTTTCTTTTTTTTAAACGAAATTTTCACTGTATTTTGGCTAATTTCTTGGCCTCCTTCTGGGGAACCCACAAAGTCTGGGTACCTCTAGAATCATAGTATCATAACCCCTGTAAACAGTTGTCACAGACATTGTACACTTGTATAGGTGAGTATGTGCCATGCAGGCTTATTTACGCAGGTCATGCATCCATAAGGCATGGAAATAGTGAACCTGTATACTAAATGACACCATATATCAACAAACACGCATGACATATATTTCTACTGAAAAAAAATGCATTAGTCATATGTGTGCCTTTTACACATGTTGCATGTGAAAAATAAGACGCTTACCATGCAACGCATATTTACTACCTCATGTTTTGTTTTTGTGACATCATGGGAAAATGACGCATTTAAGTGTAAAAAAAATACAACACATTTGCAAAAACGTGCAGGATGTGCACAGAAAGTTATGTAACACATATGGCATGTTGCTAAAGTTGCCCTAAGTGGGAAGGGTATGCTAAGACGTGGGTCCCTGGCTCACTGGTTACTGGATTCAAGCTAACCTGGCTGTTGATGGGTGATAACCTGAAACAGGTCCCAGGATGCTTGTTTCTGGTCCAGGGAGGACCTGGCTTGGCAGTTCGGGTTGGACTGTTCCTATGAGGAACAGGGTCAAGACTGATTTGCATATGGCTGGGTCCAAACTGGGCTGGCATGGTGAGCAAAAGAACAATGGATTAATCCCAGATCTGTGACTGGGGGTGAGTGTTTGCATTGTTCAGCACTCCGTCCATCATCCTTTTGTGTTGCTAATGATGCAAAACAGGACCTGCTGACTTACTTTTGCTTTCATTTTCTGATGACACCTTTTGTCAAGGGAGGTTGTGAGAGTTTTGTGGAGAGATTTGGGGTGCTTTTGGAGTGGTGTGTTGTGCTGTGTTATCTCCCTGTATTATTCCTTTTGTCCCTTTGGTGTGTAGTAATCGTTTTGTCTACTGTGTGGTCATTGTATTGTTGGGTGTTTGTCTTAGGGGCAGTTTAATAGTTGGGTCAGTTAGGGTTAGGGTGGTGTTTGTTTTGATTTTGGGAGGATAAGGTGCTGTGGGAGGGTAGAATGTTGGGGAAGGGGAGTTCCTGTCATTGTGGAGCAGACGAGGTGGGTATTTATTTGGTTGGTCCTGCACTACCCTCCCCCCCATATGGTGGCCCAGGGCTTAAGGGTGATCCAGGGCTACCGGACTGAGGCCAGGAAGCTGCATTGGGGCAAGATTCTGGCTCACATGAATAGGATATTTAAGATGGAGAGGACGGTACATCAGATGAATCATCAATGGGCAGACCTAATTGCGCATGAGGCTGACCTGCTGGACTTCCTCACAGTTGAGGTTGGTGGGATAGTGGGTGAGTATGAGGAATTTGACGGTTAATCAGGTTGTGTGAATACTACTGCATGTCTGCATTACATATCTATACCTTGTTCTGAGTAAAGCATCTGGGCTCGAAGTCAATTCTATATATATATATATATATATATATATATATATATATATATATATATATATACATATATATATATATATATATTTATATATCACAAGAAACTGGCCTTTGATAGCGACGCGCCTCTCTGCCGGTGCAGGTGTTAGGGTTCAGGCCAAGGACCCTCAAATACGACATCAGGGAAAACAACACCGCACTCCCGGGGACTGAAATCCATTCTTTATTCACCACATAACATGAAAGCTTCACAGCAACCCCACGACGCGTTTCGACAAACAAGTCTTCTTCCAGGTGATTTAGTCTGCTTTCTCGATTTTTCTCCTGCCATCTAAGTAAGTATTTATGCATTCTGGGACATTGAGTCCATAACTGCCTTACACCTGAAACCAATAATGTCATTTGGTTCTTATTTCAGCACAAACCTTTCAAAACAAAAAATGTGCAAATATGTTATTTCATTTCCTGATATGATCTCACCTTCATGGGGGTACGTGCCTGCAAAAAACGATATTGATTTTATATTTACGATCATTTGCTCATTCCAAAAAGTGTCCTTCTGGCACTTATCTCTCCCCTCCACAATTCAGGAATTGTTTCGCCACAATAAACAAAGTAAAAGTTAGTTTGTGCCGTCAAATCGATGTTAAAATTATTTCACGGTGTCCAAACGGCAATTATCCACTTTTATGCTTGACAGACTTTCAGAACGTAGGTAAAATCAATAATGGCAGTCTCCGGACCCGTTAGGGCCACATCAGCAATTCATAAACCTTCAATAGGCAACTGCTCACCATATCCTGTCAGAGCAGTGCCTGCCAATTGGAGTTGCACTAGGCGTATTAGAAGTCAATTCTTTATAATATTAATCTTCCAGTGTAAGTACACACGCAGGGAATAAGTATTCCCTTGCTTACTCCAAATTCCTCCAGTTCTTCATGCCGGGCACAGTCACTATTTAAATTTAATTCACAAGAAACTGGCCTTTGATAGCGACGCGCCTCTCTGCCGGTGCAGGTGTTAGGGTTCAGGCCAAGGACCCTCAAATACGACATCAGGGAAAACAACACCGCACTCCCGGGGACTGAAATCCATTCTTTATTCACCACATAACATGAAAGCTTCACAGCAACCCCACGACGCGTTTCGACAAACAAGTCTTCTTCCAGGTGATTTAGTCTGCTTTCTCGATTTTTCTCCTGCCATCTAAGTAAGTATTTATGCATTCTGGGACATTGAGTCCATAACTGCCTTACACCTGAAACCAATAATGTCATTTGGTTCTTATTTCAGCACAAACCTTTCAAAACAAAAAATGTGCAAATATGTTATTTCATTTCCTGATATGATCTCACCTTCATGGGGGTACGTGCCTGCAAAAAACGATATTGATTTTATATTTACGATCATTTGCTCATTCCAAAAAGTGTCCTTCTGGCACTTATCTCTCCCCTCCACAATTCAGGAATTGTTTCGCCACAATAAACAAAGTAAAAGTTAGTTTGTGCCGTCAAATCGATGTTAAAATTATTTCACGGTGTCCAAACGGCAATTATCCACTTTTATGCTTGACAGACTTTCAGAACGTAGGTAAAATCAATAATGGCAGTCTCCGGACCCGTTAGGGCCACATCAGCAATTCATAAACCTTCAATAGGCAACTGCTCACCATATCCTGTCAGAGCAGTGCCTGCCAATTGGAGTTGCACTAGGCGTATTAGAAGTCAATTCTTTATAATATTAATCTTCCAGTGTAAGTACACACGCAGGGAATAAGTATTCCCTTGCTTACTCCAAATTCCTCCAGTTCTTCATGCCGGGCACAGTCACTATTTAAATTTAATTCACAAGAAACTGGCCTTTGATAGCGACGCGCCTCTCTGCCGGTGCAGGTGTTAGGGTTCAGGCCAAGGACCCTCAAATACGACATCAGGGAAAACAACACCGCACTCCCGGGGACTGAAATCCATTCTTTATTCACCACATAACATGAAAGCTTCACAGCAACCCCACGACGCGTTTCGACAAACAAGTCTTCTTCCAGGTGATTTAGTCTGCTTTCTCGATTTTTCTCCTGCCATCTAAGTAAGTATTTATGCATTCTGGGACATTGAGTCCATAACTGCCTTACACCTGAAACCAATAATGTCATTTGGTTCTTATTTCAGCACAAACCTTTCAAAACAAAAAATGTGCAAATATGTTATTTCATTTCCTGATATGATCTCACCTTCATGGGGGTACGTGCCTGCAAAAAACGATATTGATTTTATATTTACGATCATTTGCTCATTCCAAAAAGTGTCCTTCTGGCACTTATCTCTCCCCTCCACAATTCAGGAATTGTTTCGCCACAATAAACAAAGTAAAAGTTAGTTTGTGCCGTCAAATCGATGTTAAAATTATTTCACGGTGTCCAAACGGCAATTATCCACTTTTATGCTTGACAGACTTTCAGAACGTAGGTAAAATCAATAATGGCAGTCTCCGGACCCGTTAGGGCCACATCAGCAATTCATAAACCTTCAATAGGCAACTGCTCACCATATCCTGTCAGAGCAGTGCCTGCCAATTGGAGTTGCACTAGGCGTATTAGAAGTCAATTCTTTATAATATTAATCTTCCAGTGTAAGTACACACGCAGGGAATAAGTATTCCCTTGCTTACTCCAAATTCCTCCAGTTCTTCATGCCGGGCACAGTCACTATTTAAATTTAATTCACAAGAAACTGGCCTTTGATAGCGACGCGCCTCTCTGCCGGTGCAGGTGTTAGGGTTCAGGCCAAGGACCCTCAAATACGACATCAGGGAAAACAACACCGCACTCCCGGGGACTGAAATCCATTCTTTATTCACCACATAACATGAAAGCTTCACAGCAACCCCACGACGCGTTTCGACAAACAAGTCTTCTTCCAGGTGATTTAGTCTGCTTTCTCGATTTTTCTCCTGCCATCTAAGTAAGTATTTATGCATTCTGGGACATTGAGTCCATAACTGCCTTACACCTGAAACCAATAATGTCATTTGGTTCTTATTTCAGCACAAACCTTTCAAAACAAAAAATGTGCAAATATGTTATTTCATTTCCTGATATGATCTCACCTTCATGGGGGTACGTGCCTGCAAAAAACGATATTGATTTTATATTTACGATCATTTGCTCATTCCAAAAAGTGTCCTTCTGGCACTTATCTCTCCCCTCCACAATTCAGGAATTGTTTCGCCACAATAAACAAAGTAAAAGTTAGTTTGTGCCGTCAAATCGATGTTAAAATTATTTCACGGTGTCCAAACGGCAATTATCCACTTTTATGCTTGACAGACTTTCAGAACGTAGGTAAAATCAATAATGGCAGTCTCCGGACCCGTTAGGGCCACATCAGCAATTCATAAACCTTCAATAGGCAACTGCTCACCATATCCTGTCAGAGCAGTGCCTGCCAATTGGAGTTGCACTAGGCGTATTAGAAGTCAATTCTTTATAATATTAATCTTCCAGTGTAAGTACACACGCAGGGAATAAGTATTCCCTTGCTTACTCCAAATTCCTCCAGTTCTTCATGCCGGGCACAGTCACTATTTAAATTTAATTCACAAGAAACTGGCCTTTGATAGCGACGCGCCTCTCTGCCGGTGCAGGTGTTAGGGTTCAGGCCAAGGACCCTCAAATACGACATCAGGGAAAACAACACCGCACTCCCGGGGACTGAAATCCATTCTTTATTCACCACATAACATGAAAGCTTCACAGCAACCCCACGACGCGTTTCGACAAACAAGTCTTCTTCCAGGTGATTTAGTCTGCTTTCTCGATTTTTCTCCTGCCATCTAAGTAAGTATTTATGCATTCTGGGACATTGAGTCCATAACTGCCTTACACCTGAAACCAATAATGTCATTTGGTTCTTATTTCAGCACAAACCTTTCAAAACAAAAAATGTGCAAATATGTTATTTCATTTCCTGATATGATCTCACCTTCATGGGGGTACGTGCCTGCAAAAAACGATATTGATTTTATATTTACGATCATTTGCTCATTCCAAAAAGTGTCCTTCTGGCACTTATCTCTCCCCTCCACAATTCAGGAATTGTTTCGCCACAATAAACAAAGTAAAAGTTAGTTTGTGCCGTCAAATCGATGTTAAAATTATTTCACGGTGTCCAAACGGCAATTATCCACTTTTATGCTTGACAGACTTTCAGAACGTAGGTAAAATCAATAATGGCAGTCTCCGGACCCGTTAGGGCCACATCAGCAATTCATAAACCTTCAATAGGCAACTGCTCACCATATCCTGTCAGAGCAGTGCCTGCCAATTGGAGTTGCACTAGGCGTATTAGAAGTCAATTCTTTATAATATTAATCTTCCAGTGTAAGTACACACGCAGGGAATAAGTATTCCCTTGCTTACTCCAAATTCCTCCAGTTCTTCATGCCGGGCACAGTCACTATTTAAATTTAATTCACAAGAAACTGGCCTTTGATAGCGACGCGCCTCTCTGCCGGTGCAGGTGTTAGGGTTCAGGCCAAGGACCCTCAAATACGACATCAGGGAAAACAACACCGCACTCCCGGGGACTGAAATCCATTCTTTATTCACCACATAACATGAAAGCTTCACAGCAACCCCACGACGCGTTTCGACAAACAAGTCTTCTTCCAGGTGATTTAGTCTGCTTTCTCGATTTTTCTCCTGCCATCTAAGTAAGTATTTATGCATTCTGGGACATTGAGTCCATAACTGCCTTACACCTGAAACCAATAATGTCATTTGGTTCTTATTTCAGCACAAACCTTTCAAAACAAAAAATGTGCAAATATGTTATTTCATTTCCTGATATGATCTCACCTTCATGGGGGTACGTGCCTGCAAAAAACGATATTGATTTTATATTTACGATCATTTGCTCATTCCAAAAAGTGTCCTTCTGGCACTTATCTCTCCCCTCCACAATTCAGGAATTGTTTCGCCACAATAAACAAAGTAAAAGTTAGTTTGTGCCGTCAAATCGATGTTAAAATTATTTCACGGTGTCCAAACGGCAATTATCCACTTTTATGCTTGACAGACTTTCAGAACGTAGGTAAAATCAATAATGGCAGTCTCCGGACCCGTTAGGGCCACATCAGCAATTCATAAACCTTCAATAGGCAACTGCTCACCATATCCTGTCAGAGCAGTGCCTGCCAATTGGAGTTGCACTAGGCGTATTAGAAGTCAATTCTTTATAATATTAATCTTCCAGTGTAAGTACACACGCAGGGAATAAGTATTCCCTTGCTTACTCCAAATTCCTCCAGTTCTTCATGCCGGGCACAGTCACTATTTAAATTTAATTCACAAGAAACTGGCCTTTGATAGCGACGCGCCTCTCTGCCGGTGCAGGTGTTAGGGTTCAGGCCAAGGACCCTCAAATACGACATCAGGGAAAACAACACCGCACTCCCGGGGACTGAAATCCATTCTTTATTCACCACATAACATGAAAGCTTCACAGCAACCCCACGACGCGTTTCGACAAACAAGTCTTCTTCCAGGTGATTTAGTCTGCTTTCTCGATTTTTCTCCTGCCATCTAAGTAAGTATTTATGCATTCTGGGACATTGAGTCCATAACTGCCTTACACCTGAAACCAATAATGTCATTTGGTTCTTATTTCAGCACAAACCTTTCAAAACAAAAAATGTGCAAATATGTTATTTCATTTCCTGATATGATCTCACCTTCATGGGGGTACGTGCCTGCAAAAAACGATATTGATTTTATATTTACGATCATTTGCTCATTCCAAAAAGTGTCCTTCTGGCACTTATCTCTCCCCTCCACAATTCAGGAATTGTTTCGCCACAATAAACAAAGTAAAAGTTAGTTTGTGCCGTCAAATCGATGTTAAAATTATTTCACGGTGTCCAAACGGCAATTATCCACTTTTATGCTTGACAGACTTTCAGAACGTAGGTAAAATCAATAATGGCAGTCTCCGGACCCGTTAGGGCCACATCAGCAATTCATAAACCTTCAATAGGCAACTGCTCACCATATCCTGTCAGAGCAGTGCCTGCCAATTGGAGTTGCACTAGGCGTATTAGAAGTCAATTCTTTATAATATTAATCTTCCAGTGTAAGTACACACGCAGGGAATAAGTATTCCCTTGCTTACTCCAAATTCCTCCAGTTCTTCATGCCGGGCACAGTCACTATTTAAATTTAATTCACAAGAAACTGGCCTTTGATAGCGACGCGCCTCTCTGCCGGTGCAGGTGTTAGGGTTCAGGCCAAGGACCCTCAAATACGACATCAGGGAAAACAACACCGCACTCCCGGGGACTGAAATCCATTCTTTATTCACCACATAACATGAAAGCTTCACAGCAACCCCACGACGCGTTTCGACAAACAAGTCTTCTTCCAGGTGATTTAGTCTGCTTTCTCGATTTTTCTCCTGCCATCTAAGTAAGTATTTATGCATTCTGGGACATTGAGTCCATAACTGCCTTACACCTGAAACCAATAATGTCATTTGGTTCTTATTTCAGCACAAACCTTTCAAAACAAAAAATGTGCAAATATGTTATTTCATTTCCTGATATGATCTCACCTTCATGGGGGTACGTGCCTGCAAAAAACGATATTGATTTTATATTTACGATCATTTGCTCATTCCAAAAAGTGTCCTTCTGGCACTTATCTCTCCCCTCCACAATTCAGGAATTGTTTCGCCACAATAAACAAAGTAAAAGTTAGTTTGTGCCGTCAAATCGATGTTAAAATTATTTCACGGTGTCCAAACGGCAATTATCCACTTTTATGCTTGACAGACTTTCAGAACGTAGGTAAAATCAATAATGGCAGTCTCCGGACCCGTTAGGGCCACATCAGCAATTCATAAACCTTCAATAGGCAACTGCTCACCATATCCTGTCAGAGCAGTGCCTGCCAATTGGAGTTGCACTAGGCGTATTAGAAGTCAATTCTTTATAATATTAATCTTCCAGTGTAAGTACACACGCAGGGAATAAGTATTCCCTTGCTTACTCCAAATTCCTCCAGTTCTTCATGCCGGGCACAGTCACTATTTAAATTTAATTCACAAGAAACTGGCCTTTGATAGCGACGCGCCTCTCTGCCGGTGCAGGTGTTAGGGTTCAGGCCAAGGACCCTCAAATACGACATCAGGGAAAACAACACCGCACTCCCGGGGACTGAAATCCATTCTTTATTCACCACATAACATGAAAGCTTCACAGCAACCCCACGACGCGTTTCGACAAACAAGTCTTCTTCCAGGTGATTTAGTCTGCTTTCTCGATTTTTCTCCTGCCATCTAAGTAAGTATTTATGCATTCTGGGACATTGAGTCCATAACTGCCTTACACCTGAAACCAATAATGTCATTTGGTTCTTATTTCAGCACAAACCTTTCAAAACAAAAAATGTGCAAATATGTTATTTCATTTCCTGATATGATCTCACCTTCATGGGGGTACGTGCCTGCAAAAAACGATATTGATTTTATATTTACGATCATTTGCTCATTCCAAAAAGTGTCCTTCTGGCACTTATCTCTCCCCTCCACAATTCAGGAATTGTTTCGCCACAATAAACAAAGTAAAAGTTAGTTTGTGCCGTCAAATCGATGTTAAAATTATTTCACGGTGTCCAAACGGCAATTATCCACTTTTATGCTTGACAGACTTTCAGAACGTAGGTAAAATCAATAATGGCAGTCTCCGGACCCGTTAGGGCCACATCAGCAATTCATAAACCTTCAATAGGCAACTGCTCACCATATCCTGTCAGAGCAGTGCCTGCCAATTGGAGTTGCACTAGGCGTATTAGAAGTCAATTCTTTATAATATTAATCTTCCAGTGTAAGTACACACGCAGGGAATAAGTATTCCCTTGCTTACTCCAAATTCCTCCAGTTCTTCATGCCGGGCACAGTCACTATTTAAATTTAATTCACAAGAAACTGGCCTTTGATAGCGACGCGCCTCTCTGCCGGTGCAGGTGTTAGGGTTCAGGCCAAGGACCCTCAAATACGACATCAGGGAAAACAACACCGCACTCCCGGGGACTGAAATCCATTCTTTATTCACCACATAACATGAAAGCTTCACAGCAACCCCACGACGCGTTTCGACAAACAAGTCTTCTTCCAGGTGATTTAGTCTGCTTTCTCGATTTTTCTCCTGCCATCTAAGTAAGTATTTATGCATTCTGGGACATTGAGTCCATAACTGCCTTACACCTGAAACCAATAATGTCATTTGGTTCTTATTTCAGCACAAACCTTTCAAAACAAAAAATGTGCAAATATGTTATTTCATTTCCTGATATGATCTCACCTTCATGGGGGTACGTGCCTGCAAAGTCTGTCAAGCATAAAAGTGGATAATTGCCGTTTGGACACCGTGAAATAATTTTAACATCGATTTGACGGCACAAACTAACTTTTACTTTGTTTATTGTGGCGAAACAATTCCTGAATTGTGGAGGGGAGAGATAAGTGCCAGAAGGACACTTTTTGGAATGAGCAAATGATCGTAAATATAAAATCAATATCGTTTTTTGCAGGCACGTACCCCCATGAAGGTGAGATCATATCAGGAAATGAAATAACATATTTGCACATTTTTTGTTTTGAAAGGTTTGTGCTGAAATAAGAACCAAATGACATTATTGGTTTCAGGTGTAAGGCAGTTATGGACTCAATGTCCCAGAATGCATAAATACTTACTTAGATGGCAGGAGAAAAATCGAGAAAGCAGACTAAATCACCTGGAAGAAGACTTGTTTGTCGAAACGCGTCGTGGGGTTGCTGTGAAGCTTTCATGTTATGTGGTGAATAAAGAATGGATTTCAGTCCCCGGGAGTGCGGTGTTGTTTTCCCTGATGTCGTATTTGAGGGTCCTTGGCCTGAACCCTAACACCTGCACCGGCAGAGAGGCGCGTCGCTATCAAAGGCCAGTTTCTTGTGAATTAAATTTAAATAGTGACTGTGCCCGGCATGAAGAACTGGAGGAATTTGGAGTAAGCAAGGGAATACTTATTCCCTGCGTGTGTACTTACACTGGAAGATTAATATTATAAAGAATTGACTTCTAATACGCCTAGTGCAACTCCAATTGGCAGGCACTGCTCTGACAGGATATGGTGAGCAGTTGCCTATTGAAGGTTTATGAATTGCTGATGTGGCCCTAACGGGTCCGGAGACTGCCATTATTGATTTTACCTACGTTCTGAAAGTCTGTCAAGCATAAAAGTGGATAATTGCCGTTTGGACACCGTGAAATAATTTTAACATCGATTTGACGGCACAAACTAACTTTTACTTTGTTTATTGTGGCGAAACAATTCCTGAATTGTGGAGGGGAGAGATAAGTGCCAGAAGGACACTTTTTGGAATGAGCAAATGATCGTAAATATAAAATCAATATCGTTTTTTGCAGGCACGTACCCCCATGAAGGTGAGATCATATCAGGAAATGAAATAACATATTTGCACATTTTTTGTTTTGAAAGGTTTGTGCTGAAATAAGAACCAAATGACATTATTGGTTTCAGGTGTAAGGCAGTTATGGACTCAATGTCCCAGAATGCATAAATACTTACTTAGATGGCAGGAGAAAAATCGAGAAAGCAGACTAAATCACCTGGAAGAAGACTTGTTTGTCGAAACGCGTCGTGGGGTTGCTGTGAAGCTTTCATGTTATGTGGTGAATAAAGAATGGATTTCAGTCCCCGGGAGTGCGGTGTTGTTTTCCCTGATGTCGTATTTGAGGGTCCTTGGCCTGAACCCTAACACCTGCACCGGCAGAGAGGCGCGTCGCTATCAAAGGCCAGTTTCTTGTGAATTAAATTTAAATAGTGACTGTGCCCGGCATGAAGAACTGGAGGAATTTGGAGTAAGCAAGGGAATACTTATTCCCTGCGTGTGTACTTACACTGGAAGATTAATATTATAAAGAATTGACTTCTAATACGCCTAGTGCAACTCCAATTGGCAGGCACTGCTCTGACAGGATATGGTGAGCAGTTGCCTATTGAAGGTTTATGAATTGCTGATGTGGCCCTAACGGGTCCGGAGACTGCCATTATTGATTTTACCTACGTTCTGAAAGTCTGTCAAGCATAAAAGTGGATAATTGCCGTTTGGACACCGTGAAATAATTTTAACATCGATTTGACGGCACAAACTAACTTTTACTTTGTTTATTGTGGCGAAACAATTCCTGAATTGTGGAGGGGAGAGATAAGTGCCAGAAGGACACTTTTTGGAATGAGCAAATGATCGTAAATATAAAATCAATATCGTTTTTTGCAGGCACGTACCCCCATGAAGGTGAGATCATATCAGGAAATGAAATAACATATTTGCACATTTTTTGTTTTGAAAGGTTTGTGCTGAAATAAGAACCAAATGACATTATTGGTTTCAGGTGTAAGGCAGTTATGGACTCAATGTCCCAGAATGCATAAATACTTACTTAGATGGCAGGAGAAAAATCGAGAAAGCAGACTAAATCACCTGGAAGAAGACTTGTTTGTCGAAACGCGTCGTGGGGTTGCTGTGAAGCTTTCATGTTATGTGGTGAATAAAGAATGGATTTCAGTCCCCGGGAGTGCGGTGTTGTTTTCCCTGATGTCGTATTTGAGGGTCCTTGGCCTGAACCCTAACACCTGCACCGGCAGAGAGGCGCGTCGCTATCAAAGGCCAGTTTCTTGTGAATTAAATTTAAATAGTGACTGTGCCCGGCATGAAGAACTGGAGGAATTTGGAGTAAGCAAGGGAATACTTATTCCCTGCGTGTGTACTTACACTGGAAGATTAATATTATAAAGAATTGACTTCTAATACGCCTAGTGCAACTCCAATTGGCAGGCACTGCTCTGACAGGATATGGTGAGCAGTTGCCTATTGAAGGTTTATGAATTGCTGATGTGGCCCTAACGGGTCCGGAGACTGCCATTATTGATTTTACCTACGTTCTGAAAGTCTGTCAAGCATAAAAGTGGATAATTGCCGTTTGGACACCGTGAAATAATTTTAACATCGATTTGACGGCACAAACTAACTTTTACTTTGTTTATTGTGGCGAAACAATTCCTGAATTGTGGAGGGGAGAGATAAGTGCCAGAAGGACACTTTTTGGAATGAGCAAATGATCGTAAATATAAAATCAATATCGTTTTTTGCAGGCACGTACCCCCATGAAGGTGAGATCATATCAGGAAATGAAATAACATATTTGCACATTTTTTGTTTTGAAAGGTTTGTGCTGAAATAAGAACCAAATGACATTATTGGTTTCAGGTGTAAGGCAGTTATGGACTCAATGTCCCAGAATGCATAAATACTTACTTAGATGGCAGGAGAAAAATCGAGAAAGCAGACTAAATCACCTGGAAGAAGACTTGTTTGTCGAAACGCGTCGTGGGGTTGCTGTGAAGCTTTCATGTTATGTGGTGAATAAAGAATGGATTTCAGTCCCCGGGAGTGCGGTGTTGTTTTCCCTGATGTCGTATTTGAGGGTCCTTGGCCTGAACCCTAACACCTGCACCGGCAGAGAGGCGCGTCGCTATCAAAGGCCAGTTTCTTGTGAATTAAATTTAAATAGTGACTGTGCCCGGCATGAAGAACTGGAGGAATTTGGAGTAAGCAAGGGAATACTTATTCCCTGCGTGTGTACTTACACTGGAAGATTAATATTATAAAGAATTGACTTCTAATACGCCTAGTGCAACTCCAATTGGCAGGCACTGCTCTGACAGGATATGGTGAGCAGTTGCCTATTGAAGGTTTATGAATTGCTGATGTGGCCCTAACGGGTCCGGAGACTGCCATTATTGATTTTACCTACGTTCTGAAAGTCTGTCAAGCATAAAAGTGGATAATTGCCGTTTGGACACCGTGAAATAATTTTAACATCGATTTGACGGCACAAACTAACTTTTACTTTGTTTATTGTGGCGAAACAATTCCTGAATTGTGGAGGGGAGAGATAAGTGCCAGAAGGACACTTTTTGGAATGAGCAAATGATCGTAAATATAAAATCAATATCGTTTTTTGCAGGCACGTACCCCCATGAAGGTGAGATCATATCAGGAAATGAAATAACATATTTGCACATTTTTTGTTTTGAAAGGTTTGTGCTGAAATAAGAACCAAATGACATTATTGGTTTCAGGTGTAAGGCAGTTATGGACTCAATGTCCCAGAATGCATAAATACTTACTTAGATGGCAGGAGAAAAATCGAGAAAGCAGACTAAATCACCTGGAAGAAGACTTGTTTGTCGAAACGCGTCGTGGGGTTGCTGTGAAGCTTTCATGTTATGTGGTGAATAAAGAATGGATTTCAGTCCCCGGGAGTGCGGTGTTGTTTTCCCTGATGTCGTATTTGAGGGTCCTTGGCCTGAACCCTAACACCTGCACCGGCAGAGAGGCGCGTCGCTATCAAAGGCCAGTTTCTTGTGAATTAAATTTAAATAGTGACTGTGCCCGGCATGAAGAACTGGAGGAATTTGGAGTAAGCAAGGGAATACTTATTCCCTGCGTGTGTACTTACACTGGAAGATTAATATTATAAAGAATTGACTTCTAATACGCCTAGTGCAACTCCAATTGGCAGGCACTGCTCTGACAGGATATGGTGAGCAGTTGCCTATTGAAGGTTTATGAATTGCTGATGTGGCCCTAACGGGTCCGGAGACTGCCATTATTGATTTTACCTACGTTCTGAAAGTCTGTCAAGCATAAAAGTGGATAATTGCCGTTTGGACACCGTGAAATAATTTTAACATCGATTTGACGGCACAAACTAACTTTTACTTTGTTTATTGTGGCGAAACAATTCCTGAATTGTGGAGGGGAGAGATAAGTGCCAGAAGGACACTTTTTGGAATGAGCAAATGATCGTAAATATAAAATCAATATCGTTTTTTGCAGGCACGTACCCCCATGAAGGTGAGATCATATCAGGAAATGAAATAACATATTTGCACATTTTTTGTTTTGAAAGGTTTGTGCTGAAATAAGAACCAAATGACATTATTGGTTTCAGGTGTAAGGCAGTTATGGACTCAATGTCCCAGAATGCATAAATACTTACTTAGATGGCAGGAGAAAAATCGAGAAAGCAGACTAAATCACCTGGAAGAAGACTTGTTTGTCGAAACGCGTCGTGGGGTTGCTGTGAAGCTTTCATGTTATGTGGTGAATAAAGAATGGATTTCAGTCCCCGGGAGTGCGGTGTTGTTTTCCCTGATGTCGTATTTGAGGGTCCTTGGCCTGAACCCTAACACCTGCACCGGCAGAGAGGCGCGTCGCTATCAAAGGCCAGTTTCTTGTGAATTAAATTTAAATAGTGACTGTGCCCGGCATGAAGAACTGGAGGAATTTGGAGTAAGCAAGGGAATACTTATTCCCTGCGTGTGTACTTACACTGGAAGATTAATATTATAAAGAATTGACTTCTAATACGCCTAGTGCAACTCCAATTGGCAGGCACTGCTCTGACAGGATATGGTGAGCAGTTGCCTATTGAAGGTTTATGAATTGCTGATGTGGCCCTAACGGGTCCGGAGACTGCCATTATTGATTTTACCTACGTTCTGAAAGTCTGTCAAGCATAAAAGTGGATAATTGCCGTTTGGACACCGTGAAATAATTTTAACATCGATTTGACGGCACAAACTAACTTTTACTTTGTTTATTGTGGCGAAACAATTCCTGAATTGTGGAGGGGAGAGATAAGTGCCAGAAGGACACTTTTTGGAATGAGCAAATGATCGTAAATATAAAATCAATATCGTTTTTTGCAGGCACGTACCCCCATGAAGGTGAGATCATATCAGGAAATGAAATAACATATTTGCACATTTTTTGTTTTGAAAGGTTTGTGCTGAAATAAGAACCAAATGACATTATTGGTTTCAGGTGTAAGGCAGTTATGGACTCAATGTCCCAGAATGCATAAATACTTACTTAGATGGCAGGAGAAAAATCGAGAAAGCAGACTAAATCACCTGGAAGAAGACTTGTTTGTCGAAACGCGTCGTGGGGTTGCTGTGAAGCTTTCATGTTATGTGGTGAATAAAGAATGGATTTCAGTCCCCGGGAGTGCGGTGTTGTTTTCCCTGATGTCATATATTTATATATATGTATATACCATGAAAAGGCCAATGAAGCAACATGCTGTAGCAATATATCTAATAACTCATCTTTTCCCTAGTATGGTATGTTAGATCTTTTTGACACTGAGATGATGTATAGAAATGTTGGCACCACTGTGTGATGGGCGTATAGTACACATCCACTGGAAATCATGTCCTGGACCAGTGAGGAATTTACATATGTTGTATGTAGTATAGTCTTGTACATGTGATGATGGAAGTGATGCAGGAGTCAAGTAAACATGCCTTAGTGTGTCCCTTAAGTCACACATGTACTGGGCAACATGTCAATTGTCCATGTTTGCTAAATGAAGCACTAATGATACTTATGCAAAACTGTGTACAATGTGGCTGAGACACGTATATTTCATCACTGCACACGTTACCATGCCAAGCTGACCCATGAAATGTTTTGTAACATGCACATCTCAATTAGACTATTTCTTTGCATTATCTTCATCCAAAGTCCCCTATGTACTACATATAAATATGTGTAATGTGCAATATGTAACAATACCGGTAATTGTTCAACATACACAAAGCATTGTCTCATGTCTCCCACTTATTCTATGTCCCTATACCATTGGAGAAGTCTCCACTTTTGTTGACCCGGAACATTCCAGTAAGTGTCACAATACTTCACATCTTCTATGGAGATAGCATGGTGTGAGATGTGGCATGGTCAGCTATTATGGTCTTGAACTTTTGCATGTATGCCATTACAGTCCTCATATACAAAACATGGATGCGGACTGATTCATTGCACATGTGTTTGAGATGAGAATCACTAGTACTAAATGCCCTGCTGTCTACAAGTACCGATAAAGACAAGTAAATATTGGTCATGTTGTAAGAGAACCAAGAACAGTGTTGACTGTTGGTAAATATCCATGTTTTTTTCAATCAGACATACATTTGGACAGCGTTCATGTGTTGCTTGCTAAATATGTGACTGCATTGTGTCCCCCACATGGCACACATCGACTACCTAGATGGTGAGAGTTCTAATGCTTTCATTACTACCGAGGTGATGCTGTATCGGGGGCAGGGTACAACAAATCAGTTTTACATACATCTCAACTTGCATAACGGTGTCCTATCCCATGCTCAAGGGCTGTTAGTCACTACTTTGGCAACCCATGTGATCCTCAGAGAACTTACATTGTGTGTGGGCTGAGGCTTGTCCATCCAACCTTGTCAGACCACATTTCATTTTGTCAAACATTTGCTGTCAGTGAAGGACCTGTAAGTGTCCATGATGTGAATCAACCTGCTTTGCAACGTGTACAGCATTAGTCAGTGCTGACCAGAATTCCCAGTGCAGAATAGGTCTTTGACATCTGTACCCCCACATATAAGATGGTGGCACTGAGTGCTGTAGTGCTACAAGCAATGAATATGTTTAGGACCACTACACAAGATATGCTAAACATAGTGCTAGGCATGAAGGTACTTTTTTGATTCTCCCATCTGTTATGGCAGAAGGAACCTGGTACAGAGCTGTGTTTATATTTGGAATGTGCCACCCTCCTCTGTGTGACATGTGTGACTGGTGTTCCCATCAATCTCCCATGACATATGTTTAACAGATCTTTTCCATTTAGCAAGTGGTCAGACAATATCCCTGCCAGAGCTGGCACAAACTGTTGTGAGCCTACCTGTCTGTAGCATTCTTTGCTCAGATTGGTTTTGCAATGCAATAAGAGCATGGGACTATGATGCATGAATGAGGGTCAAAGAAGAGCTATCCCACATGATGAGTATGACATACCATAGATGCTGTGTTTGATAATAGTTGTCAGTGGTGTAATGGTCCATAGCAGATGAGAAAGGGCAGTGTTTTTCTATTGTTTCAGTTGATTGCTGAGACACACTAAACAAGTTCCATTTCTAAGAAGGTTTAATATGGGCCAAATTGGCCATACTTTGTCCATAAGACCCCATTATTGAAATGTGTACATCAATGACATAGCTTTGCAGTTGTTGTTTTCACTGCATGTCTATTTGTCATTTGCCTGACAGACAGTAGCCTAACAAGTCATCTTTTTCATGCAGCTGCCAACATGACCCAAGAAGAAAAGCTGAATTTTTAAAAAGGTCTGAGTGTTATCGCCACATCAGGCAGGTATGCAGGGGGTACAGAAATATGGAGGCCCTGTATGACCAGTAAATAGGCTCAGGGAGGTGGAGTGCTTTTGCTGTAGAAGGACAAGAAGGGACATTGTGAGTTCCACCACCCAACCAGCAGGCAGGTCAGCAACTGAAGATGTTGGATGACCATCTGGAGCAGGACCATCCTCTGCACCTATGCCACCTAATGTCCAGCAACCACCTGCAGGATCACAGCCAGGACAAAACCATGTTGAGCCACCCTACATACAAGACCTGTGCACAGAACTGGCAGATCAAAAATACCGACTTGCGAGGCTTGAACATAAGGTTGAACAGATATTAAGTATCGTTAAGGACATACAGGCCAACCAACGGAGGAAACTATCTTGTGGATTTTTTATTTTGAAAGTTTTTCCTTCCCCTGGTCAAAATGTTAGTTGTTATTGCTTAGGGCTTTCTTAGTTAGTTAGCATAGGTAAGTTAGTTTAGTGTATGTATATTTATGCCATAGTTGTTAATTATTATGGTGGTGGGGTTGGTGGGCATCAGGGTGATTGTGGAGGGGCTAATATTTCAGGTCAATGTTCTACATTAAAAAAAAAAAACTCAAAAAATTATAAATTGTTTGGAAAAATTGTTTAGCATATATGTACAGTTAGTCAATGTTTAGTTTCAGTCACTGTTGTCTTTGTCAATGGATGTGATTAAGGGACTGAGGGGTTGTTTTCAATTGTGGCGTCTGATGTTTAGAATAGGTTAGGCTAAGGTAAGATAGTTGTAGTTATAAGATAGAATAAGTTAGGTAGGTTGTCATAGTATATTTAGGTATTATATTTTGTGTTACTTGAATTAAACATTTTGTTAAATAAATATTGCAGTACCATACAGCTTCCTCTCCATCATGTTTATCGTGTAGGTGATAGCATATCTATTCAGATAAATTTTGGTACCATCCAGTGATCTGAGCAGCAGTACTTTGTGACATAATTGACAATGTGTATCACCTGTGCTGAGCTTCCTGTCAGATTGCCAATAGTGTGACGTCAGCTAGTGAAGACACATTTCTGCAATGTATGTGGCACTCTGGTTGTGGATGGATAAACATCCTGATACAAGTATTCTAATGTAAACTGACAATGTGGTTTGAAGTTATGTGATTGGAACTGCCAATGGATTATTTGTCAATGGATTCCCCCTACATCAAGGTTTTGGGACAGGGTCACTCATGCCTGGCACTCACAATCTTACACATGCATCATGTCATTGTCTTATAGAAATGTATCGCACATCCACATGTGTGTTTTTTTTGGTCAGGTATGACGATACATGCATGTTACAAGACACATACCATGCATGGATGACTCATGTATTACTTGGTTTTCCTCGTAGTTCTCAGTGACTTTTATCATGTTGCAGTCAATATATGTGGGAGTGTTCCAGACACATTGATACACATATCCCTTTGGTAGGTACTCAGTGGCATATGTGCAATGCAAGTACACCACCATGCCATCATTTATTGCCACAATGCTGTGGCGATGATTTCCTTCACATATGTGATAATGGCAACTGTGACACGGTGGCTGCCACAATGCAAATTTACATGAGTAGCTCCCCTGCAGCAGGGTGATGTGGTTGAGGGGCATTCAATGGGTGGTGATTTGGCCAAACCTAAGCAAAATTCATGATGTTTAACATAGCGTCAGCCATACCATGATACGTCTACCTGAGGCAATGGATAATTTATTGACACCAGTCTAGAGGTGTGGTTTGCATGGTACATTTGTGAGTAAGAAAATTCTTGCTTCACATATTGGCTTCCACTATGTGTGCCCAATTTTCCTCTGTACATGAGGAGTGCAAAGATACATTAGGGAATTTTGTCATTATGAAAGGGACACCATCCTGCACATACTGCATCAATCAGTTGCAGGCCTGCCACACATTGTAGTATGGTGCTAGGCTGTAGATCATACATATTAGCTACTGTAGGCACACACTTTGGGGGTCATTCTGACCCCGGCCGGCGGCAGAAGCCGCCGGCCTGGCTGGGACCGCCAGAATACCGCTGCACGGTCAAAAGACCGCCGCGGGTATTCTGGGTTTCCCGCTAGGCTGGCGGGCGACCGCGAGAAGGCCGCCCGCCAGCCCAGCGGGAAACACCCTTCCATGAGGATGCCGGCTCCAAATGGAGCCGGCGGAGTGGAAGGGGTGCGACGGGTGCAGTTGCACCCGTCGCGATTTTCAGTGTCTGCATGGCAGACACTGAAAATCTTTGTGGGGCCCCCAGGGGCCCCACGACACCCCATACCGCCATTCTGTTCCTGGCGGCCAAAACCGCCAGGAACAGGATGGCGGTATGGGGGTCGGAATCCCCATGGCGGCGCAGCAAGCTGCGCCGCCATGGAGGATTCCCCAGGGCAGCGGGAAACCAGCGGGAAACCAGCGGGAAACCAGCGGGAAACCAGCGGTACACCGCTGGTTTTCCGTTTCTGACCGCGGCTGTACCGCCACGGCAGAATGCCCATGGGAGCACCGCCAGCCTGTTGGCGGTGCTCCAGCGGTCGTTGGCCTTGGCGGATTTTACTGCCAGGGTCAGAATGACCACCTTTGTCTTTGCTCTTTGTCATATGTCCGCATCCGACACTTTGTGTAAGATACACCTCAGTATATTTACTTCACTTGTAGAAATGCACAGCTCCATTTCTATGTACGTAAACCCTGTATTGCTTCAACAACACACGCTGCATTCTGTTCAAATACTTTCGACCTCAGACACAGATTGACACAGATCATGTAAAACGTGCATTAATTTACATTTGCTATTGTGAGGTATTCATTCAGTTCAATGCACTTGAGATAGACTCCATGAAAGATCCCAATTTATTGGCTGCCCAATGAGATGCAAGAGGATGGGGAACATGTAACTAAGGGTGGGTGGGGAGCTCCGCTCCGCTGGTGGAGCTAAAGGAGTTTTTGGCACTACGCGCTCCACTTGGAGCACAGAGTTCATCCAAAAATCCGCAAACCCCGCCAGTGGAGCAGAGCTCACCCACTACACACTGCAGACCAGTTATGGCCCAGACATCACAAGCGCAGACATTCTGCTCTTGTGCTGTGTAACCCATAACTGGGCTGTAGTGCAGACTGGCAACGAATCCAGGGCCAGACCTGCCTCTGCCAGCAGCCCGGGAACGGGGGCAGAGGGAGGCAGAGAGTCTGGGCGCTGCAGAGGAAGACGAGGTGAGGACCCCCTGGAGGACCCAGGAAAGTCCTTGTCTCTTTTCTTTTCCCTTGTTTGAGCACACCCGTGCACAAACAAGGACTGAAACAGCAGTTTTCACTGCCTACGGCACTGGCCTGAATTCAGGCCAGGGCCATAGGAATTGAAAACTGCCATTTCAGGTCCCTTGCTCACCGGCCTGTCGTGTGTGCAGTGCACATGGGGCAGGCTTGTGCACAAGAGGCCTAGCTGCTTTTGCTGCCTATTATCCTGGTCTGAATTCAGGCCAGGGCCGTAGGCAGCAAAAGAAAGCTGCCTTTTCAGGCCTCTGGTGCACCGGCCTGCCCAGTGTGCAGCTTTTACTGCCTATGGCCCTCTCCTGAATGCACCCACTCTCTGAAGCGCTAAGCAGGGTCAGGCCTGGCTAACCATGTCTGACCCTGCTTAGCGCTTCCGAAGTGCATTCAGGACTCCGCACGTCACGGAACTTCGCCTCAGTGGAATTCCACATAGTTTTTAATCAACTACGCAGAATTACACAGAGTGAAACTCTGGGAACTGCGCCTAGGCCTACATGTAACCAGACATGTTTAAGAGGAGTGTTTCACTCAGGAGGTGATTACATTGCCATTAGGTAGGATATGGCACACTGACAGTCCATAGGCCTGATTGGGCAACAGTGAGTAAGAGAGTTGGGGACATAGGGGCATATTTATACTTGTTTTGCGCCGAATTTACATCATTTTTTTAATGCAACTTCCGTGCAAAACTAACTCCATATTTATACTCTGGCGCTAGACCCGTCTAGCGCCAAATTTATGGAGTTAAAGTCATTTTTGGGACATGGAAACCTATTTTGCATCAATGAGATGCAAAGTATGCGTTCCCATGCAAAAAATGACTCTATGGCCTTAACGCCGTATTTATCCCTCTGTGCTAAAATCATGCACTGGAGGGAGGAGGGGTCAAAAAATGGTGCAAAGCTTGCTTTACACCATTTTTCAACACCTGGCTCAGGGCAGGTGTTAGGGGACCTCTGGGCCTATTTCCATGGTGGAACACCATGGAATAAGCCCACAGGTGCCCTCCCCAGGCCTCAGGGACACGCCCACCCACACCAGAGGGACAGCGGAGGATGGGGGACCCCATCCCTGGTAAGTATTGGTAAGTACAGGTAAGTATTTTATTTTACTTTTAAAGTGCCATTGGGGGCCCTGAAATGGGCCTCCCTACATGGCACTGGGTGCAATGGCCATGCCCAGGAGACCCTGGTCCACTGTGCTGGCCATTGGGGTGGTGGGCATGGCTCCTGTCTTTTTTTAAACAAGAGTCATGTGGTATGGATGGTTTTGCGTCAGAAAATGACTCTAGGCAGATTTGGGTAATTTTTTTTTACTCTAACCTGCCTAACGTCATTTTTTGGTGCAAAACCTCCTTCTTCCATACCGCCAGCCCCACCCTATTAACGTCATTTTTTTTACGATAGCTACCCTTTGCACTGGCTTGCACCATTCCATAAATATGGTGCCCGGCTGATGCACAGAAATGGTGCAAGCCGGTGCTAAACTTTTGGGTGGAAAACTGCATTAGTGCAGTTTTGCACCAAAATGTATAAATCTGGGCCATACATTGTTTTAGCAACAACGGCACGATCTTGTACGCAGAGCTAAAGAGTAACTGTCCATGGGCCACAGACTGTAGCTACCAGGATGTCTTACGAGTGATAATTGTTTCTTCCACAACTTCATCCTCTGATGTGTGAGATGCCCCCTAAGCCAGGGATTGTGCTGGAGTTGGTGTTGAGGGAGGCACACACACCAGGGGCAAAAGAAGTGGAATCATTGGTCCCAGTAGCTGTCATCTGTGAGAAGATGTGAGGCATCACTGCAACAGGTAAGAACTGCTGGGTTCTCAAAACAGCAGCAACATCACAGCAGTAGGCAGCCAAGTACTCCCTGATGGACCCCAGATCCTGCTACATGGACTGCATGACAGTGAGCATTTCCCCCAGCCTGTTGGCAACATTGTGGTGCCACTTTGGTAGGGCATTTGTTTGTGCCTCTGCCTATCAATGCCAGTAATTTTGGCCAGGGACTGCTTCAGTCCACGCAGCGGTGAGTGGGTGCCTCTGATGGCAGCAGATGTGTGCCTATTGGGACTGAGGCACCTCTGTACTTCAGCTAAGCTGCCCGCCATGGTCTCCATCTCCACCCACACATATTGAGCCAGCTCCCACTGGACTCCTACCACTTGATTTTGGAAAACTAAGTAAGGGACCTGGGAGTCCAGGGCTGTGTATGAGTTGGCAGGTGGTGTGTGTGCTCTGATGGGTGAGTCATCTGAGGACCCCGCAATGCTATTTGTCCTCCTTGCAACCGGAGATGGTAACCAGATGGAACCCAGACTCTGCTGGATGGTGTCTGGATTGATGGTTGCTAGCTGGTCATCAAGATCATCTTGGAAGACCAGGACAGGCAGCTGGCCAGGGGGGATTTCTTCAGTCTCTGCAATGAGATGGAGATATGTCACTGTTGCCCTGTATTAGCTATTCTATTTAGTCCTAAATTGACATTTTAATTTTTCCTAATTTTGATGGCACTGATCAACACATGAAGTCCTCAATTCAAAGGCCCCTGGCTGCACTCAGCGCCATCAGGACATGAATTTGGATAACCCTTTGTTGATACATTGGTCAAGTCCACACGTCCAAGTCATGTCACCTCTCAGTAAACCAGCTTTTTGCAGGTTCATGTGACCCATTCCTTGCCGTACATTGCATGACATTTGGATGCCATGGGTGTTGTTTGTGGTGTACCCATGCAAGTCCCATGGAATTGGGGAGAATCTGTTGCATTGCCATATCTGCAATTTTGGGGCTGTGTCTGGTCCCTGTGACAATCCATTTGTATTGTAGAAGTGATGCAAGGGAGGTTGTAGTCAATATGCATCTGCCATGTGCTCTCTTGTTTTGTGTGCATTATCCTGCACCAACCATAGTAGGATGCACCCACCTTGTGTGTATGTGTCCATAAAAGGAGGTCTCCCTTCATGCCCAAAAGGGATCGCCACTCAACACAGGCCCACTTGCAGTATGTTGCTGATGTGTCTGCATAGGCACATGGCAACAAAATCTGCAGCAGCCCAAGTGGTGAGGAAATTGGAGCCCCAACAGTTGTGTGCAAGTTATATTGGTGCCCTTTCCCATTGGTACAGCCAGGACTTTCCTGCCCTTGGTGACCCCACCCATTGCCCATTGTGAGTCAGAAAGGGCTACATGGTGCAGTTGACACAGTGAAGGTAGTAGAGTGATGGTAGTGAGGTGGTCTGTGCATAAGGGGGGCATTACATGCATTTGATATGTAACCATTAGTGTGCCTCATGCAACCCTTTAGCATGCATATAATGTCTCCAAAGTGCCTCCCACCTTATGTAATTTGTGGATTACAACAATGCCCACCATGGCTCCTTACCCTGTGTTTGTTGTGACTTCTGAATTGCTGCAGTGTACAGTCCCTGGACTCCTTCCACCATCTCATTCGGGATGACCATTGCCACCATGTCTTTCAGTTCCTCTAGCTGCTCCTGGGGTGCAGGGTTTCTACCTCTGGTCTTTAGTACTGCCATTCTGTTGCTGATCAATTTCTCTTTAGTTTTGCACTGGCAATTGTGCCAACACTTTTCACAATCAACCACAGTTCCTCTGACCTCCGCCACGCTGTTGACTTTATCAACTATGGTCTGCCAAATGGCCTCCTTCCTACCTATTGGCAATTCAGAGGTGACTGTTATACCTGACAGCCTTAGGGTGGTCATCCCCCACTTTTGTGCCTGCCTCCCTCCCTTTTTCTGACCGTGGTTTGCTGGTTTTAGGACTCTGCGCACTTTACCATTTCTGACCAGTGTTAAAGTGCATATACTCTCTTCCCTAAACATGGTACCATTGGTTCTCATCCAATTGGCATATTTAATTTACCCTAGTGAAGTGCACTACCTGTGTCCCGGGCCTACAAATTAAATGCTGCTAGTGGACCTGCAGCACTGATTGTGCCACCCACCTAAGTAGCCCCTTTACCATGTCTCAGGCCTGCCATTACTAGGCCTGTGTGTGCAGTTTCACTGCCACTTCGACTTGACATTTAAAACTACTTGCCAAGCCTTAAACTCCACTTTTTCTGCATATGTCACCCCTAAGGCAGGCCCTAGGTAACCCATAGGGCAGGGTGCTATGTAGGTAAAAGGCAGGACATGTACTTATGTGATTTACATGTCCTGATAGTGAAAAACTCACAAAGTCGTTTTTCTCTACTGTGAGGCCTGCTCCTCTCATAGACTACCATTGGAACTACCCTCATATACTTTTGACTGGTACATTCTCTATCTGGAAGGAGTGGCCCAATCATGTTTAGTATTTCCAGAATGGTAAAAGAGAATCCTGCTTGCTGGTGAAGTTGGATTCAATATTACTATTTTAGAAATGCCACTTTTAGAAAGTAGGCATTTCTCTGCACTTACTGCCATCTGTGCCTTACAGCCTGTCTCCAAACCACGTCTGGTCTGTGCTGGTTGACAGCTCCCCTGTCATTTCACCCAGACAGCCATAAACACAGGACACTCAGTCACATCTGCATTCGTCTGCATACTGAATGGGTCTCCCTGGGCAGGAAGGGTGGAGGGGCTCTTTCTTACATTTCAAAGGCCAGTGGTCCGCCCTCACACAATGAACTGATAACCAACCACAGGGATCCTGGCAGACAGGACTGGGCTGAAAGGGGAACTTGTGCACTTCAAAACCACTCTTTGAAGTTTCCCCCACTTCAAAGGCATTTTTGGGTATATAAACTGGGTCTCTGACCCAACCAAATTAGGCACTTATGGATCTACAGCTGCAGAGTGTCAGAGGAACTGCCTGACTGCCCAAAGGACTCATCTGGACTGCTTTGCTGAGATGGACTGCTGCCCCGCTTGTTGCCTTGCTGCCCTGCTGGGTTCTGACATTTCTAGAAGGACTCTGCCTTCCCCAAAAGTGCTCTACAAGGGTTTGGATTGAGCTTGCCTCCTGTTCTGAAGTCTCAGAGACAGCAAAGACTTCATTTATTAGCTTTTAGCTAGTTTTCTGACTTCAACGATGCTAGAAATGACTTCAGCGACACCAGCACTGACGCCGCAGCCTACTCCCACTCCCTGGACATCACTGCACGCAATGACCGCGTCCTGCAACGCAAGACACCGCTGATGTCACGCAGGTTCATTGTGACACTGTGAAGTCGACACATCACGTCTTGACCGACTGGATCCATCGACCCGGTCAGGTCACAAGGAACCGACGAATCACCACTGATGCCACACCAGCTCCCCCAGCAATCGGACAGAACCAATACCTTGCCTCCGCCTGCATCACAGTGCAGAATCAATGCCTCATCTCCCTGGATGCTGTAAGAGACTGACGCCGCAACAGCCTCAGCAACGCCTCATCTCCCTGCCTCTGTGCGACGTCTTTGTTTCTTTGTTTTCAAAAGGTACTGTACCTGGGGGGGTCCATGTGACTCTGTGACCAGTGCCTGTGGTGTCAGATTATTGGAAACGAATCCGCCAATGACGCAGTGATAGCATCACTTGGAGCAATTGTGTATCTAATCGCTTTAGTGGGATTCAACCTGTAAAAATTCATAACTCTGCTTGTGTACATTAGATTTTTATTGTTTTGGCTTTATTTTATTCAAATAAATACTATCTATTTTCTAAACCTGTGTGGTGTATTTTTGTAGTGTTTTCACTGTGTTACTGTATGATTTATTGTACAAATACTTTACACATTGCCTTCTAAGTTAAGCCTGACTGCTTTGTGTCAAGCTACCAGAGGGTGAGCACAGGATAACTTGGGTTGTGATGTGACTTACTCTAACATAATTTCTAACAGTGACAAAGAGCTGGTGTTGGTGATCTGTCACCTGTATGATCAGTATTTTATTTTCCTCCTCACTGAATCTGCACTTCCTCTTCTTTTTCCACTTCTCCTGCGAGTCTGCATTGGCATCCCGGCTGGTACCTGGCTCTTTAAGGTCTCTCTCCAGTCCAAAATCCTCAATTTTCCTAGTTTCAGGCTTCTGTTTGGCATTTTTGTCGGCTTTTTCTGGACGCTTTTAGCCAAAAAATGACTCTTTTACGATTAGCATCACATAACGTGCACAAATCATGTTAGCGACATTTTCATTTGCAACACTCCACTTACATTACTTTCCTTACTGCCATGTAGCGGCATATTGTAAATTTGGCGCATACATAGTGCAAGAAAATGTCATAGCGCAGAGTTAATATTTTTGGTCCAAAACTGCTCTGGCGGAGTTTTGCGCCATTTCTTATAAATCTGGGCCTAAAAGTTCACCTGTGCCCACCCTCTAGTAGCTTGGCAATGAGCAGTCAGGCCTAACTAAAGAAGCAATGTGTGAAGTATTTGTGCAGACACACCATGACACAGTGAAAACACCACTAAACAACTCCACACCATTTTAGAAAAATAGCCAATATTTACCTGAGCCTAACAAGGCCAAAACAACAAAAATCCAACATACACAAGTTAGGTTTTGAATTTTAATGGATTAAATCAAAATGAAGTGCTTAGAAGTAAATCGCTCCAAACGGAGCTATCTGGTCCAGTATAACCGTGGCAAATCCAAAAGTGCAGGCCGACCGCAATGGAGCGCAGCCTGGGAAAAGGAGTCAAGGAGAACCGCTGACAGTACCTTTGTTGAGTTGATGCTCGGTGACGATGCATTGATCCAGAGGAGGGGCTGTACCACACTTGCAAGCAATGCATTGTTTCCTGATCAGACATCGTCGTTGATGCATCGGTGTCCAGAAGCGTACTGGCTCTGATGCGTCAGTGCCGTGTCCGCCAAGCCGGTGCTGCATTGTAAGTTGGGGTAATTTCATCACCCAGTCGCAAAGTGGTGTCCGCGGCTTCAGTGCAGGCAGCGGCAAAGTGGGGTTTCTGCAGCAGGATGCGTAGGCTCCAAGTGAAGCGTCAGTGTTGTTGCATCAATTCTTGTGTTGCAGCACCACACTCACCTTCAAGGGCCCAGGACTGGTTTTGGCACCACTTTGCAGAGCAAGACTCAGAGCAGAGGAACCCATTTGCTGGTAGAAAGATGCAGATGAAAATCTTTCATGTCCCTGAGACTTCAGAAGCAGGAGGCGAGCTCAGTCGGGCCCTTGTAGAAACTTTATACTGTAGTATGTAGAGAGTTAGGTCCAGTCCTCTCACTCCCAGGCAACAAGTAGCAGGCAGCAGGCCAATGCAACAGAGCGAACAGCAAAGTGACAATCCCTCCTAACACCACAGCGGTCCTTCTTCCTTATAGAATATCCTTAGTCCAGAAGTGTTCTGAGTATGTGGTGTCAGAGTCCCAGTACCTATACCAAAAATGGCCTTTGATGTAGGGGTAACTTCAAAAGAATTCTCTGAAGTGCACAAGGTTCCAGTTCAACCCAGCCCTGGCTCCAGACTACCAGTAGGGGGTTATCAGCCTTTTATGTGAGGGCAGGACACAGCCTACTCAGATGTAAGTGTGAACTGCTCCTCCCTCTCCCTGCCTAGGATGACTATCAGAATGCAGATGTATCTCCTGTCACATGCAGCCCTTCCTGCTTGTGGCTGTCTGGAGAGAATGCACAAATGTAGCTGTCACCTAAACCCAGATGTGTCTTCAGAGACACGCTAAGGCACAGAATGGTGGAAGTAAGAAAATGCTGCCTTTCTAAAAGTGGCATTTTCAGAACTGTAATTTAAAAACAACTTTATCAAAATATGTATTTTTAAATTGAGAGTCCAGAGACACCAAACTCCAATTTTCTATCCCAATTGGAAATTACACGTAAAAGATGTTTCAAGGTAACCCCAATGTTAACCTTTGGGGAGATAGTCCTTACAATAGTGAAAAATGAATGTAAGAGTTTTTCACTATCTGGACATGTTAAAGTTAAAAGTACATATCCAGCGTCTTATAAACACTGCACCTTGCCCTTGGAGCTAACTAGGGCCTTCTTTAGGGGTCACTAACATGTAATAAAAATGAAGGTCTGGCCTGGCGAGTGGGTACACTTGCCAAGTCAAAGCGGCAATTAAAACTATACACACAGGCTCTGCAATGCCAGGCCTGAGAAATGTTTGAAAGGCTACTCTAGTGGGCGGCACAACCAGTGCTACAGGTTCACTAGTATCATTTGACTTACAAGTCCTGAGCCCACAGAGTGCACTCTACAAGGGACTTGCCAGTAAATCAAATATGTCAATCATGGAGTCGCCAATGTTACCATGTGTTAGACACAAAGCACATGCACTTTAGCACTGGATAGCAGTGGTAAAGTGCCCAGAGTCCTTAAACCAACAAAACAGGGTCAGGAAGGCAAAAAGTCTGGGGATGACTTTACAGAAAGGGCCATTTCCAACAGGTGGGTTAGCTCAAAAGATTTCGTACAACTAATGATTTAATGTTTTTTAAGTTAAGGGGTCGGCTGCACTCTCACATTGGTTTCAAACTATTAAAAGGTAAATTTGAGTTCTTTTAATGACCAGTTATGATGGTGAAACAAATCAACACCGTACCCATAGATATTAATCACAATGAAACAGCAACAAAGATGAAAATACACATGTAAAGAATGCACTAAGACTGTGCGGACCCTGATCATGGAGAAGCTACCTTCTATAGCACGAGAAACAGACAGGAAATTTACCAAACAATGGAGCCCGTTGCTCACCTACTTTAGCAAAGGCTACAAAGAGCTCTCTTGCACTATGAGAATTGGAGCTTAGAACATTCTAGATGACTCAAAATGTGATAGCCATTATTCAGTTTTGCAGTACGCTCGTCCCACAATGCACAGTGTTCTTTTCACAACTCTGTATAACTTATTTTGTATTCAAGCATGCTCCGTAGATATGGGCCCCAAAGTTGATTGTGATGCAGATATTAACAAGCATTTGCAATGCAACTGGTCTCGCATTTGTAACAGTTAGAGCTGGCATTTTTTTTTAATGCAGTGGAGTGATGATATTTGCACAGCGCTATTGCCAATCGTATGACCTTGCGGCACTGGAGAACCAGAAAATACTGTTCTATGTGAATCAAGCAGGGAAAGGGCGCAGTGCCACAGGCTGTCACTAGGTGGCCCTTGTGTCCTCTTTTGGCCACATAAGAACTAGACTCTGCAATCTTGAAACCCAATTGACTTTTAGGCACTATGCTAAAAAATGAAGCTTGGTGTCCGTTTTGAGAAAGTTTTTCGCTGTGCATTCAGGTTATGAGGGAGGGGAGACAAGAGTAATATGCTGGCTGAAAGAAAATAAGTAACAACAGCCTGGAAAAAGCAAACACTCATAAAGAATGTAAGATTAAGTAAAGCTTATGAAATGTAAGCAGGAACAACATGCGAGGGCAGCATGAGGCGTATCAAACTACAAGCCATGAGAGGCACCTACTACCACATACTACTTCTAATTGATATCCATAACCATTGAGTATGAGAGAGGGCAGCTGCCAAGCCTTGGTTTGGGTCTATCTACTACCTGATCCATTCGGTTGGATACTAGAGCCAAGTCCCTTGGGAATAAACATTTGGAGAGGGTCCTACTGAGCAATGTCGAAGGCTTCTTTGAAAAGCATAATTTGATCCTATCTGCCTGGTCCCTGTATGTCTGCAGCCAGGTTGTTCCAGATCGGTGTTTCTAGAATCTTTAGTGTCCTTCTTCTCAGGGGGATCGAGGAAATGTTGCACATTAGAGCAAGTACAACTGAGATAAAGGTTCTTTCAGCTTGCCCACCAAGCATCAAACTGTGAGGAATAGAATCTGCTGGGCGTAGTCTAACTAGATGGCTCCTGCATCTCCTCTGAAATACTATGGCCCATATTTATACTTTTTGATGCAAAACTGCGCCAACGCAGTTTTGCGTCAAAAAATTTTGCGCCGGCTAACGCCATTCTGAAGCACCATGCGGGCGCCGTATTTATTGAATGACGTTAGCCGGCGTTAGCCGCCAGCGCCGTCTGGTGTGCGTTAAAAAAAACTACGTACACCAGGCAGCGCCGGCGTAGGGGGATATGGAGCTTGGGCGTCAAGAAATGGGGCAAGTCAGGTTGAGGCAATTTTTTCGCCTCAACCCGATTTGCGCCATTTTGTTCCACTCCCAACCCCCATAGAAATGACTCCTGTCTTAGCAAAGACAGGAGTCATGCCCCCTTGCCCAATGGCCATGCCCAGGGGACTTCTGTCCCCTGGGCATGGTCATTGGGCATAGTGGCATGTAGGGGGGCACAAATCAGGCCCCCCTATGCCACAAAAAAAAAAAAAAAAAAACACTTACCTGAACTTACCTTAATGTCCCTGGGATGGGTCCCTCCAGCCTTGGGTGTCCTCCTGGGGTGGGCATGGGTGACAGGGGGTGTCCCTGGGGGCATGGGGGGGCACCTCTGGGCTCCTTCAGAGCCCACAGGTCCCTTAACGCCTGCCTTTTGCAGGCGCTAAAAAACGGCGCAAAAGCGGCCGTACGTCATTTTTTTTGACCCGCCCACTCCCGGGCGTGATTTTTGCCCGGGAGTATAAATCCGACGCACATGCCTCGGAGTCGATTTTTTAGACGAGAACGCCTACCTTGCATATAATTAACGCAAAGTAGGTGTCCACGCTAAAAAATTACGCTAACTCCATGGACTTTGGCGCTAGACGCGTCTAAAGCCAAAGTATAAATATGGAGTTAGTTTTGCGTCGAAATTGCGTCAAAAAAAACGACGCAATTTCGGCGCAAACGGAGTATAAATATGCCCCTATATATCCTGTGTCAAATGCTGCATCACAACTAATTGGCTGGAAACCTTAAATTCAGAAAGTGATATGATGAGACAAGCTGTGAGGTGGCCTATCACTAGGATCCATTGGAGGCTACAACACAGATTAAAGAGCAAGCATCCTCTCATGCTTGGAAGCCATGTGACAAGCAGCGCTTTAGCGGGTGCTTGCTATAAGTCATTCTTCTTCCAGGTCTCTCACTAGGTCACATTAACTACATGCAACTTGCTGTGGGTAGCAGCATATCCAAACCCTACAGAACTGTGACAATGTGTCATGCCAGTAGGGCAGAGCTCAGGCTGTAGGAGTTACAAAAGTCTTAAAGGCAACCTAAGTAGGTGGATGAATGCAGTGGGTATTAGTGAAGTAGAGGAGTACCTGGGCTAGAGAGAACCGAGGAGAGCAGAACCCTATCGATTATAGGTGCCCATATTGTGTTAGCAATAGAAGAGTTCAATTGGGACAGGTTTTATACCAACTTTTTCAATTTTTGTTAAGTGGTAGTCCATTTTCCTTTTTTAAGGTTTCAACCTACTTCCAGGCTGTGTTGGAAACAAGTATAAAGCCCATGGGAGAAGTTGGAAAGCTATACATAAATGAAAACTGCACTTAGTTCTGGATTCAGCAAGGGGTGCTGTTCGTAAATAGCTAATGGCTTCCTCAAATAAACTAGTCATTGAAATCAAAAATAATGGGAGAAATAGGAAAAGCTCGATGTAGCTGCCAACGTTTGTTTCTGTAATTTTTTGCCCCAATGGCTGGGGAAATGGAAAGCAATACACCTTACGTCCTCAGGGACGTTGGTGTTGGTTGGTTTTCCCAAAACCCTTGATACCCAGAGACAAGAATGGAGCTGCCACTTAGAATCATTTCCTTTTGTTCCAACCATGTATTAGAAAGTAAAATCAAATATAATGAATGAAGAATGGGCAATAAGGAAACGGAGTAATATTTCAAATGTGCCCTAAATACAGAGTCTGTAAATTGTTGTTATTTTTGCAACTTTGAATTTAGGATTACCCATACTATCATGTGTTTCTGAAGGCAATTTGCAAAATGTGTTCTTTCTTGCACACTGGCTTACATTTGGAAGGCAATAATAAAGAGAATTTCAATCCCTATGAACAAATGTTTTACTATTCCGTGTTCACACACTTCTCCCCATAAAAATGCTACATCACGTATGTGGCTGTGCATAGTACCCATGAAACAATAGGCCTCAAAATGCAACATCAACATTTCCTGTAAAATATTTACCTATTTTGGTGATATAAGTAGCTGTGGTGTTTGGGCCTGGACTCAGCCGCCCCTGGGGAAGCCCACCAAACCTAGACATTTTTGAAAAGTAGATACCCAGGGTAGTACAGGGTGGTGTGACATGCAAGGATCCCACTACGTTTCGAGTTTGAGGTTTATTTATTTAACATGCACAGATCATTAAAACCATGACATGTGCCTGCTATTTCCTCAAGGTCACCATTTTTCAGTCCGTCTAAGTTTAGACCAAATGTTTAAGTTTACGTTTGTGAATTGGCCCCTTAGAACATACATTTTGTAGTAAGTCCAGCACTACTCATGGCCAACCATTAGTAATGCGACATCCTCCCTTACAAAATAATGGAGTTAGGGATTTAAAATAAAACCCCATAGAAAATGGTGTTAAATCAAAATACCTTATTTGAAATAGTAATCATTATAATTAAATATAAATTGATGTTAAAAATAATGCAACATTTTTAATGCCGCCGTTGACATTAAAAATAATGCAACGATTGTTGTTTATTGTTATATGATGTGCTATGTTTATATCTTTTTACATTAATTTATATTTCTTTATATTTGTAACTATTTAAAAACATTAATGTACTTTAGGTGATATAGGGGGTCATTCTGACCTCGGCGGTAAAATGCCCTTACCGCCGGTCATAAGACCGCCATAACACCGCCGCGGCCGCGGTCAACCGCCACGGTCATTCCGACCCACAACGGCCAAACCTCCAAAAATCCGTCCTCCACTGCAGCCCGCCACATCGGCGGGCAGCGATAAACTGGAGATGACCAAACCTCCACCGTCACGCCAACAGAAATACGCCCATGCCATTACGACCCACGAATCCACACGGCGGTCATTCAAACGCGGTATTCCTTTGGCGGTACACACCGCCGCGGTCAGAATACACACACATCACCAAAACACAGCCACATTGGACAATTTGAAATACACACACCTGATACACATACACACACCACTCCCACACAATCAACCAACTATAAAACACACACCCACACCACCCACAAACCCCTGCGACCCTAATTACTGAGAGAAGGAGAGAGAGACACAGCAGACAATCCATAGCAAGACACACTGAGGCACACTACACCATCACACACACCACATAGTAGCACAAAGCACCACTCACCAACACACTCCGCATCACATACACCACCCCACACCTCACCCACACCACCCCATGGCACCCCAAAGGCACCCACGCTTTTCGGACCAAGAACTCCGGGTCATGGTGGAGGAAATCCTAAGAGTGGAACCCCAGCTCTTCGGCTCGCAGGTGCAGCACACCAGTATAGCCAGGAAGGCGGAGCTATGGCAGCGGATCGTGGACAGGGTCAACGCGGTGGGACAGCATCCCAGGAATAGGGAGGACATCCGCAAAAGATGGAACGACCTACGGGGGAAGGTCCGATCGATGGTCTCCAGGCACAACATCGCGGTCCAGAAGACTGGCGGCGGACCCCCACCCACCCCTCCCGAATTTACATCGTGGGAGCAAGACGTCTTGACCATCCTGCATCCTCAGGGCCTCGCTGGAGTAGCCGGAGGAATGGACTCTGGTAAGTCCCATCTCAACTACTATATCCCCCCCACCCCACCAGCATGCCAACCCACACCCCCACCGTCACCCCCAACCCCCCAGCACACATCCTCCCTGACAATGTCTCACCAGCACAACCCACCCATCCCAACACCAACTCCTGCATGCCAACACAAATCATGGGCACCCATCACCTAAGCATGACCACTGCACTAACCCCTCCCCCCCACTAAATACCCTCACAACACCTCCCTCCAGGGAATGCCTGCACTGGGGGACAAGGGCACCCACAACACGCATGCTATTGCACACACAGAAATAATAACCAAACTCTCTTACCCCATGCAGGACCCGAACGACAACACACCAGCCAGGAGGGTCCAGAAGTGTCCATCCCACCCCCGGAACAGGCCCACACTGAGGATAGCAGCTCTGTCGACAGTGAACCTGATGACCAGCCCGGACCATCGGGGACCTCTGGGCAGTCGGTTCCCCTCAGGCAGCCACAGGCCACACCAGACCCGACCCCCTCTGCCGACACCAGCACAGCTCCCACCCAGCGGGCCCATGCCTCTGTCTCTAGGACAGCTCAATCAGCGGTGTGTCTGCCACTACAGGGCACCCAGGCTAACCCAACACCCCAACAACAACAGGGACCTGGGGGCAGTGGTAGCGGGCACACCGTCCAGGGGACAGAGGCCGGGGGAAACCGGGCAGCTCGGAGGGCTGCTGTGCGACAGGGGGGGGAGGAGAGGCCCAGGGAACCCACTCTCCAAGAGGCCCTCACCACCATCATGGGGGCATACCACCACTCCCAAGAAACGATGGCGACGGTACTGGCCAGGTTCACTGAGATCCAGGCACAGCAGGAGGAACGCTACATGGGGTTCAGGGAGGAGCTGAGAATCATCGGGACCGCAATGGGGACCATCGTCCAGGCCCTCCACAGGATAGAGGACGTGTTGCGGGACCATGGTGCACCACACAGGGCCCCTGTCACTAGCCCGGACCAGGAACAGCCTACCACCTCCGCCGGCGCTAGTGGACAGGAGGTCCCAACACCTCGACAGCCCCCCAGAACCCCACCTCCTGCTGAAGAACAACCACCCCGTAAGAGGAGCCTGAGACCAAAGAAAAAGACAGAGTAGGATGTCAAGACCCCCGCCTGCAGGACATACCCCCTCAAGTCTTCCCACTGTCCCACATTGCCACCCTGTCCAACCATGAACTGCCTATGCTCCATCCTTCCACAGGCAAAAGGACAATGCACCTGTGAGACTGAGAACTGGACTCTGCCATGGATATTCCTCCACCCCCACCCATCACCCTTAGAATCACATGTACCGATATCTAGCACTGTAAATAAATCACATTTCGCACACAAATCTGTTTTGAGTCATGCTGTATTATTGACAAATGTATTACATATTACTGTTCGATTTCTGTTCTGTCAATTAGTCATGACAACATACCAATGTCAATACGCTGTATTTCATGGGCGAACCAAGCAGAAGTCAGGTACTGAGTCAGACAGCACTGAGAAGGGAAGGGAAAGGCAAAAATTAATGAAAAACAACTGTGGGGAACTACAGAAAGTACAGATGCAGGAGGCTATAAGCAATTGTGAAATGGCGTGGGTAATTCTTACCTGGGTGTTACTGGAAATACTGTTGTATCACTCTGTCCCTATTGTCTGTGTCGTCCTCTGAGTCTTCCTCCTCTTCACTCTCCACAGGCTCCACGGCTTCTACAACACCACCATCTGGACCATCCTCCTGCAGGAAAGGCACCTGGCGTCGCAAAGCCAGGTTGTGAAGCATACAGCACGCCACGATGATATGGCACACCTTCTTTGGTGAGTACATTAGGGATCCACCTGTCATATGCAGGCACCTAAACCTGGCCTTCAGGAGGCCAAAGGTTCGCTCAATCACCCTCCTAGTACGCCCATGGGCCTCATTGTACCGTTCCTCTGCCCTTGTCTGGGGATTCCTCACTGGGGTCAGTAGCCACGGCAGGTTGGGGTAACCAGAGTCACCTATTAGCCACACACGTTGTCTCTGTAGCTGCTCCATCACATAGGGGATGCTGCTATTTCGCATCACATACGCGTCATGCACTGACCCTGGGAACTTGGCATTTACATGGGAGATGTACTGGTCAGCCAAACAGACCACCTGGACATTCATCGAATGATAATTTTTTCTGTTTCGGTACACCTGCTCATCGTCTTTTGGGGGTACCAAAGCCACATGGGTCCCATCAATGGCACCAATGATGTTGGGGATATGTCCAAGGGCATAGAAATCACCCTTCACTGTAGGCAAGTCACCCTCCTCGGGGAAAATGATGTAGCTCCGCATGAGTTTCATCAGGGCAGACAACACTCTGCTCAAAATCTTAGAAAACATAGGCTGAGACATTCCAGATGACATGGCCACTGTGGTCTGGAATGACCCACTGGCCAAAAAATGGAGGACTGACAAAACCTGCACCAGAGGGGGAATCCCTGTGGGTTGGCGGATGGGGACATCAGGGCTGGCTCCAGCTGGGCACACAGTTCATGGATAGTGGCACGGTCAAGTCTGTATCGAAGTATTATATGGCGTTCTTCCATTGTCGACAGGTCCACCAGCGGTCGGTACACGCGAGGATTCCTCCTTCTCATCGCAAGTCCCAGCGGACGGTGCCTAGGAAGGACAACATGGAGCACAGAGTCAGGCAAACCACAGGTACGTACAGACAGCTTGCACAGTTAAAGAATGGCAATGGGTTGAAAGGCGTGTATGTGTGGCAATGCAAGGCCTAGGCCTGTGTGTCGCAGTCAAAATTAAGCCATGTGGGCCCTTGAAATGGCGGCTGCCTGACCTGTGAAGTGGGACAATGGGATGTGAGGTCAATGCGCTGGCGGGGCACACCGTGGCGGTAGGCGGTCGAAGACCGCGGCGCAAAGCCGCATTGGTTAACATTGAAGCCTATGGGTTTCAGGAGCCAATGACGAAGTGCGCCGGCGGTCGCGGTACGCACCGCCGCGGTACGCACCGCCGCGGGCGTGACCGCCATTTTCTATCTGCTTAATCACTCGAGACCTGATCATCCACAGGAGAGGACCTATACTGCAAGTGCTGCTGTGACCTCGGTCTGGAAGATACAATGGCTGCTGCGACTGGGGAAAGGGCCCCTGCCTTCACGTCTGAAGAGTTGGAGAAGCTCGTGGATGGGGTCCTCCCCCAGTATGCGCTACTCTACGGTCCTCCAGACCAACAAGTGAGTACACCGGGTGCTAATGGAATGGGCTATGCCTGTGTGGATTGGGGTGGATGTAAGTTGGTGGGGTGGGGGGCGAATGAGGAGTGCAACGCCCGACAGATGAGAGCATGTGCCATATGGCAAAGTGGGTGGGTGGGGGCCAATTACATCTAACATGCAGGTCATTGATGATTTCCTCCTTTCCACCCTGTACATGTCTAATAGGTCAGCGCCCATCAGAAGATCGATATTTGGCGTGCCATCGCCAAGGAAGTCCGGACCTTGAGGGTCCACAACAGACGGGGCACCCACTGCCGCAAGAGGTGGGAGGACATCCGCCGCGGAACAAGGAAGACCGCAGAAACACTGCTGGGGATGGCCTCCCAACCTAGGAGTTGTGCCAGTCGCACCATGACCCCCCTGATGTCCCGGATCCTGGCAGTGGCCTACCCTGAATTGGATGGGCGCTTTAAGACATCACAGCAGACACAAGGGGGTGAGTATCAGCACATTCTCCTATCTTTCTGCGCAGTGGAGGCGTCTGGGTGGGGGAGGAGGGCTGTGGGTGACATTAGGCCAGGGCGCTTTCTGTAGTGTAGTCCTCTCCCTTAGGCATGGCCCTGTGCCCCCGGCCCCCACCTCTGTAGGGTGACAAGTACAGCCATTGAAGGTCCAGCATCTCCCATGTGCGCGTTTGACGTCTCTTGGCCTGTTGTCTTAGTCAGTAGTACTGAGTAGTGTACCCCGAATGCGCGGCTTAGTGCATTAGGCACCTGTGTCTGTCCTCTCCGCCAACGGTGTTGACATTGCATGCACTCAACCTGGACTTCTTTTTTCTCCCCCCACCCTTTCTCTTCATCTTCTTGTGCATGTGTGCATTAGCATCATCAGGCGGAGGAGATATGGCATCGGAGCACGAGGGAGCTGCAGGACACAAGGCCCCGGTGGGCCCAGGAACAGACACCGAGGGCACCAGTGATCCGGAGGGCGAGGGGAGCACCACGACGGGGACCGCTGGTGAGAGCAGCGAAAGCGACACGTCCTCGGATGGGAGCTCCCTAGGGGTGGCGGCAACATCCGTGCCCCCGCCTCTACAGGTACAGCCGCCACCCAGCGCACCAGCCCCGCCCTCCCAGCAGCCCCTCAGTCTTCGCTCCGTGCCGGTTCGCCCAGGAAGGCGCGCGTCTCCTTCGCCCCAGGCACCTCAGCCCCTGCCCCTGTTGCCCCTGCTGCCCTCAGTGCGGAGCTCATTGACCTGGTCAGGACGCTCATTGTTGGGCAGACGACCCTTTTGAATGCCATCCAGGGTGTGCAAAGGGAGGTGCAACAGAGCAATGCGTACCTGGAGGGCATTCATTCGGGTCAGGCTGCCCATCAACGAGCGTTCACTGCTCTGGCCTCAGCACTGACGGCAGCCATTGTCCCAGTTTCCAGCCTCCCTCTTCTGACTGCCTCCAGCCTGTCTCTGTCTCCTGTTCCTCAGCCTATCCCATCCACACCATCAGACCAGCCTGCACACACCTCAACACCCAAGAGCAGCTCATCCAAACACAAGCACCACAGATCCCGCAAACACTCACCCGAGCAACACCCAGATGCAGACATGCCAACAGCCACTGCCACCCCTGTGTCCCCCTCCTCGTCGTCTCCCTCCTCCCTCCCTGTGACGTCTACACTCACACCTGCATGCACCCCAACATCAGCCAGTGCTTCCATCACCACCTCACCCTCCAGTACAGTCCACACTCGTGCAGTCACCACCCCCACTGCCATGTACACGTCCCCTGTGTCCTCTCCCACTGTGTCTGTCACCCCCTCTTCCAAGACACACAAACGCAGGCAGCCACCCACCCAACAGCCATCCACCTCACGACAGCCTACAGCACCAGCACCTTCACCCAATGACAGCACACCTGACTCTCCTACAACCACCTCCTCTACCTCCACTTCCATCTCCACTTCTCCTACCCTTTACCTTGGCCCTAAAAAACTTTTCCTGGCTAACCTTAACCTCTTTCCCCCCGATGACCTCCCCCCTCCATCTTCAAAGAGTCCCAAGAGCACCGCAGCCACCACCAGCCCAGCTTCCGGTGTCACTGTTGTGCCTGGGTTCTGGAGCCCACCCTTTGCCAGCAGTGACACATCGATCAGCAGCAAGGACACGTCCAGCCCCCCCCCGGCAAGAGGACCCGCAAAAACAAGGACCGCCGTGCGAGGACCGACAGGGCTGCCCCCAAGGAGCAATGTGCGGCCACTTCTCCACCCACACCATCTAGGGGAGGCAAGGGCCCGAGAGCCCCATCAAAGGAGCGGAAGGGCAGCAGGAGCGCGGAGAAGGTGGACCCCACATGCCACATCCCAGCTGGGAAGGAGGACACTAAGGAGGCCAGGAGTCCGTCCCCGAAGGGTCCAGAAACGTCACGGTCCGAGGGCGACTGAGCAGGGTGTCGAGGCCAGGTCTGGCTCCCTTGACCTGCTGGATGAGCACCGCTGAACAGGGCCCGCGGTGCAGAAGAGCACCGCTGAACCGGGCCCCGCCGTGGAGAAGAGCACCGCTGAACCGGGCCCCGCCGTGGAGAAGAGCACCGCTGAACAGGGCCCCGCCGTGGAGAAGAGCACCGCTGAACAGGGCCCCGCCGCGGAGAAGAGCACCGCTGAACCGGGCCCCGCCGTGGAGAAGAGCACCGCTGAACCGGGCCCCGCCGTGGAGAAGAGCACCGCTGAACAGGGCCCCGCCGTGGAGATAGGCACCGCTGAACAGGGCCCGCGGTGCAGAAGAGCACCGCTGAACAGGGCCTGCCGTGGAGAAGAGCACCGCTGAACAGGGCCCGCGGTGCAGAAGAGCACCGCTGAACCGGGCCCCGCCGTGGAGAAGAGCACCGCTGAACAGGGCCCCGCCGTGGAGAAGAGCACCGCTGAACAGGGCCCGTGGTGCAGAAGAGCACCGCTGAACAGGGCCCCGCCGTGGAGATAGGCACCGCTGAACAGGGCCCGCGGTGCAGAAGAGCACCGCTGAACAGGGCCTGCCGTGGAGAAGAGCACCGCTGAACAGGGCCCGCGGTGCAGAAGAGCACCGCTGAACAGGGCCCCGCCGTGGAGATAGGCACCGCTGAACAGGGCCCGCGGTGCAGAAGAGCACCGCTGAACAGGGCCCGCGGTGCAGAAGAGCACCGCTGAACAGGGCCCCGCCGTGGAGATAGGCACCGCTGAACAGGGCCCGCGGTGCAGAAGAGCACCGCTGAACAGGGCCTGCCGTGGAGAAGAGCACCGCTGAACAGGGCCCGCGGTGCAGAAGAGCACTGCTGAACCGGGCCCCGCCGTGGAGAAGAGCACCGCTGAACAGGGCCCCGCCGTGGAGAAGAGCACCGCTGAACAGGGCCCGCGGTGCAGAAGAGCACCGCTGAACAGGGCCTGCCGTGGAGAAGAGCACCGCTGAACAGGGCCCGCGGTGCAGAAGAGCACCGCTGAACAGGGCCCGCGGTGCAGAAGAGCACCGCTGAACAGGGCCTGCCGTGGAGAAGAGCACCGCTGAACAGGGCCCGCGGTGCAGAAGAGCACCGCTGAACAGGGCCTGCCGTGGAGAAGAGCACCGCTGAACAGGGCACCGCCGTCTCAAGCACCGCTCCGCTGGGTCCCGCCGTCTCAAGCACCGCTCCGCTGGGCCCTTCCTCTCAAGCACCGCTCCGCTGGGCCCTTCCTCTCAAGCACCACTCCGCTGGGCACCGCCGTCTCAAGCACCGCTCCGCTGGGCCCTTCTTCTCAAGCACCGCTCCGCTGGGCCCTTCCTCTCAAGCACCGCTCCGCTGGGCCCCGCCGTCTCAAGCACCGCTCCGCTGGGCACCGCCGTCTCAAGCACCGCTCCGCTGGGCCCTTCCTCTCAAGCACCGCTCCGCTGGGCCCTTCCTCTTAGGCACCGCTCCGCTGGGCCCTTCCTCTCAAGCACCGCTCCGCTGGGCCCTTCCTCTCAAGCACCGCTCCGATGGGCCCTTCCTCTCAAGCACCGCTCCGCTGGGCCCTTCCTCTCAAGCACCGCTCCGCTGGGCCCTTCCTCTCAAGCACCGCTCCGCTGGGCACCGCCGTCTCAAGCACCACTCCGCTGGGCCCCGCCGTCTCAAGCACCGCTCCGCTGGGCCCTTCCTCTCAAGCACCGCTCCACTGGGCCCTTCCTCTCAAGCACCGCTCTGCTGGGCCCTTCCTCTCAAGCACCGCTCCGCTGGGCACCGCCGTCTCAAGCACCTCTCCACTGGGCCCCGCCGTCTCAAGCACCGCTCCGCTGGGCCCTTCCTCTCAAGCACCGCTCCGCTGGGCCCTTCCTCTGAGGCACCGCTCCGCTGGGCCCTTCCTCTCAAGCACCGCTCCGCTGGGCCCTTCCTCTCAAGCACCGCTCCGCTGGGCCCTTCCTCTCAAGCACCGCTCCGCTGGGCCCCGCCGTCTCAAGCACCGCTCCGCTGGGCCCTTCCTCTCAAGCACCGCTCCGCTGGGCCCTTCCTCTCAAGCACCGCTCCGCTGGGCCCTTTCTCTGAGGCACTGCTCCGCTGGGCCCTTCCTCTCAAGCACCGCTCCGCTGGGCACCGCCGTCTCAAGCACCGCTCCGCTGGGCACCGCCGTCTCAAGCACCGCTCCGCTGGGCACCGCCATCTCAAGCACCGTTTATGGTTCACTGTGCCCACCATGCCTCCTCCTTGACCAGTGGAGACTGTCATCCACCTGATGGACTGTGGCTTTGCACTCCCCAGGATGGTCCAGTGGGCAGCCCAGCCACTGTAGAGACATTGAGAGACTGTGGCTTTGCACTCCCCAGGATGGTCCAGTGGGCAGCCCAGCCACTGTAGAGACATTGAGAGACTGTGGCTTTGCACTCCCCAGGATGGTCCAGTGGGCAGCCCAGCCACTGTAGAGACATTGAGAGACTGTGGCTTTGCACTCCCCAGGATGGTCCAGTGGGCAGCCCACCCTCTGTAGAGACTTGAGAGACTGTGGCTTTGCACTCCCCAGGATGGTCCAGTGGGCAGCCCACCCACTGTAGAGACTTGAGAGACTGTGGCTTTGCACTCCCCAGGATGGTCCAGTGGGCAGCCCACCCACTGTAGAGACATTGAGAGACTGTGGCTTTGCACTCCCCAGGATGGTCCAGTGGGCAGCCCACCCACTGTAGAGACATTGAGAGACTGTGGCTTTGCACTCCCCAGGATGGTCCAGTGGGCAGCCCACCCACTGTAGAGACTTGAGAGACTGTGGCTTTGCACTCCCCAGGATGGTCCAGTGGGCAGCCCACCCACTGTAGAGACATTGAGAGACTGTGGCTTTGCACTCCCCAGGATGGTCCAATGGGCAGCCCACCCACTGTAGAGACATTGAGAGACTGTGGCTTTGCACTACCCAGGATGGTCCAGTGGGCATGGTGGCTCCTCGTGGATCTGGCGTCGTGGACTCATGTGGCTGTGGTGCCCCCCCTTCCCTTCCCCCTGAGGTGCCTGTAGTTTTTACATCTGATGCCCCTGCAGTGTTCTCTCCAAAGGACTCAGGTCTCCTGTGTGGGCTTTGCCCTTGTTTCTCAAGACTTTGGCCCACGGACATGCTGAATTCGTAGGATGTGCAGGACTTGTTACTTCAGTTATACACTGATGTGTATGTCATTAGTTTTGTTGTGGATATCTTTCATGGTTGTACGCTAATTTTCTGGAGCTTTTTGGTACATAAATATTTATTACAAATATGATTATGTCCTGGCATTTTTCAGGGGTGTTTGGGTGGTGTCACTGTGACTTGGTGCTCTGCATTGGTGAGTACATAGTTGGGGGGGGTGGGGGTCGCATATGTGTGTGCCGTAACCTTTCGTCCTCCCCCTCCCGTGTGTCGTAGGTGCAGTACTCACCGTTGTCGTCTGCGCCGGACTTCGTACTCGTGGTAGATGAGAAGGTAGACGAGAGCAGGTAGGATGTTTAATTCGGGTTCCATGCTGTCCTCCTTCCTCCTGGAGTGCGTAGTGGTGAGCGTTTTCCCGTCCGTAGTCTGTTTCCGCCGTGTTTTTATCGGCGGTGCTCCCGCCCCGGAAAAGGTGGCGGATTGGTGAGTTGGAATAGTGTGGGCGGTACATTGTCTGCCGCCTGTCTGTTGGCGGTGACCGCCGCGCTGTTTGTTTGTACCGCCGTGGCGGTCGGAGTGTTAAGGTGGCTGTCTGTGTTGGCGGTTCCCGCCAGGCTCAGAATCCCATTTTTTTTACCGCCAGCCTGTTGGCGGGTTGGCCGCCGCTTTAACACCGACCGCCAGGGTTAGAATCACCCCCATAATGTACTCTTGTGCAATGCTTACCCAAAAAGAACCAAAAGAAAAAGGCAGAGCCTGAAAAGTAAAAAGTGAAAGTGCACAAGTAATGAAACTATGCTTTAGGGAAGGGGCAAAAACAAGAGGAAGGAATGTCCACAGAAGCAAAGGTATAAAAGACAAGGAAATGAGAATAACAATAAGGCCAAACAATGGTAATCAATGGGTGGGCTCTAAGAACACTGTAAGCTAACAATCTATATAATCACAACCAGACCACTTGCAATATCTGGTAAGCGAGACCTAAAACACCCAATAAGACAGTACATACACAACTGGTAATTGGATTTATTAGTTGCTGTTTAGCACATAATTTCTTCCTGTACCAAGATGAATTGTACAAACAAGTAACTAGAACTGCAAAGATACCTACTTTGCAGTCTTGGATGAAACCAAAAAAGAAAGATTCCATGGAATTCTGTCAGCGGGTGAAAAATGCTAGTCCTGTCATTCGCATTGCTTTTTTCACTCCAGTAGCACGTTCCATGCTGAAAATCAGCACGCACTGCACTACACGGTGCAAAAGGTCAAGCCATTTAGTTTACCTGCTTCTCCCTAGCTTCCTGCCTGCTCTTTTCCAACTTTTCAGTCCTGCCTAATCTACCTCCATCTGATCGACAATTACCCTATCACACCTTTTACTTACTATTCTTATTACTGTCCCTCTTTCGCTGTGTGTATTCATGTTTCTATGTATGCTTTTTGTGACTTTTTGTACAGTTGTTGTTTATTTTCCTTTTCTGTCCTCTTCCTTTTCCTTTTACTGTTTCTTTTTTCCTTCTTAAGTTTCCTATCCCAGTTCACCTTCATTTCGTCACACGCTATGGCGGAAGCAGCCAGCTCCAGTGCTACCCTCATACCCTGTGGGTGAGGCAGAGGTGGTCCCACTAATAGTTTGGGTGCAGCACCACCTGCCCCATGTGTTGACAGCAGGCAGTAGGACCAGTAAGGCTTCTGCCCTTTGGGAAAATCACCTGTTCTGGGGGCAAGTGTGGCACTATGTGCGCCACAGCTCAGGGGTCCAGCGCACCCAACAGCAGCTAACGCACCACTGGGCCAGCATCTTAGACCAGGAGCAGGACCTGATTGACCTGCTAGGTGTCAAGGATGTGGGGTTCGATGGGTAACATAATTTTGGTTTTGTAAAAAAGGTGAATGTGTTAATTTCATCATAAAATATAAATTACATATGTGTATTAGTGTATTCATTGTGTTTATGTATGTGTGTGTATATTAACTAGTGGCGGTCGCTACTAGGTAATTATTGTTAGTAACAGGTTTTTATAAAAAGAGCTATTTTTGTTTTGCTAATACATTTGGTGCCTCTTGATGAATCTTTACAAACATTTTGAAGAAAATACGATGCTCACTTGAGCTGCTGCTGGGAAAATTGCAGGGTGATCCATCTGGGGGGGGGGGGGGGCAGAGAAAAAGGGGGGTCCCAAAACACTTTTTCCCCATTCATTTTTCCATATGAATTTTGAACAGCAATACCGCTGACACTACTGGGCGGAATTACACAAATTTGGCAGAAAGGCAGGTCCTGCTTCCAGAAAGTAACCTTTTTTTGTTTTGGTGTAAATCCATTCAGTAGTTTTTGAGAAACTAAGGGAAAACAAATTTCTATATAGGGAAGTGAAGGATTCACGACCCCTCCCGATCTCCTGCTGAGATCTGATTGACTGATGACACTTGTTGTCAACCATCTTGGGACTCGGCTGAAACTGAGTCCCAGAAAAAAGAATAAAATATACAAAAGGGGCCAGGGTACGAACACCCTCTGGTGCTGGTGTCCCAAAGGGAACCCTGAGGGCTTAAAAACATTATTTAAGAAGATTTTACTACAAATTTGTGACGGGGTCGCAAATCCGCGGTGACATTTTTTTAAAGTGCAGCTCCTGCTCTTGTTTTAAATAAGCCCCCAGGTAAACCAGGTCCTAGGGGCACTCTTTCCTTTTTAATAGGGGGGGCCTTCTGCCCCCCTCCCACAGCCCCGGGGACCACCACCTCCCCAGGGCTATATAATAAAAATATCAGCAGGGGGTTGTGTGGTCCACCTACATCCGGGGACCAATATCCCTGGGGCAGAATGCTTTTTTAAAGTGGGGGAGCCCTACGGTCTCCCCCACAGCCTCAGGGACCACTATCTCCCCAGGGCAAATATAGAAATATTAGCGGAAGGCGCGTGCCCCCCCACCATGGAGACCACCAACCGGGGCAAAATGCTTTTTTGAAGGGGGAGGTGGGGGGGATAGTGTGGGGGTCCGTGCAGTTCCCCCGCAGCCCTGGGGATCACAACCTCCATGGGGTTTCCTTCACATAAAAGGGGGGACCATGCGGCACATGGAGCCACTGAAGGCCCTGGGGGCCGCCACCCCCCAGGGCTGGCTCCCGCTATGCCCCGGGATGCCCACCACTAGGACATAACTGATTGCTGTGGCTTGGCTCAAGCTTTGCAGCTCCAGCCAAGTCACACCAAACATTCCAGTATTTGACAGCAGACAACAGACCTTTCATCTCTGTTCCCTGCACGAAGATATGAATGCAGAGAAGAGAGATGAAAGGTTTGCTTCAGCAACCAGGGAGCTGCTGCTTAAAGCAGTTCTTTGGTTGATGAAGCCATGGGACCTCGGGGGAGGCCCTGAGGCTTTCCCCGCGGTCCCAGATAGCCCATAAAGGGCTTGTTTGAAAACAAAAAAAATGTTTAACAAAATATGTAGGGACTGCCCTGTGGTCCCAGATAGCCCATAAAGGGCTCTAAAAATATTTTTATTTTTTTTAAAAAAGAAACGAATAGGTCATTGTGAGACCTTCGAGTTGAGGGTTCAAGTCCATCCTGACTCATTTCCATCTTTTTTATTTTTTTTTACAAAAAACTTTAAGGCTCATACTCCAAGGTAATCTTACTCTTTTTAAATGACAAACAAATTTTTCTTTTTAATTTGTTCAGAAATATCTCATTTCTAAGTATGTCATATATCAAAGCATAAACATCTCTCCATCTCTTTCCCTCTCACTCTTTCTGTCTCTCTCTCTCTCTCTCTCTCTCTCTCTATCTCTTTTAATGTTTATCCTCTCACACATCCACTCAGACACTTACGCACCCACTCACAGACCCACTCAGACCCTCATGCACCCGCTCACAGACCCTGTCAGACCCTCATGCACCCACTCACAGACCCACTCAGACAGTTACGCAACCACTTAAACACTGATGTACGAACTCTCACACCCAGACAGACAATGTGACAGCCACTCTCATCCCCAGATACATTCTCTCAAAGTTGCAACCACTTAAACACTGATGTACGCACTCTCACACCCAGAGAGACAATATGGCAGCCACTCTCATCTCCAGATACACTCTCTCAAAGATGCCATAGAAGAATTCATCAATGATATAATATGTGGAGTAGTTAGCTGTGCACAGCAAAGGTGCAAGTTAGGTACCTTAGGGCGTGAGTTACCGTTACTTGAAAGAACTCTAACTATAACTGCTGAATTTCTATGGGTTTTTGTGAGTAAATTCAGAATCTAATTATAACGTTCCTGTAACCTTTGTTTTTTTCAGAGAATTATATATATATATATATATATATATACAGATGTATAGATTTATCTTTGCAAAAATTAGCGTGGGCACCTGCCCCTCTGGTACAAAAAGGACATTTTATTTATGAGGGTGGTAACATGCTCATCTCACGCAAGTGGTTTTTTAATGTTAGTGTGTGCTACTCACATAATAAATGCACTTTTAGCATCAGAGAATGCTTACAGCTATGTCCAATATCTTTCTTCCTAAAGATGTGCGCATGCGATGTAATACACCACAGTTTATCAGTACACTTTGCTGAGGGCATTGGGACCCCGAGTTATTAAAATTTCATGCAGGGCAGCAAGACAACTAGATGCACTTAGTCACAAGGAGAGAGCATGAATGTGACATATTTAATAATTTATCAAGATTTATTGCATTCCTGCTTTCTCCCTACCGTGGGTGCACAGAGTGCTGCCTACTACGCAAATGCTATTGCAAGTGTAAAAAAAAACAGATGCTGGATGGAATGCAGAATAAATCAAACTTTCCCCCAGTCACAGATCTGGGTTGAATCCATCATTTTTTTTTGCTTACCATGCCATTCCAGTTTGGCTCCAGCCATATGCAAATCAGTCTTGACCCTGCTCCCCATTAGAATAGTCCAGTCCAAACTGCCAGGCCAGATATTTTATGAACAAAAGAATAGAAGGTAAGCAAGTTTAGAAGGAGATGGTATATAGACAGTTACTTGTTTAGAGAGAAGAGTAAATATAATTAGACTTACTGAATATTTAATATGATGTTATTGTATAAGGGAGTAAATAGGTAATATCTAATTGGATACCACGGAGGAAGTCATTCCATGGAGGAATACTGGAGAGGAAATTTGACAACTAAAGACAGGTAGAGTGTCTGGGTACATTACACAGATTCTACAAGGATATGCCTATATAGATCCCCAAGTAAGGGGTTGGAAGTTTATTTGTATGTGCATGCATTACACACAAGGGTGAAGTAGCATGAATGGAATTATGTATAGTAGTGATAAGACATAAATGAGATTTCAAACTACAAGTTTATGGACAAACGTTATTACACAAAAAAATAGTCTAATGTTTGTTCTCCACCTATTGCATACTAAATGACTAATTATACTGCACAAGGTTAGTTGGTGGCACATATAAATTAATTTGGACATTTCATTAAAGAGTATACATTCTGTATTGTTTACAGCCATGGAATGCCCTGAGGAAGTCGTGGGGCGACACACCCCAGATGAAACACGTGTTGCCACGTCTGGGCATACCCTTCCACTTAGGGTGACAAATAAAAAAGAACAGATGATGGATGGAATGCAGAACAAATCAAACATTTATCCCCAGTCACAGATCTGGGTTTAATCCATCAGGTTTTTTGCTTGGCATGCCATTCCAGTTTTAACACTGCTCTCCATGTGAACAGTCCAGCCCGAACTGCCAGGCCAGGTCCTCCCTGGACCAGAAACAAGCATCCTAAGACCCATTTTGGGGTATCACACCTCATCAGCCAGACTAGCTTGAATCTTGTGGCATAGTGAGCATGAGACCCACATCTGGGTATACCCTTCCCACTTAGGGTGACAAATGCAAAAAGAAAAGATGATGGATGGAATGCAGAACAAATCAAATATTCACCCCCAGCCACAGATCTGGGTTTAAACCATCAGTGTTTTTGCTTGTCATGCCCTTCCAGTTTGGACCCAGTCATATGCAAATCAGTCTTGACCCTGCTCTCCATGGGAACAGGCCAGTCCGAACTGCCGGTGCAGGTCCTCCCTGGACCAGAAACAAGCATCCTGGGACCAGTTTCAGGGTCTCACCACTTATCAGCCAGGCTAGCTAGAATCTGGTGGCATAGCAAGCAGGGGAACCATGCCAGTGCAGAAGCCCTTGCAAGTAAAATGCCTTGTATGTACAAAGAAGTATGATTGAATTATTGTCTTGCTGACTAACTGGTGGTCAGCTTTTTGACTCTTGAAATATTGGATGCAGTTTATAGGCCTGTTAAGTATATGAAGATTACATATTGCCATGTTAGCTAAACTTTCAGGCTGTGCTTAATCTGTTGCATAATGGCCAAATGATTTTCTTGTGAGATGAAGAGAGAATTAGTGAGTCAAATCATATTACTTCTATTTGTAGATGACTGCTGAAAGTATGAATATGGCACTATTTACTACAACTCAAAACAGTGGATAAATGAATTTGTAAAGTACTTCTTTCCTTTGGATGATAGCAAATTGGTAAAACAAAGCTATAAGAATATTGTTTGTGACTATTGATCTGGATTGCATACTAAGAAATGACGATATGTGTTTGGATAGGGGCAACCAATCACATACGACTACTTGAACTGAGCATGCCTATAATTTCTGTTCATTGAATTTGACATTAGTTTCAAAGTGTAGTACAAAATAACTGTTTGTTCAAAGTTTTTAAAAACCTGGGAGTAGTTTGTCAAAAAGTACTAATCATTTTTGAATGATTGTTTTAATGTCCTAGGCCATGTTCTGTATAAGGATTGCTGATTATATTTGTGTTGATTAATTTTGAAGTTAGATGAATCAAGAGAATGCATTAAATGCATTAATTAACACATATTGAAACAATATTTTGGATTTGGGATGTGAATTGTGAACTTTGAGCCAACTAATTCATTATAGATATGTATATGGTGCATGCCTTGTTTGCGCTTAGGGCCATACATAGGTGTGGTCATGAACCCTAAGTTGTTCTGTGAATCATTAAAATAGTATTAAATCATTAAAATATTATGCTTTTAATAATGTATGTGTTTCTTATGTTTTAAACAATTGCAGAGAATGTAATTTAAATAAATGTTTATTATGTCTTATGTGCTTTTATCAGCCCTGAAGAGGTCCCTTTGTCTTTGGGATGAAATGAGTTGACTGTGTTTGTCACTTACATTGTGGCTATGTTTGTTATTTATTATGGTATTTGGAAGACTGAGCAATTACTCTTGGACGTACATATGGATTATCAATTCTATTTTTTAAACACATTGAGAGCTGACCTACTACTTAAAGAGTGCCTCTCCCACATTTTGTGCATATTATGTTTGTGTTATTTGGGTTTTTATGAACAGTTAACCCAGGGAGCCTGTGCTGTGGAATGATTTGAAGTGTGGCGACATATTCCATAACCATTCTTAGTTTTCTAGATAAAGCACCCTGGGTTGTTTAAGTATGGGCAGGGACATCTTCCTGCACAAATACGATCCTTATAGCCAAGAAGGATAGCAGAAATCCTTAATAAATATGGGCCCTGGGAATAGTGATGCATGGTGTCAGCCTGACAGGGAGGGTGTTGCACTGTAGGAGTGGGATGGATGTCAAAGGAATGATACTGCTTGGCTTGTGTTCCAGCTTGAACTAGCCAAGTGCTCGGCACTCGCTTGGGTTGATTTAAGAAGGGATGCTGGCTCTGGTCCTGTCACGTATATATCAGGGTGCTAGCATTCTTCTCAGTGTCTTTAGGTAGCTCATATAATCCCAATTTCCTGCTACGTAACATGTATTGCAAAGGGAGACAGATTTGAGCAAAGGGGGCAGAGGAGCAAAGATCATTCATGGTAATGTATGAGTAGTTTAATATTTTAGGTTTAGGAAACTAGGAATAGGCTATCTGATTTAGAAAACACAATTCTGTGCCTTTCAAAATGTAAATGTTCTTTGTAGAGAGTACCACTAATCTTTTTTAATCTTCTGTATTCCTTTCATAAGCATCCGAAGGCAAGAGGAGATCCAAGGGCCAAGCAGCTGCCACCACAACCAGTGCCACGTCAGATGGTTCTGCTGGCCCTAGTAAGTCATATTTATTATTTTTTCTTACTTTTAACTCTCCCCACTAGTATAGTTATGGCCTTGTGTAATTATGCCATCTATATTTTTTCATTGCCCCTATCTAATGTTTGTTATCCCTGCATTACTTTGTTTATCTATAGTTCCTGTTTCCGTAGCTGACTTTCTCCTGTCTTCAGATTTTTTCTGGTCTCTTTTTAGTAAGCTTTCCCTCACCCGTCTGTTATATGTCTTATGTAGTACTGTTAAGAAAATAGATTTGTGCTACAGTGAATGGGATCGCAGGCCCAAGTAAACTATTGACTGAACAGGTTGGTTGAGAAGGCTTTCTTGATCAAACAGTCAAAAGTACAGGGTCATAGACATAGAGTGGCCATGGTGTCAGTGTTATCTTATTTATACAGTATACTAGCAGCTTCTATGACATAGCATATTGCAGGAAAAGAATGAGATCCCATTATCTACTAATCTGTCTTTCATTGACCATTTACTTCTACCCATTCATTGCTCTTCACTCTTATCCTTTTCTAGCCTTATCCCTCCTTTAGGAGAAAAAACCTTTTTTTTTGACTTGCCTACCTGGCTTTTTTAACATGCACTCAACCAACAAACCTCTCAAAGTGATAGTTTCTATAGAAGATACTGCTAACTGAATGGTAGGGGGGTATTGCTATTGTACTTTGTACAAATAATTCCTTAGGAGGCTAATCTGGTACCTAAAATGGGAAAAGTATGTTTTTTCTAGGCACAAAGAACTGCAGGGCAGCAGCCAGGGCCAGCAGCCAGGCATGGCAGAGGAAGACCAGGCAGTTGGAGGGGTAGCAACCCCAGTGGTGGCAGGGACAAGTGGTAAATCACCTTATTTTCTCATTGACTACTGTATTTGTATACCACCCATCAATTCCTTGCCCAGAGCATTTAGTCACCTGAAACTGCAGCACTCAGTCACCTACTACTAAAACGTCATGTCATCATTCTTTTCTTCTGTCCCAGCCTACTAAAAAAATGTAAATTCCATCTCAGCAATGCACGTGCCACATTTTTCTGTAGTCATGTCCTGACTTTGTGTCCTGACTTCGAGTCCCGACTCAAAATTAGATTGAAAGAGATAGACCCAACGTGCAGTTGATGAACAAGAAGCATAAAAGAATTTGAGCATTTTGTGTAGGCTTGTTAACTAAGCTAAACTGACTGGTCCCAGAACTGTCAAAGCCCAGCTCACCTGAGTTCTTGTTCAGTTCTGATGGAGGTTGAAGACAATCCGACCCCACCCTGTAACTGCTTGTTCCAGCACACTAGTTTTTAAAACAGTGCACTAAGAACAGAAGCTCAAGGGAAGGGGGGAAGTGGATAAAATAAAAAAAAGAGAGACAACACCGTTCTTGCGTTTCCACTGTTGAAGTGCTGCACAAATCTGCGGCCCTTTCTGACTTCTGTAGAAACTGGTGCCTAATGAAACATAAACAAAGAACAGATAAGTGCAACCTATTCCTAAATGGGTTCCTGACCATCCCTTTATTTATTAGAAATTCTCTTCTAAAAGTACCTCTTGGATCCTGGTCTCTAGTTTCCAGGTTTGGAATGTGTTACTGCTCTGGGATGTGTTTTCTATTACTGTAAAGCTTCTAAAACATTAAACAAATACCGTTATCAGAATTACCAATATCAAACATTCATCATAATATAACTAAAGCCTAAATTCCCAATAGCAGACTCACTTTTCGCATATTTCCAGAATCTTTTATAAAACAAATACTGTACTTTTACATCAAAATACAGCATATAATTTGTGCAAGTCCTTGATTTACTGTTTGCCTTGCTGTCAATGGTTTCCACTGTTCGATTCCCAAAAGTTCCATGAAAAAAAACAATGTCCGCTTCAGAAAGTCCTGCAAAATACTCCTGCAACAAAGAGCCTGAATCACAATGCTCGTGGAAGGCACTTCGCCTCAAACTGTCTATACATGAATCCAGAAATTGCCGTCAAAGCTCCCTCAGGTAATAAAAAGTTTTGCACTTACTTGTTGCTGGCAAGAGGTACTGATCAGTCTAACCTTGTCTTCTTTCTCTTTTGCAGGTTACTCGTAGGAGAGAGGCTGAGGCAAGGAGGAACCGGAAACCAGAAGAAGGAAGAGCCAGCAGCTGCGCCCATTGAAGTCAAAGAAAGTCTGTAAAGAGCAGGAGTGCCAGCGCCGTGGGATCTGTTCTCAGGTAAGCGGGAGGTAGACGAGCACAAGCACTGGGTGAGGCTCGGGGATGCCTTTTATAGACAGGGCTGGGTGTGGTTCGAAGAGCTGGGTGTGGTTTGAAGGGCTGGGTGTGGTCCTCACATGCTGCACATGTTCTTGGAAGGTGTGCAGAGCTGGGTGTGGTTTGAAGAGCTGGGTGTGGTCCTCACATGCTGCACATGTTCTTGAAAGGTGTGCAGAGTTTCAGTTATTATGCAAATGAGTTGGATTAACACATGGCCTAGGGAGGAGTGTTTTAAAGAAGCCTTGGTAAAAGCAAGGCCCAATGTGTAAACAAAACAGCACATTAAACAACATACACAGAAGCCTGGGGGGGGGGGAAGGTGAGATAACAAGAAAGGCTTTCAATAGTAAGTTTAAAAGGGAGCTATTACAGAACCCACTAGTGCAGTGAGAGGGGACATGCTCTTTGCTGTGTACAAACCCTAACAAGAACAACCTGAAACAAAGAAATACAGCAAAGGAATGGACCCTGTAAGTAATTCTAGTTAAGTTGAAAGCAAGGCAGTTATTCAGGGAGAATCGCCTTTCAGGTTCCAAAGATTAAATTAAAGTTTACAAATTAGTTGAACAGCACCCTCCCAGCCATCACACAAATCATCATCACACACTCAATATATCACTCTTTGGTGCAATACTTATTAACTGTTGTTCCAAGCATGGTGTTGCACGTTTGCCTATTGTGTCTTCTCTTTTGCCATTAAAGCAACAAATAATGGCAGTCTCGTAAACAAAATAATGATCTTTACTTGCTACATCTAGCTAGGGGATGAAAAAAGAAGGATAGGGATGGGAAGCATTGTCTTCTTCATGTTCTTTAAGCAAATGCAGAGGCTTCTGTGTACACTGGTCCAACTCCACTCCAGTCTATACATGTGAATAAATGGTGGGGCTGCATAAGTCAGATACCAATATAAATGCTCTTCTAAATCCATTATATTTTTGCAAAGCAGTTCAACAATAATGTATATGAACGCTCTGTTGTAGTCTACTTAGTCAGGGAAGTAGAGTTCATCCTCAAACTCAAAGAGTTCATCCAGATGTCCATCAGCTGATAAACTTGAGTTTAATGAATTGCCCTCAACCTCTTCCTGTACTGTTTGAGGAACAGTGTAATCTTGTGGTATGAAGTTTTGGTTCATTTTAATTATGGTCAGTCGCTCCATGTTTTGAGGTGAGAGACTGGTTCTTCTGACTGTGACAACTTTGTCAGCTGCACCAAACACATGCTCAGAAGACACCCTGGCTACATGAAAAGTCAGATGCCTGATTGCCAGAGAGATGAGCTCTGATTATTGGCACACCTTCCCATCTCAATAGACCAATGGGTTTTGATCCAAGTAGACCTCTTTTGGGTCATCCAGATAGTCTTGGACCATCCTCTGATAGGTCATTGCTCCTGCCACTTGCTCAACTGCTGTGGCCTTCTCCTCTGCACTTGATTAAGCCCTGCTACTTCAAACCAAGCCATTGCAGATGTTGGGTCAGATTTTTCTATTGCTGGTGTAACTGGTGGTGATGGTTATGGTTGTAAGACAACAGCACTGCCCTCTCTGGATGACTAAGGCTGCACACAAGAACTTTTGCCGGGGCCTCTAACTTCCAGCTATTCTTCTTCCAGGTCTCTCACTTGGACAACAATCCCAATATTGCATTTGTTAAACATCCCCTTTTGAAAAAGGAATGAAAGTGGCCAGTATTTTTTGTACCATGGATCAAGTATTGTGGCACATAGGTACTCTTTGGAAGACACAATCTCTCTTTGCAGCCTTGTATTATCAGCCAAGCAAAGGATTAAGCTCTGAACCGACTCTTTTGCCTCTTTGTTCACATTCGCAAACCTTTGCAACACCTTTTTCAAATGGTCCTGTAGCAGATGTAACAAGATTGCTTGGCTCATTGTACTGTCCTCCTTGCTGACTTCCCATGTGAAAACCTAAAAAGGAAGTGGCATTTGTGTCAGACATTTGACTAGCCCCATTTGTCCATTTCCATGGTCATGCTTTTCCCAGTTGCATCTCCTCCTCTGTAAAGGACAAAGTTGGTGATCGGTCTGTACTGCTCAGATGTTGCAAAATGTAGTAGGTTTAGTTCCAATGTGTAGGCACTGCCTGTATGAGGGCTTTAACAGGTACACTATCAGCACGTTGAATGATCCTCAACTGCTTCTGGGGTTTAAAAGAATGACTGAAATGAGAGTAGATTCTTCAGGTGGCGGGCATGCAGCTAACAATGTCTTCTTAATTGAGAAAGACCTGCACAGTCAGGGTGATGCAATGCACCAAACACAGGAGATTGACATATCCACCATCTGCAATTGTCTTGACTATATTACTGCCATTCTCTGTGCCAAGATAGCCAATTCTGAGACCTTTGAGTCAAAGTCATTTAAACTCTTTGTTGTTAAACTCTTCCAAGATGCTTGCAGCTGCATGGGATTTCTCCATGGCAAACATTGTTACAGTTGTATGCCACCAAAAGCTCTTACAACCTTCTTTAGCACTGAGACCTGCAGGCAGCCGTTGTCTAACTCCCACAAAAGAGATTCAGTGTGCAGTGATACACATGTAATCAGCTACTGGACAACTGGTCCACATGTCTGTTGTCAGGTAGATAACGTGAGCAGCACTCTGCTGCATAGCTTGGCCAATTGCAGCACATCATGATAGAGTGCTGGCACAGCAACTCTGATAAAATAGGTCTGGCTGTGAACCTTCTATTTTAGGCAGCTGGCCACCACAAATTTTAGAAATCCCACTCCTTCCACAAAAAACAGAGGAGGTTCAGAGCTAACAATTTTGCCAGCTTCCCGTTGTACAAAAGTGCTGTTGGGTTATTATATTTGTAGGGCCCCTCCTGCTTAAACATGCCCATAATAGTAGCTTGGTTTCTTTTATTTGTTGTGCCACTGATATAGGCAACTTCCAGAGAGAACCAGGAGGTGGTAGACTCAATCTGCATTTTGGGGGAATATCTATATGCGGTGGTGCCTGCATTTTAGTTTTGTGCCATTTGGAGGCTCCTGATGTGACTGATGCTGGCACATTGCAGGAGGCAGGCCTGCATTGTGAAAAGCTGCCATTCTCTTCTTCCTCATTACCTCCTTCTTCTATCACTGTGATCTCCTCATCACCAGCTATCTTTTTAAGGTGCTCCTCCAACTAGATTGTGTGATGTTTTTTCATGTGGGACATTTGACCACCTTGACCACATTGTGAACCTGGATAACCTCGACCAATACATACGTGGCAAATAGAGCATATTGAAATGTTATCCTCCTGCTTGCTAATCATAAAGAAGTCCCAAACTGTTGTGGAGAGCTTTTTTAGTGTGCCATTGCCAATACCTCAATAAACCGAGGTAGGTGGGTGTGTTGTTTACCTCTCTGCATTGCATACTTTGACTGAGGTAGAGATGGATGCAGGTCTCAGTGGGGTCCTTGTATATAAGGAAGCTGGGGGTAGTGGTGGAACACATCACTCTGAGCAGGTTGAAGAGAAGGGGTCATCTTGGTGTCCTCTGAGCAACCCTCCATATTGAAAATCACCTGGCTAATTCTCATCACTCTCACTTTCCATAATTCCAAGGATTTCAGGACCTTTCTTTTATCCTTGCCTCTCATGAAGGGCTGTGGACTCAGCCAGAGTTCATTCCATGCCCAGATAATCAGAATGAGGGCTTGGAGATGATGGTGGCGTAACCTTGCTTCTTCTTGCTGGGGATCGTGAAGCCAGTGGGTCAAGAGCTCATCTTGCTCGCAGGAAGCTCAACTTTATGTTCTGCCCCTACTTCAGGATGTGGCTTCTGATGCCTACTTTGCTCATTTTCCTGCAATGACTGGGTACTTTAAGGCTGAGACAAATCCAACTTAGACTCACTGCTTTTTGCCATGACTGCAGTGGCTGCTTTGTTGAGAACCCTGGGCTTGGGCTTAGGTTGGGGTGGGGTGGTGCCGCTGATATGAAAGTCCTGCTCCCACCTTTTTGCTGCCCGAAGGAGGGAGGGGCAGGCACACCACATTTACTGAAAAAGGTGGAGGACGGGACGCCAGTGGTGGCAATCTTGTTCTTCTTCTCCTTCTCACTGGCCACTTTCTTGGCAGGAACACCTTTCTTTGGAGCCATCTTCAAATTACTTGCTCTGGCAGTTAGCACCTAGCTGCACAAACAAAGCAGAGGAGGAGTACTCAGGTGATGTTACTCAGTGCCAGTCTTGTGTCTGGCAGTAGTCTATGTGATGTCCCTTGTGCACCTAACAGCAAACAAACAAGAAGAACATTCAGTGAAACGTAGCAATTGCAGCTTGAATATAGACAGTATAATTTAGTGAGGTTATCACAAATAATTAATAGCGTGTCCATTCCAATCTAAACTATACATACTTTTTCAATAGCATACTGACTTAATACTTTGGCCCATATTTATACTTTTTGACGCAAAACTGCGCCAGCGCAGTTTTGCGTCAAAAATATTACCGCCGGCTAATGCCATTTTGGTGCGCCGTGCGGGCGTCAGATTTATACTTTGACGCACGGCGGTGCAAACAACAGGTGGGAGTCATTATTTTTGACGCACACCGCAGCGTCAAGTCGTAAAGGAAAACTACGTTAACGCGGCGGAAATGACTGTGGGTCGATTTATGACACCGCAAACAGGATATGCGACATTTTTTTTTTACGCAATAGCGTCAAAAAACACAGCGAACACAGCCATTTCACCAGAGGAGAGCCAAAATGGATCCCAGATGTCACTACAGACCCCAGGAAGATGACAGCAGACCAGGAACCATCCAGGAGGACCCACACAAGAACCAGGGCATTTTTAAGAAGAAAAGAAAGTGTCGCTTTAGTGCAGAGGAGCAGGAAATTCTGGTTAAAGAGGTGACGGAACATCAGCACCAACTGTTTGTCACATCAAAGTTGCCAATCAGTAGGAGAGAGGCTATATGGCAACAAATTGTCGACAAGATTAACAGTGTGGCTGAAGTACGCAGAACAGTCATAGAGTGCAAGAAACGCTGGCATGACTGCAAGCGCAGGACCAAGGAAAAGATGGCCAGGAACAGGAAGGCAGCACTACAGACTGGAGGGGGGAGTCCAGCACACCAGGAGGCCCTGGACCACATGGAGGAGATGGTCGCAGCCGTCATCCCTGAGGAGATCGTCACAGGGATTATAGGACAGGACAGCGCAGACTACCAGGAGACAACGCACATGCAGGGTAAGTTGCATGGGTAATTAAAATGCACAAATGTTAACTGCAAGCGGGGGGGGATACCAACCACAAAATGCATGGAAGTCATCATATACATGGAGTGGCATGGGTAAAGGGGCACGGCATTGGGGCATGGCCTGCACAGACAGAAGCTGGGGCACACCATTACACTACACCAACAACAGTCCCATGGGGGCATGCTGTCATGCCAACGATGGAGCAAAGGGAAAGCCACGACAGGAGGGAAGGCCACTACGTCAAACTTACATCCTGGCACTCGTCAGCCAACATACCTCCTACATTAACTAGGGCCCTATTAGCAATCCTCTAGCCAAACCGACAACTGCAATGTAACTGCGACAACAGTTGCCACTACCACCTCTGATCTGTGTGCAGCTCAAGTAGCCAATGGCAGTAACGTCCCCATGGACACCTAAATTAGAGGGTTGAGGATGACATCGGCAACAATCCCCAGAAACAAGACAAAGGCCCCAGTACACACAAATGACAATGCCCATAGTTGTCACAAACATCAGCCAAAGTAAACAACAATAGGAGCGACACATCACTAAGGACACACCCATGCTGCATATGTCAGGGTCCATCCTGTGCCTGGGTAACAAGGCAACATCCCAAATGTCATACTGCTCAGACAACAGCATAGAGGAGGGGACACATGTAACTGGTCACTGAAATACACCTGCACAGTCAGAGGATGAAATAGGACACTGATACGACTATCAGGGCAATCCAATGTAACACACATTACCCAACATCAGCAGGACCCATTAACAATGTCAACATCCATATCGAATCATAACATTGCCATGCATAGGATATGCCACATATCAATTACATTTAAGTCGATATGAACGATCAGGGATTGGGGCAGGTCCAGATTGTTAAGTGTGCTGCCAGGGCCATGAGAACACCCACAGCCACTGAAAGGTCTCACCATGAGAATGGATGTTCACGGAGGGTCGAGTAGGAAAAAAAGGTGGCAATTCTAGAGGCGATGAGGCTGACAAGTCTAATAACTCAATAACATACATGTGACACACAGGTGGGCCATAGGCCTGAAACAATGCCCATCTGAAGGACTGCAGATATTAACACAAAACAAGATCACAAAGTGAATTCATCAAAAGGCAGGCACATCACATCAAAATTGCCAAAACACAGACACACTAATTGTACCCTGTTTCATTGCAGAGGAAGATGGATTTCCTGCCGATATGCCTGTCCCAGATTTCCCTGATGACATGGATGACGAGCCGATAAACATTCCCCAGTAGACTATCCAAAAGGTCCTTGAAACCCTCCAGACCCCACCTTCTGTCACAAGGAGGAGCACAGATCAAGAAGCCATCGCAGAGGAACCACCCACCACCCCAATTGTAAGACCTGCCAGCTCCAATACAGCTGAGGACTCAGACGACACTGGCATTAGCTTTGAGAGAACTGAAGTGGGAGTACAGCTGGAGCTGGCCAAGGAGGTGCGGGTGGGGATGCAAAACATGGCAGCCAGCCTAGAGGGGTTGCGTTCATGTATGATGTCATCTGCAGATCAGGCAGCAGCTATGCAAGCCCTAGCATCTATCTTGCAGGAACTGCAGAAAACCCAGAAGGAAATCAGCACAGCTGTAATACAGTTGACCCATCACCTACAACAGCAATCCTGTCAACGCATGCACGAATGCAACATTGAACCCCTCAGGGCCGACCTGGCTGCCTACCATCGTGATGTGGCTGCTATTCTCAAGAACCAGGAGGCCCTCCTTGCAGCAGTACTGCCCTTAAGACCTTCACAGGGAGCAGCGACCGGGATGTCTGACTCCACATCTTCTAACACTGAGGTGTGTGTTGCCCCTTCACAACCAACAACAACAAGGACAAAGCAGGCAACACGCACATCAGAAGAAGAAGACATGGAACAAATCACATTCACAAGGAAAAGTACCCGGAAGCACTAGTCCCTGCCACATGGCCAACTATTACCAAAGTCCTGCGTTTTGAAACATGACAGTCTTAAAACAACTATACTGAAGCACTGTTCTGCTAACCACTGTATATCTTGTCACCCAGCCCAGTGATTGTCTCTCTCCTACTCATTGGCTAAGTCTGTCCCTCTGCACTGTCTGAAACAGCAACCCCAGCATGACAAAAGCATTTTGGTAAACCCTTGTGTTGGATCACAATGGAAGATGTCACTATAATGGACTCACAATCATGGACAATGTACAGATAGCACTTCAGCAGTTTTCAATAAATAGCACTTACACAACAAATCTGTCTCTGGGTAATGTGACATATCAACTGTGCAGTAGATAACTGAAATGTGCCTACTGTCAAATTACGTAGCTTGTCAATACAACTGTCCTGATATTATGTAGTTAGAGAAATCTGCACAGTGACCATGATTGCATCATACTCTGCCCATCCCGAGGGACAAATCTCATGAAGTGAGAAACCATACACCATCATGTTGTGTTGGACAGAAGAATGCTTCCTCAGGGGATAACTAAGTCATCAAATAGTGCCTGCTAAGTGTTGTCAACATGCAAAAATAACACACTAAACATGCCACACTAATCTAAGTAAACAATAAAAAAAAATGCATAAATGAAGGTGTCTGAGTTTACATACACATAGGTAATCATGCTGAACTGTGTCACAATTGATGTATGAGGGTCATGAAGACAAGAATACAAGATTGCCAATGAGAACTCATCTTATAAGGGTGTGCATGATCATCCCACTGCAGTCAGACCTAAAACTTTTTCCCCAATATCATGTCTGGAAGCACTGTTAGTGACTTTGAAAACACACTTATCAACAGAATTACATTGGGAACCATGATAACTGTGATTGGTGGTTGCAACAAAGGGTAGACACTTTGCAATCGTACAGCTCAGTTTGGATTTGTTTGTAGCATAGGACACAGATGTTATAGTACAAAATTGATGTACACTGAATCCCAACCCGCGATCAAGTTCCATTCAACACATACTATTAAGGGGTAACCAAATATTTATTAAAAGCTAACCATAGATGAGGAAACTGAAGGAAAAATATTACCTACACTAATCCATCCTGACTACTCATTACCCACAACTGTCCCTAACGAACCTAAGCTACACTTACTAATCACATTTAACGAAACGTTCTAAACATCTACCCCCGAACCCCTTATGAGACGGGACACATGGAGGACAACACATACTAACCTAAACACATACTATACTATCCTAAACAAATATGTATTTTTTATTTTAATATTTTTTTTTTTTTTTACACACAAGAACCCCAACATACCCCCCACCCACCCACCGACACATGTAATAAGTCAAAAAAGAAACAAGCAGGATCCCCCACCCCCACCCACTAACACTAACTAAACTAACAGCCTATACTAACCTAACACTAAGCCCCCTAAGCCCACTAACTATAAGAACAAGGAAAGAGGAGGGAGGGGAGGGTATCATGTCCATCAAATCAACTGTCTAGAGGTTGGCCCTCCGGAGGGTCCTCTTTATATCCTTGACCCGCCGTTTAATGTGCCGCACATCCCGGCTCAGGTGGCTCACCTTGCGCAGCACTTTGTCCATCTTATCTTCAAGTCTATTGAAGGCTGCAGGGTCAACAGCTGGAGCAGTGGTAGTCTGGGTACCAGTGGAGGAGGTCTGTGTGGGCTGTCCTGCACCAGGTGCAATGCTGGGGCCAGGAAGTCCAGCAAATGTTGGATCTACAGTGGCAGCTGTGGGTGGGGCCACCTGGCTTGGATTGGTGGTTGTTGATGTGGTGGCTGTGGTGGGCAAAGTAGGCCCACCCTGTGGGAAGGCTCGCCATGCCCCGGAGGCACGTTCATGGCGATATCGCCGGGCCTTCCTCCGGAACCCCGACTCCACCAGCAGGATGTGCTGGTATCGCATGGCCCGACGCTGAAATTCACGGACCTGGTCTGGAGTCATGTTAGCTGCTGTGAAGACAAATGCATATATGCTACATTAGTAACTGCATTGTGTGAAACGGCACAGCAAGTTAATCAGACATTACATCTACTGTACTTGTAAGAGCTCATATCACAATACAGAGCATTGAATGTCCCTGAGGAAGTATATGGCAGGCCAGACAACAAAGGTGACATCACACAAAGCACATCCATAACCCACAAGATGGGTAACAACTGGCTTTGACTTGCTATCTGAGTTCTGCCAGTTAACATCTAAGAATCATGCTGCATATCCTCCACCAAGAGCTGGGCTACAAATGTCAGTGTACGGAAAGCAAAACTAAAGCCACATGGTCTGCAAGTTGTAACTGGACTTTCCAGTATGGTACCAAGTGCCAAACCTGAGTATGTATACTAGTATGCAACCAAACCGTCACTTATTCACAGGTATGTGTAACATACTGGGAGCATCAATACTATGTACCCCATTCACAAACCCATGGCCGTGTTTGAGGGGGGGCGGTGGATACACAACTATAATTTGCCAACAACATGTACACCGAGGAGTGTATAGGCAACTCCACACGTTTGTCTCTACAGACACACCACAGGTAAGGTCTATCTACAATTTGGAGTCAGCAGACCCTAGAGCACTCATAGGGTCAGACATGTCAGGAAATGCAGAACTTAGTACACAACATATACTTCCAGTGAGGCCTGACTTACATCAGACACAGAGTTGCTAGAACACCCATGATCATGAATTGCATGCACACCTAGGCCATTACACTCAGGTTCCACAGACTTGATGCACTACATGTGGAAGTACATGCTGCTAGGAGGTTCTACCTACTGTTTCAAACTTACATAGGTAAATAGTGAAGCAGATGTCTATTGGGAAGCTATTAGCTCCACCAATCTTAGAGAATGTGGGTCTGACAGGCTGAAATAAATAGGGGCTGACTTCCAGTGCGACTCTTGGTGATACAAGTGTCAGACACATGACTTTCCCCTGTACTCACAGTGGGGCCTACAGGGATGTCCTACAATCCCTACATGATACCATTGGATACGCATTGGCAAACTCAAAACATGTGAGAACTGCATTCCCACTCATGGAACAGTGAAAAACTTGCCCAACGCATCACACCTTGCTATGCGTCCAACTCACACGAGTCCATAACCAGCAAACACAACACATAACAGACATATCAACACTTATTGGAGTGGTCGGGGTCCTCAAATGTCGCCACCTCTCCCACAGTGTAGGGTGCCGGTCCACCTGTAAGGTATGGAAGGAAGAAATGTGCTCAAAATCTGTGCACAGTGCAACAATTTCATAATCATTTACAATATGTAGGCTGAATAAGGACATGGCAGCCATTCAGACATGATGGTACTGCATCTGATATTTCACGGCCAACTTGTACATAGCATGGGTCTCCTGTGACAGTTACACACATATCTGCACACATACATTGGCCCTAACTATCATGTGGTTGCAAACTTGCTCCATAATTGGTGAGCACTAAAAAATATGGAGTGTAATCGTCTCATCATGTGCATCCAAGAGAAACATCCAACGCCTGGTTACTTGAGGACTGCATTACCAGTCAAACATGCCTTGTGGCCATGACACATTTATTGCACATAGGCCCAATGTACAGAGGGAGGGGCAGGGAATCCTGTAAGCCATACTGTTGTTGCAGTATAGTCAATTGATGTGGCCCAGCTATGGTGATTTGCACTAACCATGGAGACGTGAAGCCATGTGCATACACTTGGACTGACATCCATATTTGGATTGTGGCTCAACTAATTTCAACAAACATCTTAAGATGTTAGCTGAGGGCACCTTACACCTTTTCACGATGTTTTCAAATCATGAACTGACATGTATCCAAAAAGATCAAGAAACCAAATAATCCCACACATTCATAGTACTTCTGTGAACGCTTTCCTTCCACACTCACCAGACTAACATGAGACATATGTCTGAGCCACTTTGCTATTATCAATTGACGTGAAGGCAGCACTCATTTTCAGCATCATGTAGTGATTCTAAAGTCAGTCTAGCAATTGCGTCTACATAGTTGGCCTAAATGTTGGTACATTTGTACTTCTCTGTCAATAATGCCCTATATAGACATGATTGGCTCCTATTTTGTTAGCTGTGCTGACAAAAAGGCCACACCAATTTCCTTCATTGTAAAGTTACCTGTAAGTTTGCTGAGCACTTGCTACCTGACAGCTAGCAATTGTGATCCTTGCCATAGTGCATCAATGATCCCCTTATATTTCCCCAGCATTACACACAGTCAGCAAGTTAGCTGGCAGACATTGCACTAATCCCCTGATGTCATTACAGAGCATTTAATGGTGCACATTAACAATTGTCGTACTCACCAACAGTGCCACCAATCATGATTCCCAGGTGGTACAAGAGATCCTGCTCCCTGGTGATGAGGTCAGCCCACCGGTGCTTCAGCTGGTGGTCACTCCTCTAGCTGGCATACACACGCTGCAGGTGATGCAGCACCTTTCCCCACCGGATTCTGCGCGCCTCTGTCGGGTACCCCTGTATGACCCTGCCCCCTGCCTGGATCATGAGCGGCAAGAAATGTGTCACCAGCCAGATGAAGCCCCCCAACTCCTCTTCCCCCATCCTGCCAAGACGTGGCCTACCAGACATACTTATAGTTGAAGATAAGGAATAGGGGTAAAAGAAATAGAAAGGGAAAAGGGTGAAAGTAGGGGTAAAAAGACAGAAATAAAGTAAACCTAAACACTAAAAGAGCCCAACTATTCCCAAACTAACACTACCCACAACAGACTCCCACAAACAATAAATACACAAGATAAATGGACAAATGAAGACAAAACACAGTAGTACAGTATACACAAACAATATTTAATTCACAAAAGGACATTACAGATAGCACACAGGACAAATACAGCACAAAATCTCTGGACAACACTCTCTACACAGCCACACAGTCTAGAAGGATCATAGACTGCAAAGTGAAAGTACACCCACTGTACATGATCTGTAAACAGGATATCCTATTACATCACTTCCTGTATGAAAAGTCCTGCCTTGTTCGCATTATGCGTAATATTTTGTTTACCATAACTGTATTTGCATCATTTTTTTTACGCACAGACGTGATTATTAACCCGCATCCACATAATGATACATGGACTGTACAAATATCTGAATTCGGGCTAAATTTCACTCCTGTGCGTCAAACAAAATGACGCAAATACAGTTTTGGTAAACAAAAAATGACGCACACCGCTAGGGACATCAAAATTACAGTGCATTAACTGGTTTGGGGCATTTTTACTTGTTTTTTGGTTATTTTACATTTGGAACACATCAGAGATTGGCTAATTGAAGACTGTATGGTGTTGATGGTGTATGTTCACATGTGTGATATCATACTGCAGCGGAACATCATCCACTACACCCTTCACAGTATGTTCACAGTTGGCTGACGTCATAGATGGTCATAAGTGTGGCCTACATATATGTGTGGCACAAATTGTGCATGTTTGTCATGAGGAGAGGATATCAATGTGACGCACATATGTACAATACCTAAATGCCTTTGGCTCAAAGTGTGTGCTTTGACAACTAATGTGTTGGTTGACCAAGTGTGTGTGTATATCACATGAAGCATTATTGTACATATGGTTGTATGAATGTGACGTCCATGTGTCCAATCCTAAGATGCAAGTCAAATTTGGAATGAGCAAGGGCATGTGTTGGTCATACATGTAACAACACCCGCAAAGTATACTTCCAAGTTTTAGGGTCACGTAGACACCACATGTGACATAGCATGCACCAGATGGATGGCAGATGCATGTTCATGTCAATGGTCCACATTTTCTACATCCTATGTCCTAGAGTATTGGTAAGAGCTTCCTAGGCACTAGTTGATGAATCCCACAGTGAGTCATACACATGCATTGAGGAAGTGGGTACCATGTTGTTTGCACAGACAGACAAGGGTGAATCTCATATGTATGATGAAACCACAGTTGAGGCCATAGAAGTAAGCCCCAACTATCAAGTGGCTGTGGTGGACCAGCATACAAGACAGCACGTGTCCACATATTTCCAGTGATCAATTGCACATAGGTGTCTTGTTCATGTGTATGGTCCAATGATGATCCTGTAGATTGTTTGGGGTGTAATTTGTCACAGTTCGGACCAGGACTCATCATGAGTCAGTGGCAGCTATTCCTGTAACTACTGAGTATCCTTGGTTGATCAATGTGAGTAAAGTAGATGTGGACATCTGAACCAACATGTGGATGGTCCCACCCTGTCACTAAAGACGTGTAATGAGACAGTCAACAGGGCAACCTTGGTGTGCTGAGTGAGATAATGTCTCAATTGTCATGTTCCAGCAGGTGTCATTACAACATTTGTACACAGGTTGGCCTCTGCACTTCCCACTGCATCTGGGAACATCATAGCCTCTGTGCTGTTTATTCTCGCAGCTATTCACCACACATGGCCCATCACTATGTTGTGCGCACTGTGACGCTGTGTGTGAACTGTCATGGCTCTGACATTTGTGTATTTTTCACTGACATTATCAGAGGTTGCTGGTTGTGCTGAAAGCCCCGTACCCAATCCCTGCCTATGACCCTGGGACACTCTCACACTTTGTCATTCATGCATATATGCAACCTAGACAAGGGATGGGCCATGGATTTTGCATTTCCAAGAGGATGTAACTCAAATGGTACAGTTAAAAGGCAGATGATGCTATACAATGTATTTGGGTATGCATGGAAGAGGCCCAATGCCCCCTGATGAATGGGAGGTTTTCTTACGCACGTGTGGTTCATATGTAGACACAGGGATACTTTAGTGTGACGCACGGACAGTTGCCAGTCAGGCTGACAGAATGCAAGGTGATTCAGGAGCCAGCTACTGGACAAGTTACATAATCAGTGGTCTGACTGAGACTGTTTTGAGGACAAACTAGACAGTTGACATGTCAAACTGTGTACGTCCTGTGTTTTTGAAGGTGACAAATGAACCCAGTGGCTGTGTTACACGGCATAATTAGTATCAATGGTTGACGGTGTATTTGACATAATGGCAACTCCTATGCTGTTCCAGGCATCATCAGGGGCAGTGCCTTTTGAAATGGGTGGTGTGCATGGAGGTGATCACAGGTGTGGGCTGCATCTGTTTCTCACCAGTCCTGTAGGTGAGACTTGCATTCTAAGGGCCAACAGACATTTTCACAAGGGGAAGCAATCTACATGTGCTAACTGGGCTTTGAAAGTAGAAGACAGTGTATAAATTGACCTGACGTCCATGCAGTCAGATGTAATATGACAATGGCATACCTTAGGAAAGGGTGTAGCACACTGGTTTGCTAATGTTGGTCTGTGTGTGTAGAGGAGGTATTATCAGGGTACACATCTTAGTATTCCAGGGACCTCTTCCGACAGGTGGGTTGTGACCAGGTGCATGGGTGTGTCAGGAGTTAGGAAATGGGCTGACATGTGCATAGAATGTCATGTGCGCAATGCATGTCATGTGTGTGACACTTGTGCTGTCTATGTTCTGCTTCTATGGAACTCTAGTCACAGATATTCCTTGCAAATAATGGATGCAGTTGGACTAACTGCTGTCAAGGGTCTTGTCAGACATTCCTGTTAGTGATGACAAAGCACATTGACTGCCTCGTGTATGAGGCTTTTTTTCCCCTTATTGAGTGATGGTGTCATAGTTGTGTGCCATATGCTGTGTTGGACCTTGATTTCAACATGTATGTGTGAAATAGTTATGGTCCTCTGCTATTGGCCTTCAAAGGAGATATGTACATGACATATGTCATTAAGAGTGTGTGTGTATATGACCATTGTATGTTAGGCATCACATTAGCTCTGGGATGTTCCGTGTCCTACTCAGTATCTCAGCAATGCTCCATGAGGCAACACTCTTATTCTGATAAGTAGAGCTGAAGGTGTGCAAAAAGGAATAGCCAGACCATGATATGGTGATTAGAATAGGTGTTTATTTAAATTAGTTAACTAAAGTGGTGAAGGTGATCATATTCAGAAGAAATTATTTGCAATCTGTTGCCGCCTGCGTATACCAGCAGCTGTGTTCTGTAGTTCCCCCTCCTGTTGCAGGCCAGCATCCTCCTCTTCCTCCTCTTCAGGCATGTGTGGCTCTGGTTCCAGGAGGGGAATGTTTCTTCTGATGCAAATGTTGTGCAATATTGCACATGTGAGGATGATCCTACAGACCATCTCGGGGAAATGTATAGGAGGCTACCACCAGTGATGTCGAGGCAACGGAACCTTGACTTGAGGATGCCAAAGGTCCGCTCGACAATGCTGCGTGTCCTCCTATGGGCCTCGTTGTAGGCACGCTCTGCAGCTGTACTTGGGTTGCCAAATGGTGTCATTATCCATGGCTGGATGCCATACACCTGATCAGCTGCAAGAGAAAATGAATGAGATAATGTTGATGTAGCTGGCACTATTGAAAAGACCTTTAATGGCAGTAGTTGTCTCGTGTTGTCTGTGACTCTTTAGTGTACTAATGTGACATCCTATGCTTGTAGGCTGTACCATCTGCATTGTGTTGTTTCCTTGGCTGAACGAGTGTTTGTTTGCTAACCGTTTGTCAGCAGTACGTTTTGGGATTTGCAGTACAGTGTGCCCTCCCTAGCATTGTGACTTGTGATACAGGTGTCCGTGTGTCTTCACTGGGGGTGAGATGATAGTTCCATGCACAGTTAAAATTGAAAGTGTTGTTAACACGTTCATATCAAAGTACCCTGGACATCTCATACCTTGAAACTTATGCAATGGATTAATGTAAAGGTCATTGGGACACTTACAATTTGCAAGGTGACATTTAGGCAACCACACTCATTGACGTCTTAACATTAGGCTGTAAAGTAATTTCCGATGTGTGACAGGTTCAATGGTGACTTAAGAAACATGGCTAGCAATGTCACGACCTCAGTGTGTTCCTGTTGACATGTTGCTGTTGTGGTGTATGTGTTGTGTGTCCTAGAGGGTTGCTGTGCAGTGTGTATATAAGTAGGTTTTTGTACTTACCAACAAGTAGTCCATTGCCATACCGTCCATCCTGGAAGTGTTCATTGATGGTGCAGTGACGGAAGATGTATGAGTCATGTACACTCCCAGGATATTTAGCCACGATGTTGGTGATCAATCCCTGGTGATCGACTATGGCCTGCACGTTGATGGAATGTGTGTGCTTCCTGTTGCGGTAGAGGTGTTCAGTTGCAACAGGTGGCACAAGGCGTACATGTGTGCAGTCGATTGCACCAAGGACGTGTGGGAAGCCACTGATTGCGTAGAACCCCTGTTTTGTTTCCTGCTGCTTCTGCAGTGTGTTAGGGAAGCAGATGTGGCGGGTGTCAGTCGAATGATGGCATCCAGTACTTTGTGCAAAAGGCGGAGAATGATGGTGGTGATATTCCGCCAACCAGGGCACCAGTTGTTTGGAAAGAGCCACTTGCCAGCATGTGAAGTACGGCAAGCAGCTTTGTTTCTGTTGGGATGGTGCGGGGTGTCACCAAAGTGGGGGCCAACTGCTGTTCAATGTTGCGTTGCAGCTGCTGAATGGCCTGCCAGTTCAACTGGTACCTCTGTATGATGTCGTGTTCCCTGAGGCCCTGCAGGGTGGTTCTTGGGCGGAATATCCTCTCCTGCCTTCTGCGCTGCCTTTGGGGTCCCTGCTGGTGTTGTTGTAGCTGCTGTTGTTGCTGCTGGGCTCTGCGTCTGCGTGCACGCTGGATTAGAATCACCTCCATGGCTCCCTGCTGCTGCTCTGCTGTTTGTTCTGTGTGTTCTGATTAAATACAGGTGTGTTTGCCCCATTTTAACGCCTGCCCTGACCCAGGCGTTAATTTTTTACGCAAATCGGGCTGTGTTTCATTTTCTGGCTCCACCTCCCGGCCGTGCGTCATTTTTTCCCGAAAGCATAAATACGACGCACGGCCCTTTAAGCCATTTTTTGGACGGGAACGGCTACCTTGCATATAATTAACGCAAGGCGGGTTGCCGCATCCAAAAAATGACGAACACTGCGTAATTTTGTCGTCTGCGGGCTCGGGTGTCAAAGTTTAAATATGGGGCAACGTTTGCGCTGATTGTGCGTCAAAATTTTTGGCGCACAATCGGCGCAGTCAGAGTATAAATATGCCCCTTTATGTGCCTCTGAGGCCTACAACACACCTGATGCAGGCAGGAGGTGTAGGGGAAAATGGAATAACCCTTAAAAAATTTAATGCTGGTGTGTGCCTGTGGCTGGCAGGGGGTGCAGGGGAAAATGGAATAATCCTTAAATAGTTTTATGCTGATTTGTGCCTTTGACAGGCTGTGTGTGCAGGGGAAAATGGAATAATCCTTAAAATATGTAATGCTGATGTGCATCTATAGCATTCAGGAGGTGCAGGAGAAAATGGAATAATCCATGAAAAATTAAAGTTGGTGTGCGCCTACAGGAGGCATGTGGTGCAGGGAAAAATTGAATAATCTTTTCAAAAAAATAACGCTGCCATGTGCCAATGGCAGGCAGGGGGTGGAGAGGGAAATAGAATAATCTTTAAAAAAATCAATGCTGGTGTGCACTCGTGGCAGACAGGGGGTGTACGGGAAAAATGAATACTCCTTAAAAAAATTAATACTGGTGCAACCTATTGCCGAAGAGACCTGCGGCAGGCGGGGGATGCAGGGAAAAATGCAAATACAATATAAACATTGTACATACATACTACAACATCCTCAGGCACATTAATTGATATCAGGGAAAAAAAGAAAAAAATAACAAAAAACTAAAACGCATAGCCCTCTTCTGTTAATGTCCCTAAAAATGGTTTTGAAAACTGGAAGAAAAGGACTTAACAGTCACACTGGCTGGCTAAACAAAATGGCTGCTGGCCACATGTTCAAACAACAACAAGCAAAAAGGCATGAACAACCAAGAACACATGCAGGTCTACAGCAAAAGAACACTGACTACTCTACAAAATGACTACCGGCCACAAACAACAACAAGCAAGGAGGATGGACAATAACTGATACTTGCAGGCTTATATAAGAAGCAGCACACCGACTATTACAAAATGGCCATAGACCACTTGTTCAAACAAAAAAGCAAGAAAGCATGTGCAACAAAGAGCACATGCATGCCTATGGCAAAAACACACGGACTACAACACAAAATGGCCACCAACAACAAGCAAGGAGGCGTGGACAACAAAGAACAAATGCAGGCCTATGGTAAAAGCAGCATACTCACTACTACAAAATGGCCACTGCCCACATGTTCAAACATCAACAAGCACAAAGGAATGGGCAGCAAAGAACAAAATCATGCCTATGGCAAAAAGTACACTGACTACTACACAAGATGACCAGCGGCCCCAAACAATAAGCAAGGAGGCATGTACAACAAAGAACACATGCAGGTCTATGGCAAAAGCAGCATACTGACTACTACAAAATGGCTGCTGGGCACATGTTCAAACAACAACAAGAAAGACTACATGGACAACAAAGAACATATGCAGGCCTATGGCAAAAGCACACTGACTATAACACAAAATGATCACCGACCAAAGCACCAATAAGCATGGAGGTACGGACAACAAAGAACACATGCAAGCTTATGGCAAAAGCAGCACACTGACAACTACAAAACAGCCACCGGTCTCATGTTCAAACACCAACAATAAAGAAGGCATGGACAACAAAGAACACATGCAGGCATGTGGCAAAAAGTACACTGACTTCTACACATAATGGGCACCGACCTCATGTTCAAACAACAACAAGCAAGAACGCTTGGACAACTAAGAATACATTCAGGTCTTTGGACACTGACTGGAAAAAATGCAGGTGGCCACATGGCATAGAGAACAAAGACAAAATGATTACCTTTGGCAAGTACGCGGATACCAGCCATACAAAAAATTTCCACTTGGCCAGAAAACAAAGAAGGCATGCTGAACAAAGAACAACGCACTACCAATAATACAGGAATGCCAAAAACAAAAATTGGCAGGTAAAAAAATTCATCAATAACACATAACTTCCCAAAGCATGTAAAAAAATAACGTCAGCAAAATAAAAAAATTCATGTTGCAGAAAAATGTGAAATTCTATGAAAAAAATGTTGCATTTCATCTAAGCTCATCCCTAAATCATAGATGTTTTAAAACAATATATTCTACAGAAACAGTTGGTTTATATACCCAATGTGAGTGCCGGTTCGATGGTCTGTGAGCAGATTAGGCCAGATGGTAAAATGAATAGTGCAAATTTCACAAACATAGAGAAAAAGTACTTAACTGTAAAACCTTTTTCCCTTACAAATACTAAAACAGTGAATAAAAAAAATAGGCCCCTATTGCAACTCCAGACCACCAAATATCACATTTAAAAATTGAACGAAAAAGGTGCAACCTTATACTGGTGTATGTCCTCTGTCAAACAACACTATTATCCAAAAATGTTTTAACTTACTTGATTGAAATGCCACAAAAACAAAGTCCTTAAAATCCAATGGTATATGCAGCAGTAATTGCAGAGAAAGAGACTAATCCTTTCACCTCGAAATCCAAATAAAAAGTGACGAAGAGATGGACAAAACACTGGGTAGTGCCTTCTGGACAGGAAGAGGAAGTTATGGTCTCTGTGGCACTTCTTTCCTGTTACCAAATGTAAAATAAAAAAGTGTGTTTCACGATAAACAAAACTATCTGACTCGTCCGTTTGGGCAGAATATTCCCTCAAAAATATATTTTCAAGTTGATTTAGCTGCTTCTTGAGTAGAAAATCCACTTGTGAAGCAGTCCAGATCACTTGTGACTGCCCACCTTTAACAAATGGTGCTGGATGGCTCCCTGGCACTCACAAATCACACCAGCGGCCTCAAAATCAAGCTTGCTTCATGAAGCCTTGTGTTGTTCCCATTGTCATTGCGTTGCTTGAACAGGAGTTAAATTCCATCATGCGGTGATTGGCAGATTTTTGGCCAAACTCCACATTAAAATTAAAGAGAAATGCAGAGTGACATAAATTCTGTGTGAGAAGTGCTAAGTGCTGGAAGTGTTTGCTCACTAGCTTGGAGCTTAGTCAATCCGAGGTTGCTATTTTCTCATGAATCTCTTTTGGAACTGTAGTATGTTGTGTAAACATGACATGGCAGTGTAAGGAGGGCCCTACCTAGGTGCTGCAGCAATGCACTCCTCTTGATGAAAGTGTGACTACTGAGGATGCATTCCCTCATACTGATCCACGTAGCCTGTAGTTTAGTATGACTCGGGTTGACATCCAGTTAGGCCGTTGACTGGTGGGAAAAAATTCTCCTTTTTTGCATGGTATGAAAGCATAGCATAGCTAGGGAGTCTGAATACGTTGATGAAGAGCTTTGACCTTTCTTGGTATTTCTACAGATCGAAACATGTTGGTAATTAAAGGATTCTAAATGGTCCGATGAATCGTATCTCATCTACGGACCATTCCATCTGCTTTTAATCAATACCAGGGGTACTCAAAAGTAAAGGATATTCTGTGGGTATCCCCTAGATATTTTTAATTTTTAATTCTTACAACATGATCTGAATCATTGTATTTGTACCGTAAAAAGATTTATAAGAAGTCCTGAGTTCACAGACGCCATTTGAGTCTGCTGGGGTGGCATTGTTCCTACCCCAATTTGAGAGGTCGCTGATGATGAAGCATGCCATGATACGTTGTGGGTGAGATAACCTCTCAAATATCTTTTTATGGCACTTGTGCCATTTTTTCTCTTCTGTGAAAAGACTGAGGGAACAATGGGTTTGTGAACTCAAGTATCTGCGGTGGGAAGATTTTGGGTAATGAGGACATACTTGAGTTTACACCTCTTTACTCTCCTGTGGGGACTGATGCTGTATATACTCTGTTCCATAGCAAAGGTGTGCCACTCCTTGTTGAAATATAGAAAGCTTGGGGTGGGGACCCTCTTTTTGTAGTATAGGCTAGTAGGCTATTTGCCTGCCCCAGTCGTATCAAATCCAAGTCTTCTGGTTTCATGCCTTCCAAGAGTTAGACCTGTGACCAAGCACTGTTATGCCAGGCTTTGCTGGTTTTGGGAATCCTAAGGATGTATTTCCATGCTCCAGTATTGCTTTCAAGAAGCATTGTATAAGTACACAACACCACCATGCATGAATATGTGTGCCAGGTTCCTCCTGGTCTCAACACCTGCTCATCAGAGATAAAGGGAATAGGTATCTATGATGCACAGGGATGCTACCGGTAAAAGAAATTGTTGGCTGATCCCCTTTGTAGGATGATATGATAGATTTTCTGAACCTCATGCCAAAGATTCCCCCATTGTTTGTCAAGTATAAAACTGTTCTTGTGTCTGAGGCCCATCTCTGTTAAAAAATCAAATTTCCCTCTTGTCTTGCCTTAGTCTGCCATGCAGGTCCCTTGATTCTCTGGTAAAATCCATTTCTATAGATTTGATTACTGTTGTAAAGATAGAAGCCTAAGTGTTGAAAAGAACTCCTTATTCACTGTCTCCTCCATTACCTTCCACTAATCTCATTTTCAGCCTCTCCTGACCAAATCAAATCCTCACAACATTCTAAGCCAGACTTTCCATGGAAGGATCTTTTGATACAGGGGTAAGGAAGGTTTATTCCAAGTGGGAAAGGAATGAACTATAATACATATGTTTGGGCTTTTTAGGGAAAAAAGAAACAATTACAACACATCTTCCCTCAAATAACAATGAGGAAGAAAATTAAGGATTTTACTTTCTCATGTCATAGTTTGTGCGCTAAGTGGGTGGTATCCTTGGGCTTTTGTTTATATTGTTAGGTTTGTCCTAGCTATCCTTGGCTGTTTTATTTCTGTCCCATTGGTGCAAATTCCAGGTTCCTGGATTCACTGATGCTTTGTGTGGTTTCATTTGTGCTCCATTTTGTGGAGTGTGTTTTATTAGTCTATCCATATTCCACACATTGTACATTGTTCCTTGTGGCTTCATAACGCTTGATGTTGATAATAAACCTTGGGTCAGAGAATTTGGAATCATGACTATTCTTCCATCACGGTTCTTTAATTTGCATCCAATCTCCAATTTTCAATTGGAGGTGCTTCACTCCATGTTTTTTGTCATAGTAGGTTTTATACTTAGATTGGTGTATGCCAGTCTGTTTTTTAAATCTGCCAAATATTTTCTCACCCCCTCACCTTCTTTCAACCAATTAAGGAATAACTTGGTGCTCGTTTTTCTTTCCTTAAGAGATCAGCATGAAGACACTCCTGTGACTGTACCTTCTTCCTAATAAGCCACACCATGTACAAATATCTACAAACTCCATATACAAATGTTTAGGTAGATCACTATGCAGAACCCTTAGTGCTTCTGCATGCATTCTAAAACTCAAATTGCAGCAAATTGGTCATATACATTTTGCTCTGAGAGTGGTAGAGGCCAGACAAAAAAAATAATGTGTGCAATGTTCTCAATTGCATTATGGCACCACAAAGTGCAAATACTCTACCTACAGAACACCCCTCCAATCTCCCCATTTTGCTGTAAATGCATTAATGAATGAGGTGCTAAAACAAACAATTTCATGTACAAGGTTTTGGCCATTGATGGTTGCACTTCATCTAGATAAGTTTAAAAACAGGCAAGGGGCTTGATGGACAAGAATCGTTCTGACAATTTCCTCACTCCCGGGTTCTGATAAAGCCTTAAAGACAAATAGGTCCTATAAGCCTGTTTGAGCAAGGTCTTACAATGAACAGTCAACAGGCCTGCATCGTCCCAAAAGGAACTCAGGTCTAATTTTCCAAACCAGTTTTTCACATAACACAGCCAGGGCATGGAGCTGTATTTGTCTGTTTTCATCACTTCCAAAAAAACCTTGTGTCATCCATAACCTTATCCAATAAAGCAGAGGTCTTGGAGAGGCCAGTCTTCTACCCTCCTAATTGCCAAATCTTGAACAAATGGTATTAATGGAGTGCTATTAGGGAGATGTAGCAGGAACAGCATGCACTTATTTTCTTCACTTTTCAGAATGCCCAATCTGTTGATCCCCATAGTTCTGCTCCAAATAGGGCTGCTGTTTGAGCCTTAAATTTATAGATCTCGAGTGCAGGTGAAATTGTCTTACACAGTGAAGTTTGGTGTATTTTTTATAACAGTGCTGGAATTCTGGGACAGTGTTGCCTTAGCTTTATTTATCTGGGAGGTCCAGGACATCTGACAATTCAAGGTTACATCAAGGTAACTGAAATTGTCAATAAACTCCAACTTATGGCCATTCACAGTCAGGTTCCGTTTAAAGCCCTATGCCGTTCAATTGCCATGCACTTAATTTTCATTATGTTGATTTTCAGACCTTTGCTTTCGCGATAACTGCTAAATTAGTTTAAGAGATTTTGGAGGCCCTTTGGCATCTGTGAAATTAGAATAGTGTCATCAGTGAATAGTAGTGCTGGCACAGGGGTGTTGCATAACCTTGGGGATTCATGTGTGCATTTCATAAGATGATCTATCACATCATTCACATAAAGTGAGAATAGTGTGGGTACTAGCACACATCCCTGTTTTACGCCTCTCCTAACTGGGATGGAATCAGTTACTTCACCTTGGGGGTCCCATCGTACTCTGGCGTAATTACCCTGGTGTAGTCTAATAACGTGTAATAAAAGGTCCTCAAGTACATTCAGTTATTTTAATGAGGTCCACAATAACCTCTTAGGCAACAAGCTGAATACTGTTTTAAGATCAATATATAAGTGTCCCTTTCTTAACTTAACATACTTTCATACCAAGCTCAAAAATCTTAACACTTGGTCAATCATATTTACATGCAACCTAAAACCAGCCTGATACGGGGTAAGTACTTCATAGTCATCCATCCAGATAGTCAATCTATTTAGGATCTGTTTAGTGAATATTTTCTATAAAACATCTATTAAATAGTGATTGGCCTATAATTTACAAGGTTCTGCTTGTTTCTTTTTTTGTGGATAGGAACTATTTCAGATCCTCTCCATATATCAGAAATTGGGGCACCTGAAGCAACTGCATTACAGAGGAAGTGAACGTATGGCACACATACTTCATCAGGGTGCCTTAACAGGATCTTGGTTAGTTTGTATTGCCTCTATTGCCGGCATTGTTTCTTCCATAGTAAAAGGGGCCAAGCGTAAAAGACCCCTTTACTACCCTCCTTCATTGTTGGCCAGACAATCTTCCTGATAACTTTCTTTTCTCACCAGACAGTCATCTCTTCTATACTGGTCACTATACAAATCATCCATATATGCATACAACCTGGAAAAATCCCTACTCCAAGTTTCAGGATCTATACAATGGTCAGTAGGGACACAGACATCTTTGCTACGGTGGGGTACAATCTTCCAAAACATTGTACTATTTTTCCTTTTCTCCGCTTTGACTAGATCTTTCCATTTGAAATTGTCCCCTTCCCTCAGTACTTTTCAGCAGTGCGCTCCTATTCTCTGCTTTTGCATCTCAAAGCCCCATACTGTTCTTGGTCTTGAGTACTAGTAGAAGGTGCTTCTTAGCCTCTGTGCACTTTTTGAATACCATTAATTTGTCCAGTTCTTTCCTTCATGAGTTCACCTTATTTTTATTCATAGTACTTTTTGTTAAATTATTCTTTATCTCCTTAGCTAAAAGGGAATGTACAGCCATAATCGGGATTCTAGAAAAAGGCCAGGCTACATAAGGAGATTGCATGTCTGCGAAAACTGTATAAATCCTGGCCAAAATGTCTGTTTTTGTCAGTATAGAAGGCCACTGAAGTGACCTACGGTTGTTCCCGATCACTGGCTGAACTTGCAAAGCTCCTTCAGCCAGAGACCGGGAATCAATAAACCTTTCACTCAGGCACAAACAAAGGGGATTATGGTCACTTTATTGTCTGATGTCTACTGCAAAATATTTGACCAATTCCTACTTCCCTACACCAAGCAATACATAGTCTATCGTTGAGCATGCAGCCCCCTTCACAGATGTGAATACACTCAGCTAAGCAGACTCCACCCTACCATTGCACGCTCTGCGGCTGTGTTCTATTACCAACTGGAGTATCTGCATAGAGGCTACAGTATATGGTACAGCAGGGCCTCCATCAAGGGAAGGGATGCATCTAGCCCCATTCTCCTCCTCCAATATCGCTTCTAACCCCAGAATTGGTTCATATTTACAACTGAAATCTCCCCCACAATAACAGTGGCTTTGGGATTCAATGCACTTGGAACTCTATCAAGGTCAGTGACCACTGGAGATTCCAGACTGAACTTTCTCAGCCTAATATAGACATTAAACAAACAAACTTCCCATCCATACTACTTCTTTACCTGAATTCCCAGTATGTCCATGGAAGCTAGCTCAATCAATTCTATCGAGACTGGTAGAGAGATTTTACCCCATATCAGCAATCCACGTGATGATCTGCTTTCCAGGGAGGGAATAACATTAATGTGAAGGGTCCTGTACCCTAGTTTGTTCATTGGTTCCAGTAGCCATGTCTCTTGGAGGAGGAAAAGGTGGAATCAGTCAATATATTCCTGCCAATCTGGGTCCATCATTTTGCCTCTTAAGCCTGCTATATTCCAAGAGATCAAAGACACTTGATTAGATCGAATTTCACTAGGTGCAATGGAGGCAACACCTCTTGGTGTGTTGCAAACTCAGTGTTGGAGTCCGCGGGGGCCATCAAGTTTCCCAAAGTATGTTGCCCCCAAGAAGGTGCTGGTGAGTTGTCCCACACAGAGGGATGTAGAAAGCGCTTTTCAGCACGTGAAGCAGGTAAGCCACACCCCCTTCAGGAGGCTCACACAGCAACTGTGCCACCTGGCATGTTGCAAGCTGGGTGTTGGAGTCCAGGGGTACCCTCAAGGTTCCCAAAGTATGTTGTCCTCAATAAGGTGCTGGTGAGCTGTCTCACGTAGAAGGATGCGCAAAGCGCTTTTCAGCATGTGAAGCAGGTCGGCCATGCCCCCTCTAGGAGGCTCACACAGCAACTGTGCCACCTGGCATGTTGTAAGCTAGGTGATAGGACCTGGGGGCCCCTCAAGGTTCCCAAAGTATGTTGCCCCCAACAAGGTGCTGGTGAGTTTTTCCCATTTGTGGGAGGTATAATCTTGTTATTTCTGAGAATGAAGCTGCCACTGATGTTGCTTTTGTACCGCACATCCCAGTGTCCCTTCATGTCTTCAACTAATTCCTTACACATTTTTGGCCAACCTAATAATGCATGAGATCTAAGCTACTCCAATACTATGTCCTTTGTGACATCCCCCATGGAGATGGCTCAGGGTGTTGTTTTAAGTTTAGGATATTCTTGTCAACACACGGGCAGTGCGTGCTTTATTGGCGACTAGAATGCAAAAACCCAGCACTCTCAAAACAACGTAATTTATGCATTGTGCTGATATGTTGTTGTTTAACCTTTTGCATTGCAGAGTTTAATCCTGAAGACTTATTTTTAATGTGTTTACAAATACGGTTCATTTGCAATGTATTGCTGCAGGCTTTCAGAGTGTGTTAGGATGTGGTCCCTTTCCAGGGCCTTCCAGAGACTTTCCCTGCTGCATGCCTGAGTGTGGTTGTGGGCTCGGCCAAGACTCTATAAAAAGGGAGCCAGCCCAGCTCCAAGTGCTCACTATTCAGAGGTCCCGGTGCAGAGCAGCAGCTTCTTTCTGAGCTCCTGTCCCGGCGGCCTATTTGGATCTTCCAGTCTTCTGCCCTTCATCCTTCATTGGTGATCATTGTTCCAGGCGGTAAGACGGTGGTTGGACTGTCCCGACACCGTTATCGAGAATTTTTATATTCTTGGTTTAATTCTTTAATGAGTAACAGATTACTTGCACGCTACCATTTCTTGACATTTATATGGTAGTTTACAAATAGGCAAGACGCGTGATTTGTTTCAGAAAGGTTTGACTTTGTTATTCATTGTGTGCTACCATTTCTTGACATTTGCATGGTGGCTTAAGAATCGGCAAGACGCGCGATTCGTTTTATGGTGTTTGAACATTGTTGTCCATTGCGCGCTACTATTTCTTGGTATTTACATGATGTCTTACGAATTGGCAAGACTCACAATTCGTTTCACGAGGATTTAACTTTGTTGTTCATTGCGCGCAACCATTTCTTGATATTTACATGGTGGCTCAAGAATCGGCAAAAGAAGCGCGATTCGTTTCATTGTAGTTTGATCTTGTTATTCATTGTGAGCTGTTATTTCTTGACATTTACATAGTGTTTTATGAATCGACAAGATGCGCGATTCGTTTAATGATGATTTGACTTTGATATTCATGGCGTGCTACCATTTCCTGCTATTTTACATGGTGACACTCGAATCGGCAAGACGCACAATTCTCTCCTCGAGTTTAATTAATGTTGTTTATTGTATGCCACTATTCTAAGATATTTATTATGTAATATTCGAGTTCTCAAGTTATGTGATTTGTTTCCTGAATCCATCTTGTGTTATTCAAGGTGCACAATCCTTTTATGGTGTTTACTATATATATATATATATTATATATATATATAACTATATATATATATAATATATATATATATATGCAATATGCGCAATTTGTGTTGAAACATTTAAGAGTACACAGAAGGCCAGAGTTTCTAGATGCAATATTGTATGGTCCTAGTATGCATTCTCAAAACAGGATTTATATGACTGGTTTAAAATTTTGTCAGAATGTTTTTCTGATTCTCATGTAAAGGAAAGTACTTGAATAAGAAAGTTTTCATTTAATTCATCTTGATTCCCTTACAGGTATCCGGCCATCTTGAAACTTAGTTATTTTAACATGTTTTCAGAATGACTAGGCTTAGAATCATAGTCTAGTATTGATTTCAGGAGATATAATTTTCATATTGTGTGTTCTAACCTTTTTCTTACTACAGGCCTCCTTCACAGCTGTTCCCTTCCTAATCCCCCCTTCCCCTCTTGAACTCTCTCAGCCTCTGTGATTTATCTATCAGAGTCTTGGAGCTGTTCAGTGGTGGACGTGTTGGGAATGTGCACAGACCCCGAGGATCTGGTGACTCTGACAGTTCTGGTTCTTCAAATACTTCTTCTCTGTTTTAAGGAGTTCTAGATAAGAAATAATCTGCTTTGTTAAGGTTGTCTGGAGCATATTCCATTTTGTAGCAAAACCTTTATAAGCCAAGTACCCATTTTTCTGTACGTGGAGTGCTGTTGGAGGCTCCCTTAGATAAGAACATATATAAAAGAGGTTTATGGTCAGTGAGTATGAAAAATTGTAAACCCCACAGGAAGAATTTGAAGTGTTTTAGAGCCCAGAAACACACTAGTGCTTGATTCTCTATAACTGAGTAATTAAGGTCTGAATGATTAAGTGTGTAAGAAGCAAAGACAATTGTGATTTGGGACAATGTAGCACCAAGAATGCTGGCATCAGTGGCTAGTATGTTTTTTTCTTTTCAGCTCAAACTAGCATAGATATCTGGCTGTTAAAATTGCTTCTTTGAGTTTTTTGAAGGATTGTTAATGTTTTATTGCCACTTCAACTGTGTACCACTTTTGAAAAGGTCCCTTAAATTAATTGCTAAATCAGAGACGTTCTTGACATACTTGAACATGTATTCTACTAGTCCTAGGAAGGATGTCAGCTCATCTTTGTTCTTAGATGAACATGCTTTTTTTTAAAGCTTCTTAAAGACATAATTGGGGTTTGAATCCTCTCTTGGAGATAGTGTTTCCCAGATATTCAACAGAACTGACTCCAATTTGACATTTATCTTTCTTTAGAGTGAGACCCTCCTCCTTCAATTTGGTAAGAACCTTTCTTAGATTGGTATTATATTAATCAATTGGGGCCCAATACACAAATACATCATTTTGGAAGCATAGTGTTTTGGGAATGCTCTCCAAAATGCGCTGCACTATTTTTTAGAACACAGCAGCCGCTGATGCCAGGCCAAATGGCATCCTTTTGAACATGAAGGTCCCCATGGGTGAGTTGAACGCTCTTACCCACATAGATTCTGGATGTAGTTCCACTTGGTGATATGCCATAGACAGATCTATCAAACTGACACATGTAACCGCCCCATTTGTACTTAACATTTCGTGAATATGAGGTAATGAGTGTCTTTTAACCCATATGTTGTTGTCGAGGTCTTGCAAATCTACAAATAATCGGATTCCTTTGCCATGAGTTTTCATAGCTATGACTAAGGAGGCTATGGATTCTGAACATTTCATCATTTGCATAACACCCAGATCAATGAATCTGGTAAGTTCCCTTTCAAATGGTTCTTTTAAAATATGTGGTATGGTGCAGATTTTTTGTGTTACCGGATTGGCATCTGGTTTCAATTTTATTCAATGCTGGTAATGTTGTAGTAGTACTAATTTTTCTGTAAAGACAGCTGGGAATTCCTCACATAGCTGCTCTATGGTAATCAATCTATTTACAACCAAGACTTGTTCTGGGTTGTTAGGATCTAACTTAACACCTAATTATTTTGTATGTTGCCATCCTAAAAGTTTGGATCTTTGTTCCACGATGTATACCTTGCCCACTGTGGATCTGACTTTGAATGTGATATGCCTTTGAGGTGAATGGGATTCTTGTTATATCCACTGGGTGACATAGCAGGTGATTGTAGGATTGTGTCATCCTCATTAGATATGAGGTTGAAGTTGTTTTATTTGCCAATGTAAAAGAAGAAAAGGAGTTGGAAAGCATATTTATTTGATTTCCAATTAAGTATACTTTGCATTCCGGGTATTTGATTTGATTATTCACATTTTTCCCATTCACCTGGAAAAATATTTTCTTTATTACTTGGTTTTCCTCTGATATTCTGGTTCCACTTTCTGTACAAACACTTGCAATTTGGCCTTTCTTGTTGCACTTTCTACAGGTGGCTGCTTTGGCCTGGCAGGTAGGGTTATTAGTAAAATTATTACTGCTGCTGCATTGGTAGCATTTTAGTTTGTTGGGTTCAGGTACGTTCCTTTGGCAGTGGTTAGACGAGGTCCTTATTTTACATACTTTTTGTTCTATTTTAAATTCTTTAGTTTCTTTGACTTGTTCTGTTGTGGGTTCTAAGTTCTCTGAGACAAAGAGCAGTGTGTTCAATGGATTTTGCAATTTTAATGAGTTTTTGGAGGCTGGGCTGTTTGTCTAGTATCTTTTCTTGCATTTTCCGATTATTTGTGCATCACACCAATTGGTCTGTTATAGGGGAAACATTTAGGTTGTCAAAGTCAAAAATTTTGCTTGAACCTCTGAGAACTTCAATGTAACTTGTAACACTTTTTTGCTTCAGTCCTTGAGTTCTACTAAAAAACTTGTGACGTTCTAATACAGTATTTATTTTGTCCCTAAATGTACTTTACATTTTTAAATATGTTATTTTGTATTCACCTAGGTCTTCATCCTTCACATCTTGTGTAATAGTTGGTTCTGGAAGGCTCTTTAAAATGTCTTCCCATGTATTCCCAGGTTGTGGAGTAAAATGTGCTGGTTTCTTGTTGGCTTAAATTTTGCTCATCCTATAGTAATTGGGTATGATTCAAAGATTTTGATCCACTTCTTCCATGGCAAATTAGGTTCACCTATTTCATTCAGAAAGGGTAGAGGTTGCAACATACTTGCAGCTGCCATAGTGGCAATTGGAGACAATACAAAGAAATTAGAAATAAGAAGAATTAACCCTGTTTAAGCCTATATAAAGAAACAATATATAAGGGAATGCCTGCACTACAACAACATCAGCAGCACATATGTTGTAAACTGCAATGAAACACAGTATTAATAATTGAGAATAACTGTACAGCAAAATGTCATCACTACACAAGGAAGAGTCTAGTGGTTAATGAGTTATACAGAAATATATTACTCATAATATTCTATGGTTGGCAAGTCTAAATAAAGGTTAAACTACTTCAGAGGCGAGCACTCTACACCAGTCAAGGATTATATAATTTTGTCTATATATCTTATTGATTGGTGTGCGTATCACCGTTACTGTGATACACTAGTTATGGTGTGTGTACTACTGCGCAAAAACACTGAGCAGTTAATATCCAAGGGAAATTTCATATCAGACAAGCTCACAGTAGAGGCAATGATGAAGGAAAGTATAATATGAAAGGTGATGTGTCACCTACTGATAAATGTAAGGGAAAATAGTACAGTAATACAGTAGACACACTAGTTGTGGTGTGCGTGCCACCAAGCAAGCATCAAGCAGGCAGATCTAACTAAAATTTAATGAAGCAAAAAGTGGACAAGCTGATTATGGTGTGTGTATATCACTGAACAGGGATAATCATCAATGTAACACTGAAGATGAAAAGGGGCAGACATGTTGGAATGTGTGAGCATCATAGAACTGTCAATTTCAGGATCTGATGAGGCAGTAAAGGTGGAGAAAATGCTGGAAGATGCACCTTGAGGCAGGCCTACAGTGGAGCTGGAGGCAGGGAAGAGGAACCTCCTCCAGTGACACACTGAACGTCAAAATAAAGTAATTATACTCCGCCGGAAGGAGAATTACAGAGTCTGAAAGCGAGGAACACATACAGATGGTATACGCTACAGGATTGGGTGTTAGAATGCACTGAAGGTGCTCACAAATGTGCTGGAATCCATCACACTGCTGGAAAAGGGTGCTCAATATGTTACTGTGAAGGGGCTCACGGTGCTAGAGAAGTGCACAGCACATGCTGTGTATCCCTCAAAGAGATCTGATGCTAGAAAGGGCGCAAACAAGGTTGCTGAGAAGAGCTCCCACAGTGCTGGAGGGGTGCACAGGTGAATACCCTGAGAGGGAGGTCTCCACTGAAGGTAAATGCAGACGCAGATTGTGAAAGGTTCTAACAGTACCTGACTTGTATGGCTCTTGGTAGAAGTTCTGAAGAGTATTTACACTTCAGGCTCAGAAGCATACCTAACAGTTACCACTTGCTTGGTGAATAAACCAAAAGGGGAGGAGACGGTGGCTGCCCCCTTACACAGTTTATCTCATCGCCATTGTTATAAAGACAGAACCATACGTGTTGAGAAGAAGTCTTTATTGACCGTCTCCTCCACCACCTTCCACTCCTCCCACTCTCAGCCTCTCCTGACAAGATCGAATTCTCACAACATTCTAAGCCAGACTCCTCGTGGAAGGTTCTATTGATACAGGGGTAAGGATGGGCTGTACCAAATGGGAAGGGAGTGACCTATAATAGATATGTTAGGACATTTAAGGGAAAAAGGGAACAAATACAACAATTACCCTACGCATTGTCACCTTGAGAGCCTTCCATAAATCCTTGGCATCTTAAACAACACTGATCCACTGCTTATAGCAGCATTTTACATGCTAGTTTATGTCATTCAACTAATTTGAGAGGAGCATCCCTGAATGAAGTATCCCTGAGCATGCTGTAACTGCAGTACTGGAGAAAGCGAGAAAAGAATAAAATTGTAGCCAGATTTAAGGGAAGAAAATGAAAGTAATTAAGGGAGCAGTTAAAAAAGTAAAAAACGTGCAGCAGGAGAAATGTTTTTTCAGTAGACAAAATGGTGAGAAAATGAGGACAGAATCAGCAAGCCATGGATTGATCAGCGAGGAAGAGTATGTTCCCTCACTTCCAGGACACACTTAGAGGCCCTAACAACTGGCGGTGGTTCACCTAGGACTCTCAGTTTCATGCCCTGGGAGGAAAAGGTGGTGTCCATACTCCTTAATGAAGGTGTTGTGGAAATTCCTTTTGGAGTGGAGACGAGCATGTTCTAATTATGCCTCCGTAACGTTAACTAATTCATCCTCTCTCCATGCTAGCACCCCTATTATTCAAATAAAAACATCTCCAGTAATGGTAGCCAATAAATGAAACCTTTAAACATGATGTCTGTCACTACTAAATATATAACTCAGCTATTGACTGTTTGAACCTGAATTATTACTTGAGGTGGATGGAAGTCCACAACAAGTAACTAAGGTCACTAGCCTGCTAGATCCAGTCAGAGGTTTCAGTAATTAAAAACTGACCTCAACCCTGAGTAGCGATAGCATGGAGCAAACAGACTTAACTTAAAGAAAATGAGAATTGATTTAGAGGTACCAAAACAGTAAAACAAAGTCAGACATAATACAATAAAAGCAGCACTGCAATGTTGATGGAGCTGCCTGTTAAACCTTCAATGCATTGATCGGAACTGCTGAGACAGTGGTACTTGCCAATGTCCGCTGGGCTGGCAGACATCTCTAAATTTGATGGCTGGGTACTCCCTCAGGGCAAAGGAATACTTTACTCTGTCACCCTGATGGAGTAAATCCTGCCCCCAAAACTCTAAGTCTGGAAATATTTATTGTAGGAGCACTGGTCCAGTTCACTAGAGTGTAGCATCAAGTATCCATGAAGCTGGGGACAGTAGTTGCCTAGTGGGCTAGTCTACACTAGGGATTATATTTATAGCATGGCTTGCATCACTGGTTTGCAAAAGCGACACAAACCTTGAGTGAAATTTATGAAGCCAAGCAAGTCCACCTTGCATGGCCCTGTGTGGCTTCATAACTCTTGAGAAATGTAAAATAGCACATATCGCTGCGTTACAGTACTATGCACCAGGGAGGCATTTCCATGGGTATTGTGTGGGTGTTCCCTCACAACATTCATGGATTTTGACGCATTCTCAGATTTACAAGAACCTGTAAACCTGGGAATGCACCAGAAAGATATGCCTTCCCAGGAGAGGAGTGATGAGGAGAAATATCCTTATTTCTCACACAGAAAGAGGAAAAAGCCTCTCAGGATTGATTGTGCAGGAAGATTTCTCTTTATGCACAAAAACAATCCTGCATGCTAAGCAGGCACCCTTGCACCACAGTGCAAAGGTGCCTGTGTTGGTGCTAGGCTGCCCAAAAGGCACCAGATCAGGGGAAAAGGCGATGAAAGCCCAAAATTATGGGCCTAGGTGCTTCCAACTTCAGTTTCAGCAGTAGGCACCTACATCTTGAAAACTGCTGGACGCAGCTGAGATTTTCACATGGCAAGTGTGCCTATGGGGGGTGGAGAATCCACGATAGGCATCAGAGAAAGATGAGTGGTTCGGAAAAGGGGACCTTGCCTCATCTTCGCCCAGTGGTATGTCTAGAACCTGAGTGGCTATGAAACTGATTTCCACAGTTCAGGACAACCGCCTTCCGCCAATGATATGAAAATCCAAGCTAAGCATTGATGGCAGGAATTCTCCAGACCTCCGTTAGTGGCTGAGAAGGTACGTAGAGGTACCTTATGGGTTCATGGTGAGTCAGTGATTATGAAAGCACATTGTTCACATTAGTGAAGGAGATTGATGCACTACCCGTGTCAAAGCGTCATTGTGTTTGTTCTTAGACAGTTGGCTGGGGTGGCCCCTCGTTTCCTGGATAGGTTTTCACGTTCAAATCTTTTTCATACACATACAATTATTTATAAGCAAAACATTTGTAATATTTTTTTGCAACCATTTTGTAATTTGTTTTCTATGATGCAATTAAGCACAACATAATAAAAAGCATAGAAATAAAGCTGAGAAATGGTGCAAAATGCGCATTCGTACCATAGTTGCACGAGTGCAAAGTTTATGTATATACATTTGAAATGGCGGCATCTCCTTTGAGAAAAAATCATGTTGCATTTAAATTTACTGCAGTTTTACAATTCGCTTTAAGAGTTTTCTTGTGGTAAGTGCGTGTGTGACAGGCATGCTTGTATGTGTGACAGTGTACAATTCTATTAGAAGGAAATATCCTGCACATTATGAACATTTACATTTTTGTACAACAAATACAGAATCTAAAATACCTCTTTGGCAAACACTCTTATATATTTGGCATTTTGGATACCAGCGGGAGGCACAACTAACTATACATCAGACCTGGATTCCAGAAGGACCATCTCGCTCACAAAAACAATTTACGATTTGGCACGGCTGTTTGCACACATGAACAATATTAGCTTTGGAGAATGCTGAAAGGAAAATGTGAATAGCAAAGAAAATATAGGAGGCAAATCGAGACAAGCTCTTGAAGTCGGATGTGCAGGATTTTGTGTTTACTTGTGTCACGCATTCTCTATCCAACCCTAAGACTAAACAAAGACGTCTGTATTCACTTAAAAAAAAACATCTTACAGAATGTGATCTTTTACTGGTTTCTGTAAGATCTTGACTTACTGTTAAGCATGTCTTTTAATTTGTCCTAATGGAGCCATGTAGTAAATAACAGCTTCTCCTTGTATTTTTATGACAGAAATACACAACTCCTATTACAGCACTCAACAAAAGACTTACACCATTATGCCACGGTGTTGCTCCATGTCATAAAGTCAATCTTGACGTTCCCAGAGAATCGTGGCTTTTAATTTAAAGACGCAAAGGCCAAGGAGAAGGGGTAGTTTAACTACATTTTAAAGCAAAGGCAAATCGAGCAAGGAATGTGTACTTTCCCCGAAACCCTTCTAAGGTCTCGGTATGATAAATTGGTTTTTAATATCTTCAGGTAAATGTTGGAGGGGAGGAAGGTTTTGTATCTCAGCACAAATGTGTTCACCCTCTTTCCATTCACCAAAACCTATTAGGATCCCCATTAGAGAACCAGCAGAAATCCCAAAGTGATGCTTATATTCAATACTGAAAAAAACATAGAAACAAGCGTTCACGTGGAACTCATTTTAACAAGGAAATTATAATATCCACAGAAAATGTCTGATCTGAATTAATCTACGATACAATCTTGAAAATGAAAACAGAAAACTATTTGTCAAAAGATAATACTTTACAAAAATAGAACCATGAAGTAGTAGCCATGCTTGTAAAAACAACCACATAGGGCCGGATTTAGAGTTTGACGGAGGGGTTACTCCCTCAGAAACGTGACGTACATCCCGTCTGCCGTATTACAAGTTCCATTGGCTGTAATGGAATTGTAATACGGAATATGGGATATCCGTCACGTTTGTGAGAGAGAACCCCCCTCGCCAAACCCTAAATCAGGCCCATAATGAGAAAGGAAAGAAACCATAACCATAAAAGAAAGTAGTGATCAATTATAGTGCAAAACAATGGCACAATACTGATCCTGTGTTTTCCTCACAGATTACCAGGCAAAACGTCTCAAAATGTGTGCGAGGGGAAAAGCCTTAAAGCCTTATTTAGAGTCTGGCCACTGGTCCATCAGCCACCGTGTAACTTACTCTGCTGTCTGGGCAGATATCGCTCTGCCTTCAGCAGAGCTGCTATTGAAGGCAGTGAACATTTTCTGAGTGGTTGCTATGTTTAATGCGGTTGCTCAATAGAGGTTTTTCATTCTTCAGAAACATGATCACTTAATCGGAGCTTGTTTCTGAAGTACAAAAAATAAATGTCCATGTGGGCCTTTTATTATGCTTTCCTCTTCTGGACTACCAGGATTTCACTGGCCAACGTCATGCTGCACTTGATCCAGGGAGGCTGCACATCAGGAACTGCAGGTTCCAGCTTCCTTTGGCTAGGAGGCGCCAATGCCTGCTTCCTCCCGCACTCTGCTCCAGCACTGATAAAAACTTCTGCACCCTGCAGCACGGGACACCTTCACGTTGCACTTGCTCTAGGGGCTGCATATCAGGGACTGCATGTTCCAGCTTCTTTTGGCAAGGAGGAGCCGATGCCCGCTCCCTCCAGCACGCTGCTTCAGCGCTGAGCCGCACCTCTGCACTTCTGCAGTGCAGGACACCTTCTCTCTGCACTTGCTCTAGAGGCTGCACAGCGGGTACTGCAGGTTACAGTTTCTTTTGTGACAGGACGGCTGACACCTGCTTCCTCCTGCATGCTGCTACAGCGCTGATCAGCTCCTCTGCATTTCCACAGTGCGGAATGCGCCCTGTCCCGTGCCCAGGCAAAGACAGGGTTAAGAGTGGGCCCACCTCTGCCTGACTGAGCCCGGAAGCCGCCGGGCAGGGCCACCCCTCTTGGCCTCAGGACTAAGGTACTTCGCAGTTTTTGCCCCCACTAGCCCCCAGTCGTAACTATATTGAGTGTGGATTACTTTGACAAATTTACCTTGTGGTTTGTTCTCCCCTGCTCTACTGGGGGTTTGAAAGGCTGTTGAACCGAAAAGTAGACCTAATTTGTGGGGTGTGCGAGGGCGTGGCAGTTGGTCAAGAGAAAGGCCAGTACTCTGAATGGCTACTTTGAAAGGGTTGTGGGTGCCATTAGCAAAGACCTTTCCAATGTAAAAAGAAGGGTTTCTCTTGCCCCCATTGTGGATACAGCTGATGCTGATGCCACGCTTGTTCCTTTCCCCAGTTTCTCAAGCTAGATTTGAAGAGAAGGATAAACTCAGGCAAAGATACCCAGGACTCACAGGCACAAGACCAAGGCCAAGTGAATGGAGTTTTGTCCATCCATCATGCCCCCCCCCCCAACTTTAAATAAAGCTCTCACCAAATCGGCTTGATCGGCTAAGCCCTCAAGCTCCAAAAACAAATGGGGATCCCCCAGAAGCAAAATATCAATGCAATTTAACCGATCTCCTTGGGGAGTGACCAGTAACCAGCGGTTGCTCCTTTGCAGAATGTATTGAGGGCAAGTTGGATCATTTGGCAGGGTAATTGAAGCAATCCTGGATGCCAAACTGAAAGGATTATATGACTGCCTGGAGTCTGTTGAGGTGAAACTATCAACTCTCACTCAAAGGCAGAATCCTGGGCATATCAAACTGGCTTGGCTAATTGCGGGTAACACTATATTTAGTGTGCAGTAAGCTACTCATCCACCAGAGGCAGGGAGGTCAGAGGAGAACCTAGTCTCTGGAGAAGTTGCCAGTGACACCAAGGTAACTGCAACATGACTACTGCCAGCTCTTGAGATGCAGGGGCACCACAGTGGGTTACTTTCAGCTTGTAGCAGTCTCAACATAATTAGCAGTCATTTGGGGCAGGCCTTTGGGGCCTCCTGTAGATGTGACCTCCACCAGCGGCATGTCTTTTTGTCATTGTGCTTGCAGATGTGGAAACACTTTGACCCAAGTCAGTGGTGCCTACTGAGGATCTAATTTACAGATCTATTATTTTGATCCATGGAAATGTATGGTCCCGGGACAAGCTTTTTAATGAAGTGCATATGGCTAGTAGGGTTGTTTGAGTGGGAAAAATGTGAAAAGAATTCTTGGGTGATTGTGTCATCATCACTTTCTACAACCAACGAATAGCAGGGAATGTGGTCAGGGCCTTTGCTTTAGGCCAGCATAAGTCCAACAATGTTAAGGTCTTATCCCTTGGCTACTTTTATAAACCACTGGCTAACAAACCACTCAATCCAGCTAACGAGGAGGGCAGCTGAGATGGTAACTTAGGCCAACTGCAACATTTTAATATTCATGTACAGAATCGTTTTGCGCCACGGAGTATTCTGACCGACGTGGATTGACTCAGTGATAATCAGATAAAGACTGCGTGTGCTCCGCAGGAAACTGGCCAGGGCCCAGGCCAGCTTGTTGTTGAGGATGGTTAAGGGAGAGGGTTTCTAAAGATCTAAACACTTATCTCCTCTCTTTCCGTAGGTGGTGGCATTGCTCCTATTGGGGGGAACCTTCTTGCATACATTGCTGACACCACCAATCAAGTGAAAATACTTTTCTGGAATTTAGCTGGGCTAGCCAGCAAACAAGATAACAATAACTGGGTAACACTTATCTCAAACTGCAACATGATATTCCGCCAAGAGACCTGAGCCACAGAACTATCAGTCTGGATGGGTTTATTGCTCATGTGGTAACGGTGATCTCCTCTCTTTCCAGTAGGGCAAAGGAAGGCTTACTGGCAAATTTGTGACTTATCCCGGGGTGTAAAATTAGCATGGTGTGCACTGGGAACATTTCAGCCTAAGCCTTTTTATTTATTTAGCCTAATGGTTCCAATATTGTCTTTATTAATTTTTATATCAGGTGTTTTGGTACCGATGCCTGTCTCAATAGTAGTATGTTGTTAAATTTTATTTTAGGGCCTTGACCATGAACTTGCCTACTTGCATACATGGTTCCAAACTGTGGTTAGGGTGACTTTTATAATAAACTTGAATCCATGAAGCAGGTTAACATGTTTTCTATCCTAGATAAGGTTAGCTCTTTAGGGGTCTCTCAACTCCAAGATCAGCAAGCCATGTCTCTCCTAAACCTTATTAATATGTTTGATCTTATTAAGGGCTGTGCGTGCATCAGTGGACTCCACTTACTCCACAAATGCAAGGTATGTTGGGGGGAGTATAGGTCCATCACTGATTATATCTTTGTGTCCAGAGCTGTTATGGGTAGTGTGTTGAGGGGTAGCATCGATTAAACAGTATTGAGTGACCACAACCCCCTGCGGTTGGGATTAAGTATTCACAAGGGGGTAAATGGTGCTAAAGGTATATATACTCCATCCCTAGCTGTTGAATCATATAGACTTTGTTTGGCCTGGAGGATGTTGACCTGGTTGCTGTGATCTTGACCTGCTGAATGATTGCCTATCTCCCTCAGGTGTCCAGTTGGTTGTGACCAACCTATTTGTCCAACTGGGGCTTGCTGTTGGCAAATTACTCATGAAGCCAATAAGACTCGGCAACGGTGGGGCTAAATGATTTGACTTTTCCTGTAGAAAGGCACTGGTGAACATACATATGGCTCTGAAGGAGAAATCTAGCAACAGAACTAAGATTCAAGTGCAGAGCCAAGTACAAAGTTGCCCTGCACAGTAGACGCAAAGAGATATTAAAGGAGTCATGGGGGAGGCTGGTCTTGGTCTGTAGACAGAAAGACTCCAGGACCTTCTAGAAGGTGGTCAATGATATAGGCGTTCTAGGAGATATTAATAATACTGTCATCACCACTATTAGTCCAGAGGCTTGGATTAACAGTTTTAGTGAGCTTTATGGCTCAGATATGCCCCCAGAAAGCTTTGAAACAGAGGTGGTCTTTCCTATTCCAATAAAGTTTACTCTAGAAGAGATTCAGGAGGCCATCACAAAGTCTCTGCCCAAAAAGGCCCTCGGTGCTGATGGGGTCCCTATGGACTTGTACAAATAATTTTGGGAACTTTAGGCCCCACTATTATGTAACTGTTTCAATACCTTTTACAGCACTAGGCTTCCTGATTCACGGCACATGGCTACTATAGTTCCTATTTTTAAAAAGTGAGACCCTCAGTCGCCAAGCTGTTACCAACCAAATTCCCTGCTGGACTCTGCAGTGAAGATCTCTGGCAGGGCTGCGCTGGAGCGTCTTGTCATGGGTCAGGGAATCAAACACGCTGTCAGAGGTACAGTATGGTTTCTGGGAGGGGCGAGGCACTGTAGAGCTATGCCTGAAATTGCATCTATGTGTACGCAAGTATACCATTGAGAGGCAGGGCTCCATCTGCCTGGCTTTCATGGACCTGCCTAGTGCCTTCAATGGCATGGTAAGATCCAATGCTGGCCATGCTGACTGATCTGAGGGCGGATCCAGGTCTTCTCCCTCAGCCTTTGTTAGGTTCGGCACTGCCAGCAAGTGCACCCCTAGCTTCAAGCTGGGGATGGCTGTTCACCAGGCATATGTCCTGGCCCCAATTTTATTCTTATTGTATAATAATGTCCTTGGCTCTGCCCTCTGTGCCTGTGCTGCAGATGTTTCCCAAGTCTGTAAATAAAAGATCCCCGCATTACTTTATGCAGATGATGCTGTTCTACTTCAAAGAACCTTCAAAAGCCTAAATATCCTGTTCCAGAACTTCATGGGGTCTTTGGGTCTCGATACCGACCGATCTAAAACCCACACTATGGTCTGAAGACCAAAACTACAGACGATGAAGAGTGTTTTTCTTTGGGACCATCCTGTGGCATTACCCATGATTTCTCGTATTTGGAAGTATTCTTTAATGCAAAGAGTAATTGAGTACCCTATAAACTTAAAGCCTCTAAAAGGTCGCTAGTGTGGCTAGATATATCTGCAATTTGGCCTCCGACATTGCAAGGAAGCCAATGGCATCCTGCTGGAGGTCTTTAAAAGCAAATGCTTCCCCATTCTTACCTGTGGGGCCGGCATCTGGGGTTACTCTGACACTACTTCTCTCCAGATCGAAGAAAAAAGGGTCTTGAGGCACTTTCTGTTTGTCCACCTGGCTTGTTGTACCTATATCGAACATCAAGAGCTCAGGGTGGACCATGTGTAGAACAGCATTAAACTGGCTTCCCTGGCACTATGGTGTGCAGTTTGGGTGAGCCCACACGCAGGCTTCAACAGAGAGGTGATTCATGACTGTCTTGTATGTGACAGAGGCTTGGAACTACCCTGGCTTCAATACATCAACAAAAGAAACGTCCAGTTTGGGGAGACCGAAACTCTTCTATAACACCTCTGGCATGTTCAAAGCTGACTTAGTCTGGCTTAAAAATGCTTATAAAACTATGAGACATCGGTATAGAGAGGAATGGAAGATCTCAAAAACCTCTGTTAGGGAGTATGTGAATATCTAAACCACCCTCATTATGGAGTCATATTTCGTTTTTTTGTGAGTTTTACAATGTATACTCCAAAGAGTTTTTTGTCCCTCTCATAGGAGTAAGTGGTATCAGAAGATGTGCTGATACCCCGATCTTCTTGCAATAGTTAAAACTCCCCCACTCTTTGCTGTAGTATCTAGTCCTTTTTAAATTGTTCTATAGCTACAAGAAAACAAATGCTATTTTAACCTTTAGCATCTTTAGTTGCACATGGTCACATTATCTGCTGCCAGTCCCGGGGTATTGATTGTTTTTGATGGGTTGTGTCAAGGTCTTAGAAGTAGGGGTATATTTATAATCCCCTAGCGCCACCTTTCACCACATTAGGGTCATTTTTTTTTACGCTAATGTGGTCCAACGAGGCCAAAATCCTCGTGCCACATTTACAAAGTGGTGCAATGTATGCATTGGGCTACTTTGTAGCCCTTAGCGATACATTATGCCTGCGCCAGCCATAATGTATGCAAAGGGGGCATCCCCCGTTAGATTTGCTTTCGTCATTTTTTACAGCACTTTTAACGCCTGCTCAGAGCAGGCGTTAAAAGGGGGCTTCAATTATTTATAATGGGCCCCCATGTACTCTGCAGGACTAGTGCCAATATTTTGGGGCTGGTCCTGCAGAGTACATCAATAGCATCATGACAAATTATACTATTGCCCCCTACCCTGCGCCGTGGTGCGCTGTATTTTAAATATCAGGCACACATGGTTGGGGGGGGGTAAAAGGCACAAGAAAAGTGGCGCTGCACAGAGTGCAGCGCCCCTTTTCTTAAATATGCCCCATGGTATTCTATAGGAAATCAACTCTGGTTATTTGATTAAGAAGTTTTTTTCAATGAATCTGTTTTATTATTTGTCCTTGTCATGTATTTATTTATTTATGTTTATGAATTTTGTGAGTCTGTAATCATTTGATGTTTTAATGCTTTGTATTATGCTTTTATGGCTGCTTTTTACTGCAATTATCGTATAGTATCACTGGCGGTCCAGAACAGGAAAAAACGTTAGTCGTATGTCCACCCTAAATGAGAAGATTGTCTGAAGTACTTTCATTGAACACTCGATGTCAGTTGAGCTGTCCGTCAGAGGCTTCTGCCGGCTGAGTCAGCACAGACACTGGAGGCTTTACCAGAGGATACATCTCAGTTCATCTGACTCTAAACAGGGAAGGAAAACTATGGGAAGCTGTTCACGTCAAAATTACAGAAATCCATATAGGACACCCCCTGAAATGCAAAGCGTGCTGCAAAATGAATATGACACATATTACAATGAATGTGCTATGTGTCAAAATTAATATGATATCTGGCATAAAGAATCAGACTTGTACCAGAACAAATATGAAACTTGGCAGAGTGAATATGCTACTTAGTCATTCATATGAATAACACACACTCTGAATTAAATAAGAGATATACTGAAATATATATAGGTTATACTCAAATGAATATGGCACTCACTGTAAACAATATAGCAAGCACTGCAATGAATACAATATGCATAAAAAAGAACGGGACATTTTTTAAATGACTGACATATGCCAAGAGGAATATGATATAAATTGAAATTACTATAGCAAATTGAAATTAATATCAGTCACAGCAGTGAATATGTTATATTCTGAAAATAATTTATTGCACACTGAAAATAATATCATGTACCTTGAAATAAACATTACACATGTTGCAATGACTATGAATTGCGATGCAATGAACTTTACAGAGATCGGAATGATTATGAGATAAACAGAAATGAATATGAGATGATTTAACATGAATATGACTTGTGTTGAAATTAATATCAGCCCCAGTGAAATGAATTTGACATGCCTTAAAATGTATATGACTAACACTGAGATTCCCATGACATTTGTCAAAATGGATATGGCATGCATTTAAATGAATACGATACACGTTGAAATGGATATGACTGGTTAAAAGGGATATGATTCATGGTAAAATTCATGACAAGTGTTAATATGATTATGACATTGATTGAAACAAATAAAACATCAATTGAAAGGAATGTGACACATGTTAAAATGAATATGATGTACTAATATGAACATGAGCTTCTTTCAAATGAATTTGATATCAATGTAAAATGAATATGAGTAACATTGAAATGGGCATGATATTTATCAAAAGGAATGTGCCTTGCTTTGAAAGGCGTATGATGCACATTGGAATTAATATTATATGTGTTGAAATGGATGTGACTTTGGCTAAAAATAATACAGGAGGTTTTAATATGAATGCAACATTCATTAAAAGGAATATGACACATGCTAAGCTGAATATGAAATGCATTGATATGAATCTGAGACCCAATGAAACTGATTCAACATGCGTTAAGGTGAATATGACAGATGCTAAAATTGCAATGAGACTTGTTAAAATGAATATGGCATGCTCTGAAATTAATATGATATACATTAAATTCAATATGACATGTACTGAAATAATTATAACATGTTGAAATGTATTTGACCAATGCTAAAATGAATATGTCAAGTGTTAATGACAATCATTCAAAGGAACATGACACATGTTAAAATTAATATGAACCACTTTCAAATGAGTATGAAACCGGCTGAAATAATATGGCCTACAAAAAGTTTTGAAATTAATATGAAACCTTGTAAGATAAACGTGGCATGCATTGCAATGAATAAAGCACATATTGAAATGAACATGAGCAATGCTTAAATGAATATGACTCAGGTTTAAATGAAAATGGCATAACCTGCAGTTATGCTGATTTGCTTAAAAAGTAATACTAGATATTGACATTAATGTCACATACTCTGAAGGTATATGATATGGACTAAAATGAATGAATTAAAATGAATATAACAAATATTAACCAAATATAAAAGAAGGAAACATCCTTTACCACACATCCATTCCCATGCATCCATTACATGCAGGTAAGAACCACACAGGTAAGTATTTATACCTTTACCACACAGTACTTTACCACGCAGGTAAGAGGGGTAAAGGGAGATAAGGGTGATTTTAAAGTTAAAGGGTGGGTGGAGGTAAAGGGAGGTTAGGGTAATTTTAGGATTTAAAGTACATCACAGGTGTACAATGAAGTGGCGTAGACGGGTCTGGCATACAGCGCAGTGGGGTAGAATGGAATACCATACAGTAGAGTGGCATAGCATACAGTGGAATAGCATAGGGTGGAGTGGTGTGGAGTGGTGTAGAGTGGAGTAGCAAACAGTGGAGTGGCATACAGTGTAATACTTAAAACTGTGCATTGAGGAGTGATGGATAATAATGAGGAATGAAGATTGATTAGAAAAGTACGAGAAGCGCAGAAAGAGTAGTAAGGGCAAGAGGTTAAAGAATGAGGATAGAGAATTGAGGCACGAGATGTAAGTGATTAACATGTCCTAAAACGGACAGTGTGGTACATGTTTTAAGGTATCACCATTTGTCCATTTCAGTAATGTCTCAGAGGGGACTGTAGGAGCAGTGAAGGTTGAGCAAAGAAGGCGAGGTGAGGAATGAAGTGTGACAAGTAAGTGATGAAGAGTGAGTGGAAGAGTTTGAAATAAAGAGATGGAATAAGGTCTGAAGCATGTGGAGGGACAACTGTGGAATGAGGGGTGAGGGTTGAAACATTAAAACATAGTTTGAGTGATGCAGAGTGAGGGATGTGAAGGGATAAGAGGTGGAAGAGGAGTTAAGTATGTGAAATGGATGATGACTGATTGATAGTGAGGGATCAGAAATTTGGGGTAGAGGAGGGAGGGGTGAGGAAAAAAAGTAAGAACCAGAAAAAGGTAATTTAGGGCCTCATTTATACATTGGTGGTCTGCCCGCCCTCCATCAGGGTGATGGAGTACATTAATTCTGGATGGGATTCCTTGTAAAAAAGCTGGGCTGTCCCACTTTGTCACCTCCGTAGTGACCGCAGGCAGTGGCCCGTACAGCAAGCACTGAGGAGGATAAATAAGTATGCCCATGGAGAAAGGTGAGTGGCCTGGGGGTTGGAGTGGTACCTGCTCAAATGTCCAGGTATTGGGAGAACTGCAGTGAAGGTGAGGCTCTCCTTGAAGGTACTGACCACTGGTGACACAATCTTGTGGAGCTCCTGGGTGTCTTGGGTCAGAACATGGGTGGGGTGAGCTAGACAGGAGTGGACTGCATTAAGAATGGTGAGATCTGCGTCAAATATACTGTAGGGCGTGCAGGCTCTACTCATAGCTGAGCTCCCCCAGCAGCCACAGCATCCCCCAATGATTATACATCGGCACCCTACTGGGAATGGGGCAGGGCCCAACTGCCATCACCCTTGTATGCATGATGTTCGAATGGTCACTGTAAGAAAGTAGCCTCTTTCTAGCTTGGTCACCCCCACTTTTGGCCTGTTTGTCAGTGTGTTTGACTGTGTTCACTGGGATCCTTCTAACCAGGACCCCAGTGACTGTGCTCTCTCCTCTAAATTTGGTTGCTGGTAACTTTCTCTCCTCACAATTGGCATACTGGTCCCCCCATGTAAGTCCCTAGTATATGGTACCTAGGTACCCAGGGCATTGGGGTTCCAGGGATCCCTATGGGCTGCAGCAGTTAATCTGCCACCCATATGGAGCCCATGTAAAGGGTTCTGCAGGCCTGCCATTGGAGTCTGCGTGAAACGTGTGCATGCACCCGTTTTCAATACAGGTTACCTCACCAGGTCACTCTAAGTCACCCCTATTGTAGGCCCTCTCAGCCCAGAGAGCAGGGTGCAGTTACCTGTGTGTGAGGGCACCCCTGCACTAGCAGTGGTGCCCACACAAACTCCAGATCTATTTTACTGGAATTTGTGAGTGCGGGGACGCCATTTTACGCGTGTACTGGACATAGGTCACTATGTTCAGCTACATAATGGTAACTCCGAACCTGGGCATGTTTGGTATCAAACATGAAAGAATCATACCCCAATACTGTTGATTCCATGCACTCTGGGGGCTCCTTAGTGTACCCCCAGCATTGCTACCACCAGTCTTTCAGGGGTTTTCGGGCAGCCTACCTGCTGCCACCCCTCAGACAGGTTTCTGCCCTCCTGCTGCTTGATCCGATCAAGCCTAGGAAGGCAGAACAAAGGATTTCCTTTGGGAGAAGGAGGTAACACTCTCTCCCTTTGGAAATAGGTGTGACTGACTTGGGAGGGGTAGCCTCCGCCAGCAACTGCCTTTGCTTTGAAGGGCACATTTGGTGCCCTTCATACATTAACCAGTCCACACCGGTTCAGAGACCCCCCAGCCCCTGCTCTGGCACGAAACTGGACAATGGAGAGGGGAGTGACCACTCACCTGTCCATCACCACCCCAGGTGTGGTGCTCAGAGCTCCTCCAAAGGGTCCCTGGGTTCTGCCATCTTGATTCCAAGGTTGGCAGGGAACTCTGGGAGCATCTGAGTGGCCAGGCCAGGCAGGTGACGTCAGAGGCACTCTCTGATAGGTAGTTACCTGGTTAGGTGACCAAGACCCGTCATTGGGCTATATAGGGCCTTCCTCCAGGGTGGGTCCTCAGATTCAGCTTGCAAGATTCCAGGAGGACTTCCTGCAACCTGTACTTTGACTTCTGGCTTCCGGAACCGCAACTGGACCCTCCAGGAGCCTACAAGCTGCAGATCCACGAGGAAGACTCTTCTGCAACATTGTATCTAGAATTCCTGCCAGCTTTGTAACATTTCCCTGGCTGTGCATCCTCAGAAGACTGCAACTCTTCAGCCTGCACAAGAGGAAGAAGGAATCTCCCTTGGGGTGAAGGCATCACTCCCCTGCATCCACATGTGCCTGCCTGCATCGACGACTGGCTGCGTGGATCTCCTCTCATCTTGAGTGGCGTGGGTCCTGTATAATGGTTGGTGGTATGGAAAGTCTCCCTTGGTCCTCTCTACCAGCTGTTGCACTTTGGCGGTGGTAAGTCCTTTCCACTCCACGCAAGACAGTACCCCTGTGCACCGCTTCCTTTACAGTTGCCAAGGCTTGTTACTTCACCTCCAAGGGGAGCTTCAGGCGACATGTATCTCCAGCCCCAAGCACTCCTTCCTGAAACTCCTGGGCCTCTGCGTGGTCCTCCAGCGACGTGGGACTAACTTCTGTGGTGCTGCATGGGCTGATTCAATGACTTCTGTGTCCCTGTCCTGTGGGACACCTGTGGATGTTGCCTCTGCTCATGTGAGCCTTCTGCGATGCAGAGGGTCCCCTGTGACTCCCTCTCTTGGGTAGAGTCCTCCTGGACCTTGCTGGTCCCCGGCAGCACTTCTTTTTCTCCAACTGCAAGATTGCCTTTGCCAAGGCTTGTTGGTGGAAATCCTTCACCAAGACCCATCTGCAATCCAGCTTCCAGGGTGGGACACATTTTGCATGCATCAGGAACTCTTCTCCAGCTTCTGTGCTGCAGTGTTGACCTGTCTTCCTTCTTTGTCAACCAACTCCAAAAGGTACTTCTGAGTGGGTAGTATCTCCTACTCCCCCTGGACTCCACAGACACTTCTGGACTTGGTCCCCTCTCTTCACAGGTCTCCATCTTCGGTATTCCACTGCTGGTTCCTTGCAGGCTGTTCTGGGTGTCTTCATTGTCTTCTTTTAATCCTTTGAGGTGGTTTGGGGGAAATCCTGTGTTTTACGCCTGCATTCCGGGTCGCTGGGGGTACTATATTACTTACCTGTGTGGTTTCTTAGTGCTCCCAGCTCCTCTCTACACAATTTACTTACTTAGGTGGGGGTCCTGTGTTCGCATTCCACAATCTTTGGATTGGGGAGCGGCACTCTAGGCCATGAGGTGTGCTTATCAATGACATCTTGCTTCTCTGAATTTAGTGGACTGCAGCTCCTTCTCTTCTTCCCTTCCTACCCCTAAGGCTCAATCAACTAAGTGGGAGCTCATAGATGATCGTTTTCTGGACATATGCAGGGATCCATTAAAACAAATGGTCATTGGTATACCACTGATATTTACCCCTAGGAAGGAAGGTAGAAAAGCCCTGATGAAAGCCGAATAACACATATGGGTAGAATTCTTCATCTGAAACATGTCAGCAATGTAAGATGGTGAAATCATTGGATTTTCACTGATTCCAACCTTTAATTTTTAATCATGACATGGGTACCCAGTAAATAAAACCAGATATTTCTTGAAATCTGATTGTGTCTATATTGTTGATATCACACTCTACCTATTTGTAGGAAGCTGCCCCATTTTGACAGGGTCACCCCCACTTTTTGCGACTGGCACAGAGGTTTTTCAACTGAGGTGCAGTGTATTCCGGTTAAACAGGCCCACAGTACCAGTGTTCTTTCCCCAAAATGGGTAAATTGGTGTACAATTGGCACACTCCTCCACCCGTGTAAGTCCCTAGTAAATGGTACTGCTGATACCGAGGGCCTGGGTAGAGGAGAGGGTCCCTAATGGCTGCAGCACCGGTCTGCCACCTTCAGGGAACCCCCCCAAAAAACAAGAAATGTGCAGCTGCCATTGCAGACTGTGTGACCTGGTGTAAACCAGGAGAAAACACAACATGGCACACCCCTGGTGTGCCATGCCCCCATCACTGCAGCTAAGTGTATGTAAGACACCCCTAAGGCAGACCTAAGAGCGCTAAGGCAGGGTGCAGTACACTTGGTGTGAGAGTGCACAAGTGGATATGGCCCTGTGTTGCTTGGCCCCACTGCTGAGTATTGCAAGTGAAACTGGAAGCCATTTTAAGGTATGTGCTGGACAATCGTCAACATGAGGGACCCAGACACATAATTGCTTCACCAAGCCCTATGGTGATTTGTATCAAACACCTTAAATTAATAAATCCAGGTTGATGCCTCCCTCACATTTATTCGGACGTGCACCCAGAGGGCACCTTTGAGGTGCTCCTGAACCCTACCAGTCTCTTGGTGTGCTGACTCAGTTTGGTCCAGTCTGCCACCAACAGACACTTTTCTGACCCTCTGGAGGTGAAAGTCGATGCTCTCAGAAGGCAGAAATAATGCCTGCTCTGGAAAAGGTTGTTACCACCTACTCCAGTAGGATGGCTAGCAGATATGCATAAAAAGGCCTGGATCTTCAAAGACCCTGCTGCGTTTGGTATGCACAGCCCCTGACTTCCCCAGTCCTCGGTGTAGCCACCCCCTGCAATGAGGCCCATTTGGCCCCAGGACAGGTGGGAAAATTAGCCAGTCAGTAGGCATGTACCACCTCTGGGCTAACACCCTTAACACCCCTAAGGTGGGCTACCGAAGATGGGCACTCGAAGAAGGGTTACACCCTCTTGGTTTTGCTTTGAACTAGGCCTTCTGGGATAGGAATATGCCCACTTCCCATGAGAAGGGGTCATATTGGGTTGTAGACCCCCCACGGGTAAGTATCCCATTGGCTATTACTCTACACTCCCCTAAAATGCCCCTAAATTGAGTATTTAGGCAGTTCCCCCGACACCAGAAACTAGCGTCTTCTGACAACAAAAAGACAAGGACATACAAGAACTGGAAGAGCGAGAACCGTGGACGCCTGGTAAACTTTTGGTGAAAAACCCGACCTGCTTACCTGATGCCGTCCCGACAATCATGACACCATGACTTGTCCTGCAGCTGAGAGGACTCCAAAAGCCTCAGAGGTTCTCGAGCACTTCACCAGCCCTTCAACATCTCCTTTGGAGTGGAGGAGCCACTTCCATGCTGCTTGCAGGCACTAACCGCAAACTCCAGGTCCACTAACCTGCTGACCCCACTACCAGGTTTACCTCCACAGCAGTCATGCAGGAAGAGGTCCCAGTGTTCCAAGAAGCCAGTCCTGTCTCCCCTCCAAGTGAGGAGACCCAGGGATCTGCGAAAGCCAAGTTGCACCAATGCCTGGGGTACTGGACCCTTTGCACCAGCCAAGGCTTGTCCTAACTCTAACAGCAGAACTGAAGACTTGCTGGTGAGGGACATCAGCATCACAGAGGACAGCCTTTACAGTCATCCAGTTGCTTTATCTTGTCTCTTCTTCTGCAGGTCCCCAAAAGAACCATGTGCTCCTTGGCAAAGGATCACCACTGCTAAGGAGCACCACTGGATCAGAGCACCCCGTCCCGGTCCACAACTTCTAATGGTGTCCCTCTGCTCTCTGGGAGGCCACCAACCGAGCATCCCTGTTGGGAGCTCGCTGACTTTTCCTCAAGTCCACCCTTGCATTCTTTTTCCAGGTGACTGGACCCTCTCAACGCCGAGAGTTAGGTTCAAAGGATCCCGACACGATCAACACCACTGCACCCGGATGTTCTTGAGCAGGTAAATCTGAACTGCTGGTCTCGTCAGTTCTACAGGGGACCCCCGAGAACTGAGTGTAAGAACTCCTATGCAGAAAAAAGTACATTGGAACTTGTGCTGCCTAACAGAGCAATCATCTACAAAGTGTTACTTACCTACAAATTGTTCTAAGAACTGTAACAGTATTTATTTTTCTGAAAATGTTCTGGTGTTTTTAAATAATACAAACAAAGTAACTATTATTCTGAACAATTGGTCTTGATTTGCTTTTTGAGTGTGTGTCTCATTTATTGACTGCAAATTCAACAAATGCTTAGCACTGCCCTCTGATTACTCTAACTGCTTGCCCACACTACCGAACAAGATAGCTTTTGGAATTGTCATTGTTACCCCTGTAAACAAATGAGGGTCACCCTAGACTTTCTGCATAGTAAATCCCTACAACTGGTCCCTGCATAGATAGTTAGCTTCCTACAATATACAATCCAAAAAACAACATCAGCGCAGGAGAAGGGAGTACATCTACCACCAACGGACATCCCTGATTGCCCTCCGGGAGGAAAAGTTCATCATTTTCTACCCGCTGCGCAGGGAGTCCATCATCCAGCTGTTCTACCTCATTGCACCCAGATAGCAGGCAGCTTTCAACAGGGTGACTAACATACCACTACTGACCAAGCTCCTGGCCTTGCTACATATGTTTCCGGCAGGCTCCTTTCAGACCACTGCAGCATGAGTGACTGGAGTATCACAGCCAACCCTGTCAGCATTCCTCCCCTCTGTCCTGAATGCCATCATTCACCTCCCATCCCACCATATCCTCTTCCCCAATACCCAGCAACTGCAGCAGGAAATAAAACAAGGCTTCTACGCCATTGCTGGCTTTCCACATGTCCTGGGTGCCATGGACTACACACATGTGCAACTAGTTCCTCCTGCTGCAACTGCCCACTTATACAGGAACAGGAAACATACCCACTCAATGAATGTACAGGCCGTTGTTGACCATCGTGGGTTGGTCCTGAATTTGATGGCCAAATACCAGGACAGTGTACATGATGCCTACATATTCCGGCAGTCCATTATTAACCAGAGATTCCAGGATGGACAATATGGAAATAGCCTGTTTGTAGGTAAGCAAACAACAAGTACCTAACAGACACAATAACAAATAGATATGGGGACACAATACACATATACATTTCTGCCTGCACAGATAGGGACTGCAGGATGAGGCCTGTTACACATACATGCACCATGCTTCAGTACACATATATATGAAGACATCTCAAGTCAGTGTTGCACGTTGCGTAATGTAAAGGCACACAGCCATGCATGGCAGCCAGGAAATCTACCCAACATCTCTATGTGCACAGGAGTGGTACCATGTACACTGGGGGGTGGGGATGTTCACATGCAACACATATGGGCCATCAGCTGTGTCATGGCTCACACATCAGGAGTAGGGGCCTCATTTACGAAGCCCTAGCGGTACACTGCGCCACCAGAGCGACATTTTTTGTGATGCTCTGGTGGCATAGTGTGCCAGTCCATATTTACAAGGAGATGCAAAGTCACCTCACATGGCTTTTCATGGCCTAGTAAATATGGACACCTTTCATGTATAACACTGCATGAAAGGGCATTCCAGGGTGTTGCTACCCACACGACACCCATGCAAGGCGAAGGTATCTGACACATTCCCAGATTTACAAGTCTGGGAATGCATCAGAATCGTACGCCACCTCTGGGGTGGCGTAAGAGTGACACAACGGGGAGAAATATCTTTATTCCTCCCCGTTTTATCCTCTTTCTATGTGTGCCGCAGAAACACCTCTTGCAATGGTTTTTGGGCAGGAAGATGTCCCTTCCTGCACAAAAATAATCATGCCCACAATGCAGCCACCTTTGCACCATGGTGCAAGGGTGCCTCCGTTGGCACCAGGCAGCAATTTGTGCACCAGCACAGGGGGAGAGGACAGAAAGACACTGTATTTTGCAGATCTGGTTAATTTCTGCCCTTTTCTGGTTGCGCATGGCAGCAGAGCAAGGCACTTGCTGGGTCAAACTGTGCCATGAGCCTCAGAAATGAGGCCCTAGATGCTAGATGACAAATCAGGGCCCATGGGCACGTGATATGTAACCATACAAATTAATAATGATATGTAAAATAACTTTCATCTGACGTGTGAAGTGTAATTCTGCACACAGACATTACTCACCATGCTTCTGAGGTAGTAGCCTTGGCTGGAAAGTGCTCCTGCATACACAAATTTCATCCTGAAAGCAAAGAAGAAAACCTACAACCCCTGCTGCAAGTGTGAATGTGTACTTGCTAGGCAACATTTGTGTTAGTCTAGTTGTATGGACCATGAATTTGGAGGAGGCCCCAAGTATTGTGTACCAGTTTCCCTTCTTAGAGATGTAGTGCAGTGCAGGAAGCAGTGTAGCTGGACTGCAGATGACCACCCACAAATCTGCAGGATACGTGTGTTGTGTGCACAAATTGGGCACAATGCCATCACACATGTACACAATGTTCCCCCACCGTGACATGCAACCAAGCACTGGGAAATGACAGTTGTCACATCATGTCACTCAATCGGGATGTGTGAGCGCATACTGTGTGGATGGCATCATGTCAACTGTCATGGACAATGCATTACAATCAAAGGCATGGGCAAATGTAATGTAGGGCAACACCAACATCTGGTATGAGCATGGACCCATACATGTGTCTGTGTCAGCCATGTCTGGTATGTCACTAACAACCTAGGCTGGACCTACAAAAAAGATTCACATCCACATTCTGGCTTAATACACATTTAGTGTGAACACAAAACATTGAGTAGGCTAGAACAATGGGAGTCAACCACAATCAAAATCTGCTGCAGAAATATGACAGTCAGGAAGTTGAATTGTATGATGTGCCTGCCCATGCACTGCATTTGACATCAAGATAATAATGGCCTGTGCAATACTGCACAATATTTGTGTCAGGACACCTGTCTCATGGGATGAAGAATAGGAGGCACCAAGAGAAGAGGAGGAGTATAAGCCACCCTATCATTGTGACCTCTAGAACACTGCTGCAGGTGCAAGAAGTCGTGCACAGTTCATGAAGAACTTCTTTAGCTAAGTACATGTGACTGAAGGCATGACTGCCAAACACATGAGTAAATGATTTAATGTAACATATGTCTTGGAGTGTTTGTCACAGTCCCACTTAAAAAACATACCCACATCCAGGATACCATAAGTAGGTCACAACAGTTGTCAATCAAATGTGACTATGGTCATCATCCTCAAAGTACCAGACACAATGCACTGATCTCTGAAAAGTGTGATGTGTAATGTTTGCATTGCCTGTCGAATAGACATGTTGAACTGAAAACACTCATATCCACCAATAAACTGTTGGTGCAAATGAAAAACAGATAGATATTGTTGGACCTGGCTTTTTGACAGGGTCATCCCCAAACTTTTTGCCTCCTTCCTCCTATTTTTTCTGACCTGTTGTTGTTGGCTTTTGAACTCTGGACACTTTACCACTGCTAACCAGTGCTAAAGTGCATATGCTCTCTGTGTAAATTGTACTGTTGATTGGTTTATCCATGATTGGCTATTTAATTTACTTGTAAGACCCTAGTAGAGTGCACTATATGTGCCTAGGGCCTCTAGATTAAAAGCTACTAGTGGGCCTGCAGCACTGGTTGTGCCACCCACTTCAGTAGCCCCTTAACCTTGTCTCAGGCCTGCCATTGCAAGGCCTGTGTGTGTAGGTTCACTACCACCTCGACTTGGCATTTAAAAGTACTTAAAGGCCAAGCCTAAAACTCCCCTTTTTCTACATATGTCACCCCTAATGTGTGCCCTAGGTAACCCCTAGAGCAGGGTGCAGTGTGGGTAAAAGGCAGGACATGTACCTGTGTAGTTTATATGTCCTGGTAGTGTAAAACTCCTAAATTTGTTTTTACACTACTGTGAGGCCTGCTCCCTTCATAGGCTAACATTGGGGCTGCCCTCATACATTGTTGAAGTGGCAGCTACTGATCTGAAAGGAGCAGGAAGGTCATATTTAGTATGGCCAGAATGGTAATACAAAATACTGCTGACTGGTGAAGTCAGATTTATTATTACTATTCTAGAAATGCCACTTTTAGAAAGTGAGCATTTTTTTGCACTTAAATCTTTCTGTGCCTTACAAGCCACAATCCACGTCTGGCTAGGTTTAGTTGACAGCTCCTTGTGCATTCACTCAGACACACCCCAAACACAGGGTACTCAGCCTCACTTGCATACATCCGCATTTTGAGTGGGTCTTCCTGGGCTGGGAGGGTGGAGGGCCTGCCCTCACACAAAGGACTGCCACATCCCGTACTAGGACCCTGGCAGACAGGATTAAACTGAAAGGGGCAACAAATAGCATATGGAAAGACAGTCATAGGACAAAGCGCTCACAGTGAATCATCAAATCAGGAATGAACAAAGATTCTAGCACGGTGCTCCTGGCAAGAGGATCTTCCTCACTCCTCTAGTGTTTCCAGAAAGAAACCAAATATTGATAAGCAGGTGTCAGGGCACTCATGAAATAATTATTTATGAGTGCCCTGACACCTGCTTATTAAACTGAAAGGGGACCTGGTGCATTTCTTAGCCACTCTTTGAAGACACCCCCACTTCAAAGGCACAATTTAGTATAAAACAGGGCCTCTGCCCGACCTCATCAGACACTTGCTGGAGAAGAAACCTGAACCAGAACCTGCATCCTGCCAAGAAGAACTGCCTGGCTGCTCAAAGGACTCACCTGTCTGCTTTCTACAAAGGACTGCTGCCTTGCTGAACTCTTGTCTGGCTGCAAAAGTGCTCTCCAAGGGCTTGGATAGAGCTTGCCTCCTGTTCCCTGAAGTCTCAGGACCAAAAAGACTTCACTTTTTCATTTGGACTCCTCGGGCGCCGGAAAATTCGATGCACAGCTTGCTCTGCGGTGAGAAAATCACCGCACGCCGATCCAGAAAGACGCCGCTCGACGAAACGCCTGCGGTGCGACCGGAACTTCGACGCACGGCCTCGCATGGACAACGCCGCCCGCCTTCCAGAGAGGAAATCGACGCGACGCCTACCATGAGGAAGAAAATTCCACGCACAGCCCCCCGGAACGACGCGCAGCTGGATAACAAGCCGAGGAATCCACGCACAGACCCTGGGACATCTGGTAATCCCGCGATCCATAGGAGGAGACGGTCCGCGTGCCGGAAAACGATGCACGTCTTCCCCGAGTGAAAAATAACGACGCCAGTCCGTGTGTGAAGGGGCGAAACCAAAGCACACACCATTTTTCCTCCCGTAGAATGACGCACGTCTCCCCGCGTGAAAAATAACGACGCAAGTCCGTGTGTGAAGGGGCGTAACCGACGCGCACACCATTTTTCCTCCCGTAGAATGACGCACGTCTCCCCGCGTGAAAAATAACGACGCAAGTCCGTGTGTGAAGGGGGGTAACCAACACACACACCATTTTTCCTCCCGTAGAATGACGCACGTCTCCCCGCGTGAAAAATAACGACGCTAGTCCGTGTGTGAAGGGGCGTAACCGACCCACACACCATTTTTCCATGCATCTCCTCTTCTGCGGCCCTCTGCGGAGATTTTCCACTCCAAACCAGGTACTTTGTGCTTGAAAGAGACTTTGGGGGTCATTACAACCCTGGCGGACGGTGTTAAAGCTGCGGTAATACCGCAAACAGGCCGGTGGAGAAAAAAAGGGAATTATGACAGTGGCAGAAACCGCCAACATAGACAGCCACTTTAACAGTCCGACCGCCACGGCGGTACAAACAAGCAGCGCGGCGGTCACCGCCAACAGACAGGCGGGAGACAAAGTACCGCCCACACTATTACAACAGGCCAATCCGCCACCTTTTCCGGGGCGGATTCACCGTGGATAAAAACACGGCAGAAACAGCTTTTGCAATGGGAAAACGCTCACCTTCACACACTCCACGAGGAAGAAGGGCACCATGGAGCCCGAACTCCAAATACTCCCTGCGCTTGTCTTCCTGCTCCTCTACGAACATCAGCAACGGCGGTGCCGAAGACAACGGTGAGTACTGCATCTACGACATAGGGGAGGGGGGAGGCAAAAGTCACGGACACACACATGCAACACCCCCACCCCCACCCTCACCCACCACAACACACACACCAATGCATATCCAAACATCACAGTATCAACCCACAACCCCCCCGGAAGAATGCAAAGACAAAAGGGAATCAGTATAACTATTGTAATGAATAAAAATACAGTAAGCTCATATATACAGAAATATATACACATTCCAAATATATACATCATGATTAGTAGTGCAGGTATGCACAATTCAATGTCCGTGGACCACTGGGCCCAAAATGCTTGGGTGAGGCCCACACATGATACCTGTCCAGAAACGGAGAGAACACTGCAGGGGGATCAGATAGAAATACAACAGGCACCTCAGGGGGAAGGGAAGGGGGGGACCTCAGCCAGATGAGTGCCAAACCAGATCCACGACGGGGCTCCATGCCCATTGATGTATCCTGGGGAGTGCAAAGCCACAGTCTCTCAAGTCTCTACAGTGGGTGGTTTGTCCACTGATCAATCCTGGGGAGTGCAAAGCCACAGTCTCTCAAGTCTCTACAGTGGGTGGTTTGCCCACTGATCAATCCTGGGGAGTGCAAAGCCACAGTCTCTCAAGTCTCACAAGTGGGTGGGTTGCCCACTGATCAATCCTGGGGATTGCAAAGCCACAGTCTCTCAAGTCTCTACAGGGGGTGGGTTGTCCACTGTACCATCCTGGGGAGTGCAAAGCCACAGTCTCTCAAGTCTCTACAGTGGGTGGGTTGCCCACTGTACCATCCTGGGGAGTGCAAAGCCACAGTGTCTCAAGTGGATAACAGTCTCCACTGGTTCTGGAGGGGGACTGGTGCCCAGAGTGCTTCATCCTGTGAAGGACAGAGGTAGTGGATGCAGTTCTCCACTGGTTCTGGAGGGGGACTGGTGCCCAGAGTGCTTCATCCTGTGAAGGATTCAGGTAGTGGATGCAGTTCTCCACTGGTTCTGGAGGGGGACTGGTGCCCAGAGTGCATCACGCTCCTCGTGATGGTCCCAGTTCCGTCACTGTCCCAGCCGCACATGGGCTAACGATGCTTGAGTTGGCAGTGCTTGCCCTGTTCAGCGGTGCTTGCCATGGCGGTCTTTGCCCTGTTCAGTGGTGCTTGCCATGGCGGTCTTTGCCCTGTTCAGCGGTGCTAGACTTTGCCGTTTCTGACCTGTTCAGCGGTGCTTGCCCTGTTCAGCGGTGCTTGCCATGGTGGTCTTTGCCCTGTTCAGTGGTGCTAGACTTTGCCGTTTCTGACCTGTTCAGCGGTGCTTGCCCTGTTCAGCGGTGCTTGCCATGGCGGTCTTTGCCCTGTTCTGCGGTGCTTGCCATGGCGGTCTTTGCCCTGTTCAGCGGTGCTAGACTTTGCCGTTTCTGACCTGTTCAGCGGTGCTTACCCTGTTCAGCGGTGCTTGCCATGGCGGTCTTTGCCCTGTTCAGCGGTGCTAGACTTTGCCGTTTCTGACCTGTTCAGCGGTGCTTGCCCTGTTCAGCGGTGCTTGCCATGGCGGTCTTTGCCCTGTTCAACAGTGCTTGCCATGGCGGTCTTTGCCCTGTTCAGCAGTGCTTGCCATGGCAGTCTTTGCCCTGTTCAGCGGTGCTTGACTTTGCTGTCTGTGACCTGTGCAGCGGTGTGTGGCATGACGGTCCCTCAGTGCCCAGCGGGGCTGTGGGTGCCAAGGCCCTCCAGGGCACTGACTCTGGCGGTGGTCTCCGGACCAGTGACAACAGTGCTGCCCTCCAGGGCACTGACTCTGGCGGTGGTCTCCGGACCAGTGACGATAGTGCTGCCCTCCAGGGCACTGACTCTGGCAGTGGTCTCCGGACCAGTGACGATGGGGCTGGTGGTGGCGTCCTGGTCAGCGGGGAGGATGCGGCCTTCTCCGCCGTGCTGCTCTTACCAGACTTTGGAGACTTCTGCCCCTTCACCACCTTGGGAGGGGTCACAGCTGACTCGACACTCCCCCCGGGACCCTTGTGGGCGGCTTTGCCGGCAGGCGTCTTCACCCTCTCCCGTCGGGCACTGTCCAACTTCTGGTGCTTTACAGGGGGTGGACTGGCAGTGCTTTGCTCCGTGTCACACTGGCTGCCCTGGTGGCCGGTGCACTCCACATACCTCTAACACGCACCACTGGTACCGGACTTTTTTTGGCTTAGGTGCTAGTACGGGACCTATGGATTGGAGGGTGGGGTGGTGGGACAGAGGTCAAGGTTGCTCAGGAAAAGATTCTGACGAGCACTGGGACGTGTAGCAGGAGGGGGTCTGGGAGTGGAGGAAGAGGAGGTGGTTGTAGGAGGTGTAACTTTAGATGATTTGGGTGCAGGTGCAGGTTTTGGAGGCTGTCGTGAGGTGGATGGATTTTGGGTGTGTGGGTGTCCGTGTTTGTGTACTTTGGGAGGGGGCATCACAGACACATTGGGAGAGGACACAGGGGACGTGTAAATGGTAGTGGGGGTGGTGAGTACAGGTGAGCGGAGTGTGGTGCTGGGTGTTCTGATGCGAGTCCTAGTGGCTGTAGTGGTAGTGCATGCAGGTGAGAGTGTAGACGAGACTGGGAGGGAGGAGGGAGACGACGAGGAGGGGGACACAGTGGAGGCAGTGGATGTTGCTGTGTCTGTATGTGGGTGATGCCTGTGTGAGTGCCTGTGGGATGTGTGGGGCCTATGTTTGCCTGAGATGCCCTTGTGTGTTTACGTGTGTGCAGGTTGGTCTGATGGTGTGCTTGGGATAGGCTGGGGTACAGGGGATTGGGTCTGGGTGGAGGAAGTTGGAGGGGGGAGGCTAGACACAGGGACAATGGCTGCCATCAGTGCTGAGGCCAGAGATTGCAGGGTTCGATGATTGGCAGCCTGACCAGAATGAATGCCCTTCAGGAATGCATTAGTGTGTTGCAACTCCCTTTCTATACCCTGGGTGGCATTCACAATGGTAGACTGCCCAACAGTGAGTGACCTGAGGAGGTCAATGGCCTCCTGACTGAGGGCAGCAGGGGTAACAGGGGCAGGGGCTGAGGTGCCTGGGGCGAAGGTGATGCCCACCCTCCTGGGTGAGTGGCCACGGGGCACACGCTGAGGGGCTGCTGGGAGGGCGGTGCTGGTAGGGGGGGGTGGCGGCTGTACCTGTAGAAGTGGGGGGCACAGATGGGGCCGCCACTTCAAGGGAGCTCCCATCGGAGGACGAGTCCGTGTCACTGGTTGCTGATCCTGTGACCGACGAAAAGCTCCCCTCGCCCTCCGTCCCACTGGTGTATTCTGTGTCCGTGGTGTGGCCCTCCATGGCCATGTGGGATGCAGCCCCCTCGTGCTCCGGTGCCACTGTACCTCCGCCTGATGATGCTGATGCACAAAAGAACAGGGAGAGCACAAAAAGGGGTGGGGAAACAGAAGAAAGACATGTTGAGTGCATGGCTTACCGCTACAGTTGGCGGACAATACAGACACAGCAGCCCACTGCACTACGCCGTGCTCTTGGACTCTACAGATGCAGTTCCTGGGATATGGCCTACATGGCTATGAGTGTCATCTACCCACATAGATGACACAGGGGCATGTATACCTGTACTTGGCACTCTACAGAGGTGGGGTGGAGTGGCACATGACCTGGATTCCGGAGGGACCTAGCCTACGGAACTCGCCCTGGCCTAGGTAAACCCACAGCCCTCCTCCCCCACCCAGACCCCTCCACTGCGTGCAAAGTCATGAGAATGTGAGTGTACTCACCCCCTTGTGTCTGCTGTGATGCCCTCATGCGCCCATCCAACTCAGGGTAGGCCACTGCCAGGATCCGGAACATCAGGGGGGTCATGGTGCGATGGTCACCCCTCCCACGTTGGGAGGCCATCCCTAGCTGAGTCTCCGCCGTCTTCTTGCTCCAGCGGCGAATGTCCTCCCATCTTTCACGGCAGTGGGTGCTCCGTCTCTGGTGGACCCCCAGGGTCCGGACGTCCTTGGCGATGGCACGCCAAATATCCTTCTTCTGGTGGGCGCTGACCTACATGACATGTACAGGGGAAGAACAGAAGTCATTAGCAACAGCACCGTCGAAGCGAGTGGCCCACATCCCTGCCCTTACCATGTGGCACATGCAATCACACTTCTACATGCTCGCAGGACTCTGCCCCCTTCCTACTGACATCCAGCCCTCTCCACTCAGGCATAGCCATACAACGTGCTCCCTGTGTACTTACCTGTTGGTCTGGAGGACCGTAGAGTAGCGTGTACTGGGGGAAGACCCCGTCCACGATCTTCTCCAACTCCTGTACAGTGAAGGCAGGGGCCCTTTCCCCAGACGCACCAGCCATTGTCTCTTCCAGACCGAGGTCACAGCAGCACTTGCAGAGTAGGTCCTCTCCTGTCGAAGATCAGGTATCAAGTGATTGAACAGATAGAAAATGGCGGTCACGTCCGCGGCGGTGCGTATCATCACCGCCGGCGCACTTCGTCATTGGCTCCTGGGACCCATAGGGTCCAATGTTAACCAGTGCAGCATTGCGCCACGGTCTTTGACCGCCTACCGCGACGGTGTACAACGCCAGCGCAGTTACCTCACATCCCATTGTCCCACTTTAGAGGTCAGGCAGCCACCATTTCAGGGGCCCACATGGCTTCATTTACAACTGCGTCACACATACCTAGGCCTATACTCAACACACATATAGGAAGGATATTGTATTTAGTGTCGTGTTCTGTGTAGCTGTGGGTACATACCTCTGAGTTGCTTGACTCTGTGGTCGCTGTTGTCCTTCCTAGGCACCGTCAGCTGGGACATGTGAGGAGATGGCGGAATCCTCCGGTGTACCGACCGCTGGTGGACCTGTTAACAATGGAGGAGCGACATTTAATCATCACCTACAGGTTTGACCGTGCCACAATTCAGGAACTGTGTACCCAGTTGGAGCCAGACCTGATTTCACCAATCCGCCATCCCACAGGAATCCCCCCTCAAGTGCAGGTGCTATCAGTGCTCCATTTCCTAGCAAGTGGGTCATTTAAGACAACAGTGGCCATGGCATCAGGGATGTCCCAGCCTATGTTTTCCAACATGTTGTCCAGAGTGTTGTCTGCCCTGCTGAAACACATGAGGAGCTACATCGTTTTCCCTCAGGTGGAGGATTTGGCGACAGTTAAAAGTGACTTCTATGCCTTGGGACATATCCCTAACATCATAGGTGCCATTAATGGGACCCATGTGGCTTTGGTCCCCCCCCACAGGAGTGAACAGGTGTACAGGAACCGGAAGAGTTATCATTCGATGAATGTACAGATGGTATGTTTGGCAGACCAGTACATCTAGCAGGTAAATGCTATGTTCCCTGGCTCAGTGCATGAAGCCTACATCCTGCGGAATAGCAGCATCCCGTATGTGATGGGTCAACTCCAGGGGCACCTTGTGTGGCTATTAGGGGACTCTGGTTACCCCAACCTGTCATGGCTATTGACCCCAGGGAGGAATCCCAGGACCAGGGCAGAGGAATGCTACAATGAGGCCCATGGGCGGATTAGGAGGGTGATCGAACGCACCTTCGGCCTCCTGAATGCCAGGTTCAGGTGCCTCCATATGAAAGGTGGTTCCCTATTCTACTCACCAAGGAAGGTGTGCCAGATCATCATCGCCTGCTCAATGCTTCACAATCTTGCTTTGCGACGCCAGGTGCCTTTTCTGCAGGAGGATGGTCCAGATGACGGTGTTGTGCCAGTTATGGAGCCTGTGGACAGTGATGAGGAGGAAGCAGAGGAAGAAGACATTGATAACAGGGACTCTGTCATACAGCAATAATTCCAGTGACACACAGGTGAGAACAATTTTTTTACTATTACATTCACTTTCAGACTTCTACCTCTATCCTGTCTGTCAATTTGAAGTAGTATCTGCTAACTGAGTGATCCATTACGGTTTCACAGGTGTGGTTACCAACGTGTGTCATCTGCTTGCATCCTTCATGGACTTGTGATGTGTGACATAGGTATGTTGACATTACTATTGAGAACGGATTTTGTCACAGTCATAGCTAATACACATTTTCAAAATCACAGGCTGACTCCAGATTGTTTTGTGGTTCAAGGGTGTTTATTGAAGTGCTAATTATTGAAGGGGGTGGCAAAATGGTGATGGTTAATGGTGGAGGAATGTCCATGGCAGAGTCCAGTCTATTAGTCTCACAGGTGCATTGCCCATATGGGCATAGGAAGTGGAGCTGGGGCAGTTCCAATCTGGACAGGGTAACAAAGTGGGACAGTGGGAGGACAATCAGGGTGGTCTCATTTCCTGGCGGGGGTCTTGCCATATTGCTCTGTCCTGTTCCTGGTTCTCAGGGACCGCTTGCGGAGTGGTTCTCCATCTGCAGAGGGTGGGGTGCTGGTGTGGTGGTCCTGTGGTGGGGCGTCCTGTCCACTAGCGCCGGTGAAGGTGGTGGGCAGTTCATCATCCATGCTAGTCTCAGCGGCCCCTTGGAGTGCCACGGTGTCCCTCTTGGTCTTTTGTATGTCCTTCAGCACCCGTACGATGGTGCCCAGGGCGGAGCTGATGGTTCTGAGCTCTTCCCTGAACCCCAAATACTGTTCGTCCTGCATGCGCTGGGTCTCCTGAAACTTGGCCAGGACCGTTGCCATCATCTCCTGGGAGTGGTGGTATGCTCCCATGATGGAGGAGAGGGCCTCATGGAGAGTGGGTTCCCTTGGCCTGTCCGCCCCCTGTCGCACGACAGCCCTCCCAGTTCCCCTGTGTTCCTGTGCCTCCATCCCCTGGACAGTGTGCCCACTACCACTGCCTCCAGGTCCCTGTTGTTGTTGGGGTGGTGGGTTATCCTGGGTTTCCTGTAGTGGTGGACACACAGCTGACTGACGTGTCTTGGGTACGGAGGTACGGGCCCGCTGGGTGGGTGCTGTGCTGGTGTTACCAGAGGGTGGAAGGTCAGTGTTGGGCTGTGCCTGTGCGAGGGGAACCGACTGTCCCGAGGCCCATGATGGTCCGGGCTGGTCATCTGGATCCAGTTGGCCAGAGCTGCTGTCATCACTGTGGGCCTCTTCTGGGGGTGGAGTGGACATGTCTGGACCCTCCTGTCTGGTGACGTTAGGTAGTGGTCCTGCAAGGGTATAAAAGCATGATTATTGCATCTGTGTGTGTCATGGTGTGCAATGGGTGGGTGTGCGTGTTCCCCAGTGCAAGCATTCCTGTGTGGGGGCTTGTGTGATGATTGTTCGGGGGTGTTATGGGTATGTGCAGTGGGCATGCTTTAGTGATGGGTGTCCATGCTTAGTTGTGTCATGCAGGGCTTGGTGTTGGGATGGGTGGTTTTTGTTATTTGTACATTAGTGAGGAGTTGGAGTGATAGGGGAGGGGGTGAGGGTGGGGGTTTGTGATAGCATGCAGGTAGGGTGGGGGATATGATGGTTAAGATTTGACTTACCAGTGTCCATTCCTCCACCGACTCCTCCGAGGCCCTCTGGATTCATAATGGTCAAGACCTGCTCCTCCCATGTTGTTAGTTGTGGGGGAGGAGGTGGGGGTCTGCCGCCAGTCCGCTGAATCGCGATGTTGTGCCTGGAGACCACTGAACGCACCTTCCCCGGTAGGTCGTTCCACCTCTTCCTGATGTCCTCCCGATTTCCTGGGTGCTGTCCCGCTGCGTTTACCCTGTCGACGATTCTTTGCCATAGCTCCATCTTCCTGGCTATAGAGGCGTGCTGCACCTGTGATCCAAATAGCTGTGGCTCTACCCGTACGATTTCCTCCACCATGACCCTGATCTCCTCCTCGGAAAACCTGGGGTGTCTTTGGCGTGCCATGGGGTGGTGTAGGTGATGTGTGGGGTGGTGATGAGTGTGGTGATGTGTAGTGGTGCGTGCAATTTTGTGCGTGGATGTTGTGTGGGTAATGGTGTTTTGTGCCTCTGTGTGGTGGGGTTCTCTATTGCTGCGCTCTCTCTCTGTCGCCTTCGTCTCTGATTTTGGGTCGTACTGGTTTGTGGGTGATGTGGGTGTGTGTTTTATATTGTGTTGGGTGTGTGGGAGTGGTGTGTGTATGTTTATCAGGTGTGTGTATTTCGAATTGTCCAATGTGGCGGTGTTTTGGAGATGTGTGTGTATTTTGAGCGCAGCGGTGTGTACCGCCAAATGAATACCGCAGCTGAAAGACCGCTGCGTGGATTCGAGGGTCGTAATAGCATGGGCGTGTTTCTGTTGGCGTGACGGTGGAGGTTTTGTTTTCGCCAGTTTATCACTGACCTTTGGTGTGGCGGACTTGTGTGGGTGTCAGAATTTCGGCGGATTCCGAGATGTGGATCATAATAGCTGTGGCAGAATTCCGAGGCCGCGGCGGTGTATTGGCGGTCTTCTGCACGGCGGTAAGCAGCTTTTACCGCCAATGTTGTAATGACCCCCCTTGTTTACTTTTTAAAGACTTAAGACACTTCATATCACTTTCTAGTGATATCTTTACAAATTCATTTGCATCTTTGATCGTTTTAACCTGCAAATACTATATTATATATTTTTCTAAACACTGTGTGGTGTATTTTTGTGGCGCTATATTATGTTAGTGTATGATTTATTGCACAAATGCTTTACACATTGCCTTCTAAGTTAAGCCTGACTGCTCGTGCCAAGCTACCAGAAATATGTGTCAACTCAATGGGACAAAGATTCATAACACTGGTGACAACTCACAACATGGACATCGTTTACATTCATATGTTTGACAAATAGTGAGTGTATAACAGAGGACAGTACACCTGTATGTGTAGCACAGTGTCGGTCAAATTAGTGATCATCTTGCGTGTATGTCAATTAATGTCATAGCATGTCTCATACTGTTGGCAATGTGTATGAGTCAATCAGGACACAGAATAGCTGTAGATATAAATGTGGTGCCATTTGCTGTAATGACCATTCCACTAATCCACTCATTTTCACTGTGCTACTGACAAAGGATATAGGCCCTCATTTGGACTTTGGCAGTCTCAAAGCGAGACCGCCAAAGCCACGTGCGCCAGAAGACCGCCAGTGCTGGCAGTCTTCCTCCTGCCATAATATGGTTACTGCCGGATTTCTGCCACATTTAGGGTGGAAATCCAGCAGTAACCAAGCTGGTGGTGGAGGTGCCTGGGTGATGATACCATCTGCACCGCTCTGCCAGAAGGACGCTGCCAGGCGTATTTTGACCAAACAGACAGCCTGGCGGTGCCCTGCTGGCGGTAGCAGCACCCTTTCCCGTTCCCTGCCAGACGACCTCCTCGTTGGACAAGGTAAGTTGGGCGTCCGACATAGGGGGTGGGAGAGTGGGGGGTGTTGTGTGTCCATGTATATGTGTGTGTGGTGTCTGCATGTGTGAATGCGTGTGAGTATGTTAGTGGGAATGCGTGTGAGTATGTCAGTGTGAATGTGTGTGAGTATGTCAGTGTGAATGCGTGTATGGAAGTGGTGGTGAATGGGTATATGCGTGTGGGTGCGTGTGTGTGTGCATATGTGTTGGCAAAAGGGTTGGGGGCACTGTTACTCTAGGGAGAGGGTGGAGGGTGCTGTCACTCTAGGAGGGGTCAGGTGATTGCTGCGGGTTGGTAGGGGAGCCATCTACCGTTGACAGGGAAGGAATTCCCTGTCACCAGTAGCCCTCCCGTCATGGTTTTCGTGGCGGAGCTACCACCGCGGAAAACATGGCAGTAGGCTGGCTCATTATACCGCCGGCGGTCTTGTGTGAACCGCCGGGTCGGAGATGCACATCTCCGTCCTGGCAGTTCATACCGCCATGGCGGTATGAGTGGAGATGTGGCGGGTTTGCAAAGGTATAATAACCAATTCAGCTTCAGCTACTGCTGGCCCTGATAGTCTACAGGATGTAATGCAAATAGATTCATACAATGAACAGCATTAGCCATTGCTGTTCCAAGATCCCTGTGCAGATGCGATGTAGGGCATGCATGCACCCACCTTTCAAATGGCTGTGCTGAGTGCTGGTGTGCTGCAAGGTGACATAAATTCCGGACACATATGTACAGAATATGGGCTGCATGGTGGGACACATCCAATTACTCAGAGAGTATGCTAGGAGTCATGGCACGGCCCACCATGTTCTGATGAGTGGATATAGGAGTAGTTTCATGCATCTCTGTGTGATGTGAGTGAGCTACCCGTCCTCCATTCTCACGTATGACACTGGGCATAGGTAGTTTCCATGTAACAATGTGTCCAGTTTTGTGTTCTTGCCATATCAGCCACATAATGTTGTGAGACAGTATATCTAACTTACAGTCCTTTGTCAGATGACTTTGTTAAATGCCAATGGATCCCAGGGCAATCTAGTATGCACAAGGGGCATTGATGAGCAATGCACCATGACGAGTGTGCCATACCATGGTCACAAAACAGCATTTTTCATAACCATAGTCAGTGATGACATGGTCATTCGAAGATGTCCCAAGATGGGGCATTGCTATTGTGTAACATTAGCTTAGTCTTGGTACCTTGACAATAATCAATATGGAGATGATTAATAATGGGCAGATGTTATGTTCACTTTGCCCTTCAAGATGTTATTGTGATTTGTGATGTGCATCATCTGATGTCTGCAGATAGTATTTACATGGCACGCTCGATGTTCATTTGTCAAATAAACCTTTGTATGACATGTATTCTTTCTATTTACTCCGGAAATGTGACCCCCATCCCAGAAGCGCAAATTTAAAAAGAGGGCAGACAGATACCAGCACATATACCAGGTGCTGAATGCATTCAAGTAGATGGGGAAAACCTTTGACCATGAGAAAACATCTGGGTCCTGGAGTGCCTTACCCTAAGCTGCTACACCATTTGTGTCCTCTTTCAATGTGTTCTGCATTCTGCAGCACACATTAAAAGTGGAAGACAGCTTTCATGATTGTTCATGTTCAGGTAAGCCTCACTTCCAGCACATGGGCAATTATCCCTGGGACACAGCACCCTTCCACCATGGTGCAGGAGTACCTGTGTTGGTGCTAGCCAACAGCTTGTGCACCATAATTGAGGAATGTACAGGGATGTGTTGCATTTTTATAAATACAACACATCCCCGCACTTTCGAAATGATGCAATGCAGCACAGGAAGCTGGCTTGTAGCACCACATTATGGGCCTAATTACAACTTTGGAGGAGGTGTTAATCTGTCCCAAAAGTGACGGTAAAGTGACGGATATACCACCAGCCGTATTACGAGTCCATTATATCCTATGGAACTCGTAATACGGCTGGTGGTATATCCGTCACATTTGGGACGGATTAACACCTCCTCCAAAGTTGTAATCAGGCCCTATGTCATTTCCACACCACATCAGGGGCCCTGAGTTGAACAGTTATGTGAATTACACCTGTCGTGCATGGGTATTGATGAACAGTTTAGCAATATTTCCGTTACATATGGATTGTTGCAAGCACTGTGTGCCTGCTCTGAGGGGATAGGCCCTGTCCTACTGGGTAATTTAGCTCAATCAATCAATCAATCAATCAATCATTCGCATTTATAAAGCGCGCTACTCACCCATAAAGGGTCTCAAGGCGCTGGGGGGGGGGGTCAGTCCTCGAAGAGCCAGGTCTTGAGCTGCCTTCTGAAGGAGAGGTGTTCAGGTATGGCGCGAAGGTGGCTGGGCAGAGAGTTCCAGGTCTTTGCTGCCAGGAAAGAGAAGGATCTTCCTCCGGCGGTGGCTTTGCGGATGCAGGGTATGGCTGCCAGGGCCTGTCCGGCGGATCGTAGAGTGCGCGGAGGAGTGTAGAAGGAGACGCGGTTGTTGATGAGTTTGGGTCCGAGGTTGTGAAGGGCTTTGTGTGCGTGGGTGAGGAGTCGGAAGGTGATCCTCTTGTTGACGGGGAGCCAATGGAGTTTTTTCAGGTGTCCTGAGATGTGGTGGTGGCGAGGGGTGTCCAGGATGAGTCTTGCGGCAGCGTTCTGGATCCGTTGGAGTTTCCTCAGCAGCTTGGTGGTGATGCCCGCGTACAGGGTGTTCCCGTAGTCCAAGCGACTGGTGACGAGGGCGTGGGTGACGGTCTTCCTGGTGTCGGTGGGGATCCAGCGGAAGATCTTGCGGAGCATGCGTAGGGTGTTGAAGCATGCCGAGGTCACCGAGTTCACCTGTCTGGTCATGGTGAGGGATGAGTCCAGGATGAAGCCGAGGTTGCGCGCGTGGTCGGTGGGTTGGGGAGTGCTGCCTAGGGCGGGGGGCCACCAGGAGTCGTCCCATGCGGTGGGAGTGGGGCCGAGGATGAGGACCTCCGTCTTGTCGGCGTTCAGTTTCAGGCGGCTGTCTGTCATCCAGTTCGCCACTTCCTTCATTCCTTCATGTAATCTGGTCCTAGCTGAGGTGGGGTTGTTTGTGAGGGATAAGATGAGCTGGGTGTCGTCGGCGTATGATATTAGGTCGAGTCCGTGTTTGCGTGCGATGTTCGCCAGGGGGGTCATGTAGATGTTGAAGAGAGTGGGGCTGAGGGAGGATCCTTGAGGTACGCCGCAGATGATCTCCGTGGCTGTGGATCTGAAGGGGGGCAGGCGCACTCTCTGAGTCCTTCCGGAGAGGAAGGAGATGATCCATTCGAGGGCCTTGCCTCTGATGCCGGCGTTGCTGAGGCGTCGTATCAGGGTGCGGTGGCAGACCGTGTCGAAGGCTGCGGAGAGGTCCAGGAGTATGAGGGCCACGGTCTCACCCTTGTCGGTCAGGGCTCTGATGTCGTCCGTGGCTGCGATGAGGGCGGTTTCGGTGCTGTGGTTGGTCCTGAAACCGAACTGTGTGGGGTCGAGGGAGTCGTTGGTTTCCAGGGCGTTGGTGAGTTGAGTGTTGACAATTTTCTCAATCACTTTGGCGGGGAACGGCAGGAGAGAGATGGGCCGGAAGCTTTTGAGTTCGGTGGGGTCTGCTGTGGGTTTCTTTAAGAGGGCGTTGAGCTCTGCGTGTTTCCAGCTTTCCGGGAAGGTGGCGGTGGTGAGAGAGGCGTTGATGACATCTCGGAGGTGCGGTGTGATGATGTCGTCGGCTTTGTTGTAGATGTGGTGCGGGCAGGGGTCCGATGGGGATCCGGAGTGGATCGAGTTCATGACGCGGGTGGTCTCCTCGGTGGTGGTTGAGCTCCAGGTGAGGATGGTGGTGATGTCGGTAGCGGGTTCCGGGGGGGGGTTCGCGTCGGTGGTCGGGAAGCTGTTGTATATGTCGGTGATCTTGTGGTGGAAGAAGGTCGCGAGGGAGTCGCAGAGGTCCTGTGATGGAGGGATGGAGTTGTTTTCTGCGTCCGGGTTGGAGAGCTCTTTGACGATGCCAAATAGTTCCTTGCTGTTGTGGGCGTTGTTGTCAAGTCTGTTCCGGTAGGCTGTTTTTCGTGCGGCGCGGAGGTGTTGGTGGTGTTGGCGGGTGGCGTCCTTGAGAGCTGACATGTTCTCTTCGGTCTGGTTGAGGCGCCACGTCTTCTCGCGGGCGCGGCATTCTTTCTTGGAGTCCTTGAGGTCGGGGGTGAACCAGGAGTTTTTCTTGTGGTTGTTGGTGCTGGCTTGAGTTTTCAGGGGGGCCAGGAGGTTGGCGCAGTCGAAGATCCAGTTGGTGAGGTTGTTGGCGGCTTCGTTTGGGTTGGTGGTGCTGGTGGGTCGGTTCTGGGAGAGGGTTGATGCGAGCTGATCCGTGGTGATGCGATTCCAGTGTCTTCTTGGTGGTTGCTGGGTGTGGTGGTGCACAGTGGTCTTCTTGAAGATGAAGCTCACTTACATTCCCCCTCTAACATCCTGATGTAAGTTGTTTATCTGCATAGTGTTACACGTGATATGACTCAGGAACATGCCAGTGTATGTGTAGAGACCTTCTCAGAATACCCATTTTTGGGTCCTGGTACCGGGGCAAGTGGCACACAGTGTTCTTACCCAAATCACACATTCATTCTCACATACTTACAACACGTTGATCATGCGTGACCATATCCAGTGGTGCTACATGTTGTTTTGCTATAGACAGCAGTTGTTAGGGTATCACCCCACATTGTATTAGTGGTGTGATTAATGTCAAATACCTACATCTGAATCCCACATCAGACACCCACTCACTTCAGCCTGGATTATTCCATGTGTCCTATCATTTGTAGTGGCTAGGTGTTTCTTGGTATCCCTTGTTAAGTCCCTGGTTGACATCCTCCAAATTGTACATGTGGCACCATGAGACAATGTTTCATCATACTCCCTACTGGCATATACCACATGTTACCCATAAGCCACATGACATGTAAGTTTTGTCCCCAATGGGTTTTTCTCTACAATCTCTTCCCTGGTATGCCATAAGCATTGCACATTCAGACCCAGTGGCCCATGTGTACCATGCATTACACATTCCCATCTCCTGAGTATGCGCAGTCTCCCAATTCACACAAAATGTAATTTTGGCATGCACAGTCAGCACCTACTATGCAGAGCAGTAGTAGTGTCCCACCCTGCCCGCATATTATCATTATCTTGTCCACACATGGTCCAATGGTGTCCATTTCTCACATTCCCCCCTTCAATTAATTATTTTGAATGAATTCCTGTGGTCCCTTCCATATAACACTATAGGGGCTTATTTGCAAGCCCCTTGCTCCGCAGGTGCGTCAGTTTTTCTATGGGAAAATGTGACACACCGGCTGCAAAAAGGTACTGTAGATAAGTTCCTGAATTTTATTACATACAACACATACCTGAACTTTCTATGTGCCACAGCATGGCACAGCTAGCTGGCTTTCTGCACTGCACTGCGCCATTTACTCGTACATGAGGCACAATGTGAGGTAAACATGGACAGATGCTGCATTTCAGTTAATGAGGTGAGTGAGGGGATGGCGCTGGACTGGGCTGTGCAAATTGTGGAAGGTCAGTGTGCATCACATGTCTTTGCTGTTTCACCATAGGAGTGCTAGCATACTAGCCTTTGGCCTGCAGATTGCGTGTTTGGGCACTATGACATAACTGACTCTACTTTATGCTATTGTGTAGTTACCACACTGGCCCACCTGTGACTTACTGTTTGGTTCTTGTAGCTTGTCATATGCCACTCTGTCCTGTCCTGTGACTCCTGCCACCAACTCCTCAGGGATGACGGCTGCCACCATCTCCTGCAACTCATTCAGTGCTCTTGGGATGCTGGACTTCGACCTCTGCTCTGCAATGCTGCCTTGCGGTTGCTGCCTAGTTTCTCCTTTGTTTTGTGCTTGCAATCATGCCAGCACTTTTTGCAGTCAATGACTGTCCTCTTCACCTCTGCCACACTGTAGACTTAGTCCACAGTGGACTGCCGTATAGCGTCTTTTCTCCCTAATGGCTATTTTGAGGTGCTGAAGACCTGGTGTTGATGCTCCATCACCTCAGTGATCAGGATGTTGTTCTCCTCACTAAACATACACTTCCTATTCCTCTTCCCTTTCTCCTGGGAGTCTGACTGCTACTGGGGTTGTCCTGGGGGCTCTGGTCTCCTGGGTTCTCCATTTCTGCTTCTGCAGTGTCTCTGTTTTTTTTTTTATGTGTTGTTTTCTGGCTCTTTTTACACTTTTAGGTGCGAAGGTGACGCTTGGATGGCTAGTGTCAGAATACGTGCCACTAATCTGGCCAGCATCACTTTTGCACCACTAGCGTCATTTTTATTTTAGTGCCGCGGCACACAAGCTAGCATCATTTTTTTACGCTGCCCTGATCCTAACAGCATGGTGCGCTGTTTAGTAAATTCGGCGTAAGCATGGCGTTAGGATCTGTTGTTACACAGCTTTAAAAATTTTGACAGACCGCTGCAGCAGCAATGAGTCATTTCCTTTGAATAAGTCCCTTAGAATTTAATTACCATTGTGCTGAAGCACACTTTGCACACTACTGCATCTTGCTGCTCCCCCTACATTGCAGAAACACAATATTGAACATGAGATAGCACACCCCAATCAATTTGGAGCCCTGCTGGGCACGCCCTGTGCCACAGCCAAGTAGAGGGAGTCTGTGGCATGCTCCCAGTTGGACTGGGAGGAGATTTGTAGATAGCTGGGTTACTGAATACTCATTCCCCTGAACAGTCATCACATCACTTCTCTTTAATACTGTTGACTAAATGGGGATTCACTTGATTAGTGAACTATTCTTTACCGGACATTTTTTTTGTTTGCCCAACACTTGCAAACACAGCCGAATTTTCCTCAGTGGACACATTCACCAATTTTTGCCTTAGTATATTGTGCAGGGAGCTCTACCCTGTGTTTCCTGAGGAGCAGCTAAAGCCAAGACATTAACCATGTTCTTGAATGCACAGCTGGCTGGACATTTGGTAGCCAAGCTCTATTCTTCCATTCAGGCCGAGGCCTCAACGCAAAGCCAAGTAACAAGGTGCCTTGGGGTGTGGCCCTGGGAGATTTAATTACAGATAGAGTGGTCTTACGGTTGTAGCTAAATTGGGGAGCCATCTCCTAATGGTATATTTACAAAGGACATACCATACTCTTCTCAAATTGTTTGCACAGAAATTACGCTTCGCTCCTGATTTGCAAGATGTAACATGCTAGAAGTTGGCTTCCTGCACCTGCGTGAGCATGCCCACTGATTGCAAGATACTGTGGCAAAGTATTTCATGTTCTAAGGGCTATACTAAGGGCACGCCATGCTTTGTGTGACGGTTCTCATTGATGGCAGTATTATAGGCAGAGAAGCGTGTGTCATTTGAATAAGGTAGGAACCTCATACCTGCGATGAGGACCTGGTTGCATGATATGATATACTACAATGACCAACTGAAGACATACTATTCTCCAGGATCTCCGGCCCAAGATCGTCTGGGTCCCTTTCCAAGCATACTTGTTAACTCATGATATCAGCGACTTGGAAACCAGATCAAGATTGGGCCAAACATGTGAATTGGGGTAGGGATGGGGGCATGATGAGAATATGTATTCACACTGATTCCTTGTCAAAAGCTACAAATGTAATAGTACTGAAGCACCATTGTGAGGCTATTTTGTCTGTGATTAATGGCACTGTGCTTTGGAGGTGCCACCTAGGGGCCGTATCACACCGACAAAGCATTTTAATTGCGCCAGGTGCACCTTTTAAAAAGCGTGCCCGGCATAAACAATGAAAATGCCCCTTACAGGCATGACTGCGCTGCCCCCAGGACAGTTGTGAACTCATGCTGCTGTAGGGCCAGCACATTAACGTGAAGAACAGAGTGGCTGCTTTAAAGCTGCTCTGCGTTTCACTGTGCAGGCAGCAACCTGCCTGCACTTTTAAGGGGGATTAAAGATGCCCTTGCAGGCGGGTGCAGTGAGTGACTGTACCCACCTGCAAGGGGATGTCTGGGGGCTCCATAGGTCCCCCTTTACACCCTCTAGAAGGCTTTCTTCAGGGAGAGCACTGACAGTGCACCACCCTTTAGGTGGCAAAATTTCAGTGCGCCTCCTGACACCTTATTTGCCTCTGCGCCTATAATATGGTGCGGGCGCAGAGGCAAGGGGATTCCATCATTTGCATGGGACAACGCCCCCATGCAAATGAGGGAACACCCTGTTGTGATAGTGCTTGCAGTATATGTGCGTCAGCACTATCTGTATTATAGAAGGGGCCACTCCAGTGTGTGCCGCCCCTTCTGTAATACCAAAGTGCCCCAGGGCGCCCAAAGCGGGCGCAAACGCCCCTTGCCACCCAGGGGCATTTCTGTAATATGGCCCCTAATGTGCGAAAAAATATGTTCTGGGAAAAGAGGGATACTACTGGGCTATTAATGTATTTAAGATATGCTGCCCCATGTGTTAAGGTACTTTAATTCACTGAACACAAGTGTACTATTTTGTATAGAGTTGATATAACATAAAAGCTAATTAAAAAAATTAATTAAAAATTAACATTACAGAATGGTTCAAATATGACAGATCTTTAAATAGATATAAATGACAGTGAGCCAAATAACACTGCTCTCAAAATGAATATGTGCATCACTGAAATTTGATATGAATCACATTGAATTGTATACAATGCTGAATGAACTGCATAAGGATTTGAATGAATTGGATATGGCCTTTTTCACAGTTTCTAATAGAATATAATGCATGATTATCAAGGCCAGTATTTCTGAGACCCTGTACGTTTGTGCTGACATGCAGCTGTGTTAAAGTTACTTTCCAATTTGGAAAGTAACTTTAAACAGAAATATCCGGCATCAATAATCATGCATTAAACTCTGTTGGAACCTGTGAAAAAGGCCTCCACCCCTTCCCTCTCCGCATGGCCTGACTCTCGGGCTGCTCACCTCGCAGGTGACACCAAAGGCTGCGCAGAGAGGCCTACTCTTTCTGAACCGCAATCATTCCTGCCCAGGGACTCTAGAGCAGTGGTTCCCAACCTTTTGACTTCTGTGGACCCCCATTTTATCAGTACTGGAGCCCGGGGACCCCCACTTAATCATTATTGGAACCCGAGGACCCCCATTGAGTCATTTCTGATAGCTGGGACCTAATATTATCATATTTTTTAAGCAGTCGCGGACCCCCTGAGGAGGCTTTGCGGACCCCCAGGGGTCCCCGGTCCACAGGTTGGGAAGCACTGCTCTAGAGCTCAGTGGCATTGCCTCAGGCGATCAGCTGTTCAAGGTGCTGCTCTGGAAACCGGGCATGGGTGCTGCCATCCCTCCTCTTGCAGGTACTACTCTTGCATGTGCATGCAAGCAGGGCGGCTCTAGGACGGTAAACCAGTGCTACGGCACCGGGTGCTGACTTCAGGTGGTTTAAATTATTGTTGTAAAAGCATCTGCTGTGGCATTCCTTGCCTCCAGCAATTTACAGGCAATAATAAAGATGTCAACATAACTCGGGTGATCAATATTCTACCTGGAGAGAGATCAAGTTTTCTGTAGTGGAAATTTTAAGGTAGTGCAGAGGGTTAATATGCCTGCTGCAAAGAAGGTGTATCATATGGATCACAAGGTGGATATAATGCACATAGGTCAGCGGGTTACTACTTTTGTCAGCAATGTCATTTTTTTCCTTGCAGTTTATAAGTTAAAATCATAATATAGAACAGTGAGTTATTAACTGTCAACAAAGAAATGCATGCTTATTGCAAGGTATAGATTATAGCATTATGTCCCCCCACCCCCAGCCTTTCATTATCCTAATGTTTGGAAAAGAGTTCATTCAGGTAGACATCTATTCTTCTTAAAGAGAAACCCCAAATATGGTGTTAAAGTTTAAGTTCTGAGTGGGTGCTTCTCCATTCCAAGCATGGTTAAACTATACAGCTTACTAGTATGTATGAGGTGACTCCTACACCTTGTAGTCCTCTGTCTTATGTAACATTTCTTATACATTGATTTAGAGTCCTATGATTGATTGCCTCTGTATAATGTGTGTGCAATGTAAAGTGCTGTGACACCCTACACTGGTATGAGTGGCACTATAAAATTAATTAAATGCATCTGAGAGAGAGTGGTCATAGAGACCTGAGTGGCTCTGTTAAGGATGGTAGTGAGGGAATCTGTGGTCATTGGGGGGTGCCAACCAACATTGTAGCCCAGGGCGCCACCAGAGCTAAGGCCGGCCCTCGTGTGCTGCTGTGAATGTCGTTTCTGCCTTTTTTGACTTCAGCACCCTTGCTACAAATGGTATCATGTTCACTTCACTCACGGACTAAGCATGTTTGTGCTGCAGTTCTGCTCAACTTGTTGAGCTAGATGAAAAGCTGGCCTGCATTGATGTTGTAACTCATCCTTGGCCTACGTGAGGCATTTCAATTACCCCACTTTCGAATTTCACCTCTTTGCAATGCACCACTTTGCTGTCTTCCTGACCTACTAAAACCCTGTGCAGAAAAAAGAAAATAGTGTCAGAGAAAAGGTCACAGCAATGGGTGTGTACAAATAGTGGCAGCTTTATAAGAAGCCCTGAGCACAGATTCCGTGCCACCAAAATAGCTCATTGGATTGAGTGGAGTGCCCATTGCAGAGGTACTCACCAGTCCATGCTTGATATTCTGCATGGACAGCGTGGCTGCTCATCTTTGTGAGGTCGAACAAAGATCATGTATTTCCCATGTACCATCCAGTTCTTAAGCAGTACTGGGATGTTTTGGCTCTGCCATCTTGCAGTATTTCACTTTTCGAGGAATGCCATGGGTAGACCGCTGACTACTGTGCACAATGATTGGGTTAGGAGCAGATGACTCTTATTGAGTCTCTCCAAACCAGGCCGCTCCTGATGGAGTGGGGCACCTGATAAGCTTTGTAAGGCTGTAGCTTCCCTGTCACCAAGGAAGGTCACAGATAGGGATCTCTTTGCATGTGGGCTATGACAATTATTCGGTGGGAGCAGAAAAGAGTCGAGCATTCCAGATTACATATTCATAGCCCCTACACAAGGCTAGGGATATCTTTGGGGCTTATCAAAAGGATTGCATTTCTAAGGGAAGAAACAGCAAAAAAAAATGAAAACACCTGCAGATTCAGTGTGGTAACGTGTGCAACACTCATTCATGAAATTAGACGCTTCCGAACTTCAAAAGGATAAGTGGTTACATGGAAATGGGATGTTCTGACACTGTGCCACTGGTGCAGGCTTCTTGGTGCTCAATTAGTATCATGTGAAATAGTCATGCATTCTTGGGGGAAGTGAAAAGTAAAGCAGCAACAGAAAAATGCAAAAACTTGTCAAACGTCTGCCTGTGTGCACTAAACCATGGCATGGACAAGTGCCCTCTTTTCACCTTCCTGTTGCAGAGCTGACACATCCTGCTATCTGGGGCATGTGCTATGTTGTGTGTCTTATTACCTTATGTGACAGTGCTGCCCATCTGGATGATTGAGAAAACTCTTAAAAGTGTTTATTTATTGCTCTTTTTGTGTCAGTTTCATCCCCCTTCAACACTAATGGTCCTTTGACAAACATTGTGTGCCACCTACTGCCCCCCCAACCCTAAAGTCACGCATAAGTTTTATACTTAAGTTCCAATGACAAAAGCACAATAATTTCTGCTTTTATTCATCATGAACCACTATATTCAGTGCTGTTTTACAAAACACTCGTTATTGCAGTATTTGTATGAGCTGAACTCCCGGCAGTGGTACAGTCATTTCTACTATGCATCGGTTTCACCCTCTTTAATGCCCTCTCACCCAGTGCAGCCCTATGTTCATTATCATGCATCAGTTACACCCAATGCTGTCCTCTGGCTTTTGCATTTTGCATCTGGTGCACCCTTTGAAGTACCAGAATCATAGCTCTTCTTGCATAAGTTCCACCCCCTGCAACACTATATTCATTAATTCTGTGCAGTTGCCCACTCAGCACTCTATTTGTTCCTCATTATGCAACAGCTGCACCCAGTGTAGAACTACATTTATTGTTGTTTTCACATCAGTTGTACTCTCTAAGTATTATTAGGGTCGGGCACACAAAGCGCTCTGTCCCTGGTGTAATCTCTCTTTGGGTTTATAGCCATGCCCATGTCACGCTTATAAGTTTGGTTGCTTTGTGGACTTGCTTTTTAAAATAAGTTTTATTTCATTATTGAAAGGCATGCACATGTCATGCCTTTTCTGGTGCTTAGCACTCCTCGAGCACACCGGCAAACTACTGAAAACATACGGGCTCGATGTTTTCCGTATGCTTTCTGGACTACTTTTTCTTTTTATTTCGTAGACAGTATGATCCTGCTGGGCAGTAATTGAGCGCTTTGCATGACATCAACCCTGTTACATGGATAATTGCACTTTTCCCGGTTACGTGGTTAATTGCACTTTTGCCGGTTACATGGATAATTGCACTTTTGCCAATACGTTTCACTGCGAGCAAAATTCTGTTTCTTTTTGTGTATCTGCTTCGTGCTCATGGCGTCCATAAGCTCGCTTATATGAAACTGTTTTACTTTTCAGTTTATGTGGCAAGAAAAGTCCGGTTAGCAGTATAAAACGCTAATAGCTCTAATTCGAGCAAACGCGAGACCCATTGCATTGCAACTGCTTGTTTTTATAACTGTTGTTGCTCTAGTCTCCCCACATCACAATATTCTCACACACAAGACACCCCGTGAAGCAAAGAAAAAAATCATCAGCTTTAGGTTTGCCACATGAGTAGAATCCTTCACCTTGCTATAAAGAACTCAAAAGTGATTTTCCCATTTCTAAAGGCAGACCTTCGCAGTACGATGAACTCATTGACTGATCACCATTCTGTCAGCAAATAATTTCCAGAATGTTTTACAACCCCCTTTGCTCAAGTCAAAATCATAAGTTGACGTTGATGGAACGGCAACCATTGATTAATGTATAATTAATCATGGACTTCCCTAATTCTGAACATGAAGAATTTTTCAGGTCTGCCATTTGGCATGCTAAAATGTGCACTAGACAGAAGCAGTAACATTAAACTTACAGAACTTCCTACCTTAAACAAATTATCCTAGACAGAACTAGTGACATTAAACATACATAACTTCCTAGCTTAAACAAATTATCCTTTTTTAAATATTGTGACTTTGAAACTCTTTTCAGTCCATTGCTGTTGCGTGACCTCTGTCTGATTGTTTTGCCAGTGACTGAAATGCTTCAATACCTGACAAATGTGGCTTGATATACATGCCACATTTCTGGGAGAAAAATGACCCAAAACTTCCTGTTAAATAGCATAAACTGTCAAGTATCTAAATGCCACAGTCAATCAATTACATTTTCCAGAGATATCTAGGAAAAACTTCAAAATCTTAGTCAACAGTACCTCTGGTACCAAAAGTGACAAGATAGCGCATCATTAACGAAAGGAAAGTTGGATCGGCTTATTTTATGTCCCATTACAAGAAGGAACTGCGTGCCAAATATTGCTGACCTGAGTTTAACAAAATTATAAATATGTTGTGACTGGAGCAGTGGGCTAAAGAGCATACATGACTACAACTTAACTCCAAGTATCAATATATTTATTACTTTACTCCTATTGTACAAGAGGAAAAAAACACTCTCTCCAATGCACTACTACCTCACCCTTTACCTCTCTCAATCTATTCTATCTCTCAGCTGTCTGACTCATCCGAAACCTCATTCTACTACTATGAGCTCCAAAATAACCCTTTCTAGACTCATCCCTCCTCTACCTCTCTGGGCTCTCCCCAAATCTCTTTTTACTACTTTGATCTCCCAAACAACCCTACTAAATGTTTTCCTCAAGTATGTCTCCTTGGACACCTTCCAAACCTCATTTTAATACTATGTTCTCCCTAATCCCTTTCTACAGATTCTTCCCTCCTCCATCACTCCTTTTACTCATCCCAAACCTCATCTTACTACTATGATCTCCTAGCTAACACTTTCTAGATTCTTCCCTCTTCTATCCCTCCATTATTCTATTCAATCCAATTAACAAACTCACAGGTCCACCTCTCAAATTAACTCTTATTTCCCTAGATTAATCCACCACTAATCCTTTTGGGTTCTGGAGTAGCGTACTACTCACTGAAAAGCACTTAGGCGCCTCATCAGGGGTAGTAAGTGGTATATAAATACAATTACAATGAAATAAAAACAAGAGTTATTGGATAGCATAAATCCAGTAATAGACTGCAATGTCGCTCCGTCTGCAGTAAAAATCTAAACTACATAAAATTTATTTAAAGCCCACCTCAAATACGATAATGAATTAAAAGGATTCTTGGTGAAGTATAATACTTCCCCTGGATCACACAATTTCCACAAACAGGTACAGCACATAAACCACCATGCCGTCCATGTATGATTAATGTAACTAAATATGCAGTTTGTAGGTCGCCAGTCAGAATCAGCAGTTGGTGGTATTGTTAATGCAGGCTGGGGTAGGGGAGAGTCTTGAGTGTCTCTTCTGACTCAATCATGATATAATAATGTGCAGCACTTCATTAGCAAATATGAGGGTGTTTTGAAATATGCAGGCCTTAGGTGTGTGTTGTACAAAAAAAGAATTCCTTTTAGTACAGCCCCATCCTCAGTTTGACTTGTCCAAGGTGCTCTCATATGTGCTAGTTAGGTCATGAGAGTGCCTTAAAATGTGTGAGCCCAGGATGATGCACGCTGTACAAAAAATAATTCCTTTTTGCACAGCGTGCATTCGGAACTTTAGTATTTAATGACTCTTTCATATGTACTACTGAGGCCATTATGGGCTGTACAAAAATGAATCCTGTTTGGTACAGGACACATTTTGAGCTGAGATATTACAAGGTGCACTCATAGGCACACCCAATATATGATGTGTAGAATATATATTTTTTGCAGACAGAGCAGCACTGCAGTTATTAAATGAAAATGAGGTTATTCAATATCTTACATCCCGAACACCCATATTTGAAGGCTCTCTCAAATGTGATACTGAAGAAAACTTTTTCTCAGTTAAATATATTTGCCCAGGATCACACTGTTTCGTCAAGCAGAGAAGCTTTGATTTCTTGTATTTTGCTATGCAATTCAGCCACTAGCTGTGAATATTCTTCTCTCTTGTCTGTTTTAAGTCGAAGGTTTGTCATCAAATCTTTGGGCCTGATTACAACTTTGGCGGAGTGGCTTAATTTGTCCCAAATGTGACGGATTTTCCGGCTGCCGTATTACGAGTCCATTATATCCTATGGAACTTGTAATACGGTGGGCGGGATATCCGTCACATTTGGGATGGATTAACCCCCTCGCCAAAGTTGTATTCAGGCCCTATGTCTTTATTTCTTGGTGGCTGAGTGCCATGCAGCAACCACAGTAAAGCTCGGCTCCTTTTCAGCTTCAGGGCCCAAGGTGACCTCAAGATGACTCAGAGACAGGCATGTAGCTCAAGCCCGTATTGAGTTTTCAATGGCTCATCCATCTCTAGTGAAAAAACCTGATGTGCTTAAATTTATGCTCCATAATGTTGCTACAGTCATAATTAGAATCTAGGGGCAGATTTACAAATGTTTCTTGCAACGCAAGGCAGCAAGCAAAGTTGCTGCACTGTGTTGCATGACGAAGTGTGCCCTATTAGCTAAGATATGGCGCTTTTCTGCTGCTCCCTTTCACTAGAGCACTGTGGCCCTCATTACAACCCTGGCTGTCGGTGATAAAGCGGCAGTAATACTGCTCACAGGCTGGTGGTAAATACCGCCATATTATGACCATGGTGGAAAGAGCTCAGACAGACAGCCACTTCACCACACAGACCGCCAGGGCAGAATCAACAGGCACCACAGCGGTAGCCGGCAACAGCCAGGCGGACACTAATGTTCCACCCACTGTATTATGACCGACAAATCCACCACCTTTTCTGGGGCGGTACAAACAACATCAAAAGCTTGGCGGAAACACTGCACAGAAAGGAAACAACTCGCCATTGGAGACTCAGGGAAGAACCACGCCACCATGGAGCCGGAACTGCAGATTTTCCTCATGATTTTCCACGTCCTGCTCCACCATGAACACCAACGATGGCGAAGATGACCACGGTGAGTACAGCCGCCTAGCACACAGGGGAGGGGGGAGGAAAAAGAGAGTGAAACACACACGCAACACGCAACACACCCACCCCCAACACCATACACACAAGCAGATGCAGTAACATAACATATTTACCCAGTACCCCTCAGAAATAATGCAAAGACCACAGGAATAGATGAAAGTGAGTGTAATAATATAAATTAAGTGGAAATACGTACATCCCATCTAAAACTATATACATATGTACAAATCAAGAGACACTGCCCAGTCCTCAATCTGTGTGGGCCACAGGGCCACATTACAAAGTCCAAGGCCCCACTTGACTCCTGCAACAACACAGAGAGAACACTGCAGGGGCATCAGTTTGAAAATAGGCAGGCACCTCAGGGAGAGGGGGAACGGGGTGCACCTCAGCCGTCAGATGGAACAACACCACTGGTCCTGGAGGGCGCAACATGCCCTGTGCGCTGTCCTGGGGAGTGCAAGGCCACAGTCTCTCAAGTGGGTGATTTGCCCACTGCTTTGTCCTGGGGAGTGCAAGGCCACAGTCTCTCAAGTGGGTGATTTGCCCACTGCTTTGTCCTGGGGAGTGCAAGGCCACAGTCTCTCAAGTGGGTGATTTGCCCACTGCTTTGTCCTGGGGAGTGCACGGCCACAGTCTCTAAAGTGGGTGACTTGCCCACATGCTCTGGAGGGGACAACATGCCCTGTGCTTTGTCCTGGGGAGTGCAAGGCCACAGTCTCTCAAGTGGGTGACTTGCCCACATGCTCTGGAGGGGACAACATGCCCTGTGCTTTGTCCTGGGGAGTGCAAGGCCACAGTCTTTCAAGTGGGTGACTTGCCCACATGCTCTGGAGGGGGCAACATACCCTGTGCTTGGTCCTGGGGAGTGCAAGGCCAGAGGCTCCCAAGTGGGTGACTTCCCCACATGCTCTGGAGGGGGCAACATGCCCTGTGCTTGGTCCTGGGGAGTGCAAGGCCACAGTCTCTCAAGTGGGTGACTTCCCCACATGCTCTGGAGGGGGCAACATGCCCTGTGCTTGGCCCTGGGGAGTGCAAGGCCACAATCTCTCAAGTGGGTGTCTTTACCAGTGGTTCTGGTGGGGCATCATGCCCTGTGATCTTGATCCTGGAGGTGATGGGGTGAGTGGGTGCCATACCCCCTGGTTCTGGAGGGGGCATCGTGCCCTGTGATCTTCATCCTGGAGAGGATGGAGTGAGTGGATGCCATACCCACTGGTTCTGGAGAGGGCATCGAGCTCCGTGATGCAGATCTTGGGGAGTGCAAGGTCACAGTCTCTCAGGTGGGTGTCATACCCACAGGATTTGCAGGGGGCAGGCTGCACAACAGTCTAGGGATGCAGGACTTCAGACTGTCCGGCGGCGGTAACACCTGCTCAGTGGTGGTGCTGCTTATGCTGCCACTGGTGGTGGGGGGGAGGCTCCAGCCCATCCCCTGCAGCCATGGACGGCTGTCCACTGCTGGTGTTGGTGCTGCTGTTGCTGGTGGTGGTGGGGGGAGGCTCCTGCCCATCCCCTGCAGCCTCGGACGGCTGCCCACTGCTGGTGGTGGTGCTGCTGCTGCTGCTGGTGGTGGTTGGGGGAGGCGCCTGCCCATCCTTTGCAGCCTCGGATGGCTGTACCACCATGGTTGGTATTGGGGGCTCCGACTGAGTCCCAGCACCAGGCCCCTTGTCCTTTCTGCCTGCTGGTGCAGGCCCCTTGCCCTTCCTGGCAATAGCTGGAAATTGCTCTTTGTCCTTCCTGGCACTAGCTGGGGATTGATCCTTGCCCTTCCAGGCAGCAGCTGGGGAGTGCTCCTTGCCCTTCCTGGCAGCAGCTGGGGGTGGCACCTTGACCTTCCTGGCAGCAGCTGGGGGTGGCACCTTGACCTTCACAGCAGCAGCTGGGGAGGGTTCTTTGCCATTCCTGGCAGCACTTGGGGCAGGCACCCTTTCAGTGTGGCTGCCTGTTGCCCGGGATACTTTCCCACCACGGGTTGCTGTGGAACTCTACTGGGCCCGTGTACTGGGTAGCTGAGGTACTTGCCTGGGTTTTAGCCACTCTGGCCAGACGTGAAGGATGGGGGGGAGGGGTAGGGAAGAGGTCAATGGTGGAGAAGAAAAGTTTCTTAGGGACATTGGGGTGGGAAGAGGGAGAAGGTCTTGGAGTGGAGGAAGAGGGAGCGGTTGGGTGCAGGTGCATGGGCTGGATGCTGTTGTGAGGTGGATGTCTGTTGGGTGTCTGAGTGCTTGCTTTTGTGTACTTTGGGAAGAGGGGGCACAGACACAATGGGAGAGTACACATGTATGTGAGTGTGCATGGATATTGGGGTGGTGACTGCCAGTGAGGTGGGTGTTCTGATAGGTGTGCTGGTGATGGAGGTAGTGGATGAGGATGTAGTGCATGCAGGTGTGAGTGTAGACGCACCTGGGAGGGAGGTAGAGGATGAGGAGGATTGGACCACAGTGGAGGCATTGGATATTAGTATGTATGCATCTGGATGGTGTTTGTGTGAGTGCCAGTGGGAGGAAGTGTGGTGCCTGTGTTTGCCTGAGCCACTCTTGTGTGTTGTCCTGTGTGCATGCTCGTCTGCCTGTGTGCTTGGGACAGGCTAGGGTTGAGGGGAATGGGATTGGGAAGAGGAAGTTGGAGGGTGGAAACAGGGACAATGGCTGCCATCAGAGAGGAGGCCAGAGCCTGGATTGATCTCTGTTGGGCCCCCAAGCCAGTGTGAATGCCCTCCAGAAATGCATTGGTCTGTTGCATTTGGGCTGCCAGCCCCTGGATGGCATTCAGAATGGTTGACTGCCCAATAGAGATGGATCACAAGAGATCAATAGCCTCCTCACTCAGGGCAGCAGGGCTAACTGGGGCAGGGCCTGAGGTGCCTGAGGCAAGGGAGATGCCTCCTGGGTGAGCAGGCACGGGCAACTCGATGAGGGGCTGCTGGGAGGGCAGTGCTGGTACGGGGGTGGCAGCTGTACCTGTAGCTGGAGCGGGCACAGAGGTGTCCGCCACCACCAGGGAGCTTCCATCGGAGGAGGTATCCGTGTCCGAACTGTCCTCTCCAGTCTCCGCTGTGGTGCTCCCCTCGCCCTCCGTCACAATGGTGCCCTCAGCATTGGTGGACTCTCCTGGGTCCTGTGGGATGCAGCTCCATCCTTCAAAGGTGCGTTTGCTCCTCTGCCAGATGATGCTAATGCACATAAGGACAGGGTGACAAAACAAAAAGGGGGGGGGGCGGGACAAAGGATACACTTGGTCAATGGCTGCACCAACACCACTGTTGGTGTACATACCACCCTCACACACCAGGAACAGCCCTACACACTATGCAATGTACTACCAGTAACAATGCTAGTCATCAGGGCATGGGGGACATATACTGCCAACTGCAGCATACCTGGGACCAACACAGCCCTGCCCAGTAGTGGATACCTACTAGGTAGGTTGGAGGAATTTCACATCAGATCCCTGTCCAACATGGGACCTACTCTGCAATGTCAGGCCTGGCCTAGGGGCACCCACAGACACACATCCCCCACCCGGATACTACCCCACCAGGCATAAGTTGTAATGATGGGCACTGTACTAACCCATTGTGGCTGCTGTGATGCCCTCAAGCGCCCATCCAGCTTCAGATAGGCCACCGCCAGTATGTGGGCCATCAGGGTGGTCAGGGTTCGACGGGCACCCCTTCCTCGTTGGGAGGCCATCCCCAGCTGGGCCTCTGCCATCTTCCGTGCCCAGCGCCTCAGGTCCTCCTGCCGTTTCCGACAGTGGGTGCTCCACTTGCCCTAGACCCCCAGGGTCCGCACGTCCTTTGCGATGGCACGCAATACCCTTCTTTTGATGGGCGCTGACCTGCATGGGAAAAATACACAGGGAAAGGTATTAGTTAGACCGTCCTGGCTGTTCCACTCATGGCCCACCATAGCCCCTCCCATCCCCTTTCGCACAGACATGGCCCAGCATACATGCTGCACGCTGCCCTGGGCCCATCCACCAATCCCCCCCACACGAGGCCTTCACACACAGCACTCCATGCCCCATGCATCGTGCTCACAGTGTACTCACCTGTTGGTCTAGAGGCCCACACAGCAGTCCGTACTGGGGTAAGACCCCATCCACTGGTCGCTCCAACTCTGCCGAGGTGAAGGCAGGGGCCCTTTCCCCAGTCACAGTCATGGCGGTGATGTCCGCGGCGGTGCATACCGTCACCGCCGGCATACATCACCATTGGCCACTGTACCCCATAGGGCCCAATATTATCAAATGAGGCACTGCACGGAGAATCCCGACCGCCTCCTGCAACAGCGCACAACGTCCGCGGAATTACCTCACTTCCACATGTCCCTCCATACAGGACAGGCGGACGCCATTTCAGGGGTTGGGGGGCAGTGTATTGAACATAGCTGCGTCACAGAACACAATTGTACATACAGGACATATGCCCCTAATACACTTGAAATTCACATCATGCATTGAACTTTAGTGGCTAAAATGTACAGACTATGACCGTCTCCTCACTTTTTTACCCCATAGATTGCAACCGCTGCAGATGAATAGGAGATGGAGACATCCCCCTGTGTACAGACCCCTGGTGGACTTGACAACAAAGGAGGACAGGCACATTATCCTCACCTATAGACTGGACAGGGCCACAATCACGGAGCTGTGTGCCCAATTGGAGCCTGACCTGATATCTGCTATCTGTCACCTCCACTGTGGCCCCCTCCTCCTCCACCTCCCTCCCAGTTGCGTCTACACTCACTCCACTCACTCCACTGGGATCCCCCCTCTTGTTCTATCAGTGCTCCATTTCCTGGCAACTGGTTCTTTCCAAGTGACAGTGGGCTTGGCAGCAGAAATGTCACAGCCAATGTTCTCAATTGTGCTGACAAGAGTGTTGGCTGCCCTGATTAAACACATGTGTAGCTACATTGTTTTCCCCAAGGTGGAGGATTTGCCCATGATGAAGGCTGACTTCTATGCAATGGGGCATATCCCCAACATAATTGGGGCGATTGATGAAACACATATTGCATTTGTCCCCCCCACCCGGCAAAATGAAATAGTCTTTAGAAATCAAAAATGTTTTCACTTGATGAATGTGCAGATGGTGTGTTTGGCGGATTCCATGTCAATGCTAAGTATCCTGGGTCGGTGCATGATGCCTTTATCCTGAGGAATAGCAGCATCCCAATTGTGATGGGCCAACTACAGTGGCAGAGGGTGTGGCTAATAGATGAGCCCTGGTTCCCACCCAGTGGATGTTGATGTATGGTATGGTGTTGGCCACAAGGGATAGTGTGTGGCTAACAGTTGGCCAACGATATTTGCAGGTGACTCAGGTTACCCCAACCTATCATGGCTACTGACCCCTGTGAGGAATCCAAGGACAAGGGCTGAGGAACGTTACAATGAGGCACATGGGCAAACAAGAAGGATCATTGAACATGCATTTGGCCCCCTGAAGGCCAGGTTTCGGTGCCTCCATCTGACTGGTGGATCCCTGTGCTACTCACCCAAGAAGGTCTGCCAGATAATCGTGGCATGCTGCATGTTGCATAACTTTGCCTTGAGACGCCATGTACCTTTTCTGCAGGAGGAGGAGGTTGGAGATGGCCGTGTGGCAGCAGTGGATCTTGTGGACAGTGAAGATGAGGAGGCAGAGGATGAGGATGAGGACAACAGAACTGCAGTGATTAGACAACACTTCCAATGACACACAGGTAAGACAGTGTTACTTCGCATTTCATTGTCAGTTTTTTGTTTCACATTGTCACTGGCAGGCTATGATTTCCCACTTCTATGACCACTCACTGTACCCTTTGGCAACTCTTTTTGCAGATGTTGGTGCCCCACTATCGCTCCTGGTGTGTTCACTGCAGCCAACTACAGGTCTTTCCTATGTAAACATTAGTGTACAGTTGAATTGCAATATTTAAACCTTGGTAAACGAATACATACTTCAGTCATCTGACATACTCCATATTTGTATTTTTTCAAAGTGTGTTTATTGCAGTGCTATGAAGAATAGGGAGAAGTGCAATGGACTGGGGTGATGATGGAGGAAAGTCCAGGGTATAGTTCCAGTCTATTTGTAGCACAGGTGAATTGTCCAAGGGGGCATAGGAAGGGGAGCAATGGCAGTTCAAGGTGGACAGGGTTACAGAGTGGGGCACAAGGGTGACAATCAGGAGAGTCTCATTTCCAGGCGGGGGTCTTGGCAATAGTCTCTGGCTTCTGCCTGGACCGCAGGGAACATTTGCGGGGTGGTTCTCCTTCTGCAGGTGGAGGGGTGCTAGTGGCCTGTTGGTCCTGGGGCGGGGCCTCCTGTCCACTAGCGGCAGCAGAGGTGGAGGGCTGTTCAGTAGTCTGGCTAGTGGCAGGGGCCCGCTGGTGTCACACTGCCTCCCTCATAATGTTGGCCATGTCTGCCAGCACCCCTGCAATGGAGAACAGGGTGGTGTTAATGGCCTTCAAGTCCTCCCTGATCCTCTGATAGTGTCCCTCCTGCAGCCGCCTGTTCTCCTGCACGTTGTCCAGTATCTGCCCCAGTGTATCCTGGGAATGTTGGCATGCTCCCAGGATCTCTGTGAGTGCCTCCTGGAGAGTCGGTTCTCTGGGCCTGTCATCCCCCTGGCGCACAGCAGTCCTCCCAGCTTCCCTGTTGTCCTGTGCCTCTGTCCCCTGAATGGTGTGCCCACTGCCACTGACCCCAGGTCCCTGATTGTCTTGGGTTTGTGGTGTGCCCTGGGTTCCCTGTAGTGGTGGACACACTGCTGATGGACGATTCCTGGGGACAGAGGTATGGGCACCTGGGTGGGTGCTGTGGTGGTGTTTCCTGAGGGAGGAGGCTCTGTGGTGGTGTGTAACTGTGGCTGGGTAACTGACTGTCCGTAGGTCCCTGATGGACCAGGCTGGACATTCAGACCCTGGCGAGCAGAGTCGCTGTCATCACTGTGGGCCTCTTCTGTAGGGGGACTGGATTTTGCTGGCACCTCTTCTCCGGTGACATTGGCTGGGAAACCTGTGGGGATGTAAATGCAGTGTTATTGTTTCTGTGCGTGACATATTGTGCAGGGGTGGGTTGGCCTCTATGGTTGTTATTACCCTGGCAGCTTTACCTTGTGTGAGTTGTTATGTGACGGGCTAGCTGATTCTCTCTAGTGTGCATGCTTTAGTGATAGGTGTCCATGCAGGTCTGTGAGTGGTGTTCATGCATTGGTATGACATGCAGGGCTTTGCATTGGGATGAGTGGGTTGTGATGGTGGGGTGTGTGGGAGGTGGTGGAGTGATGAGAGTCATGGTAAGTGTGGGGGTATGTGATGGCATGCAGGTAGGGGGGTAAAAGTAGTAAAGAGTTGACTTACCAGAGTCCAGTCCTCCTGCTACTCCTGCCAGGCCCACTGGATGCATGATTGGCAAGACTTGCTCCTCCCATGTTGTTAGTTGTGGGGGAGGAGGTGGGGGTCCACTACCAGTCCTCTGTACTGCGAGTTGCTGTCTTGGAACTTACTTTCCTCCGTAGGTCGTTCCACCTCTTCCTGATGTCATCCCTTGTTCTTGGGTTGCGTTGACCCTGTCCACGATACTCTGCCATAGCTCCATCTTCCTAGCAATGGATATCTGCTGCACCTGTGCTCCAAATAGCTGTGGCTCTACCCGGATGATTTCTCCCACCATGACCCTTAGCTCCTCCTCAGAGAATCTGGGGTGTCGTTGTGGTGCCATGGGTGTTGTGTGAGTATTGGTGGTGAGGGTGTGTAGGGTGATGTGTTGGGGGGGTGTTGTGAGGTGCGTGGGTAGTGTATAGGTGATGGTGGTGTGTGTCTGGTCTTGTCTGTGGTCGTGGTGTCTGTCTCGTGCCAATTGTTTGTAATGGTAAAGGGTTGTGGGTAATGTGAATGTGTGTTTTATAGTGGTGTGGGTGTGGTGTGTGGTTGGGTGTCAGGTGTGTTTAGTTTGAATTGACCAATGTGGTGTTGTTTTGTAGGTGTGTGTATTTTGAGCGCGGCGGGATGTACCCCCAATGGTTTACCGCCATTCAATGTCCGCCGTGGTGATTCGTGGGTCATAATGTTATGGGCGTTGTTCTGTTGGTGTAACGGTGTGGGTTTTGATACCACCAGTTTATCACTGACCTTTGGTGTGGCGGACTTGTGTATGTGGCTGTATTCTGTCGGATTGGTGTATGTATGTCATAATATGGTGAACGGATATCCGCTGCCGCCGCGGTATGTTGGCGCCAGTCAGCATGGCGGTAATTGGGATTTACTGCCAATGTCATAATGAGGGCCAGTGTGTTGCCTAGGTTGAACAGAGGCACCCTAGGCATGTAGTGTAAAGGTGACTGTGTTACAAGCAGTATTGGTTTGTGATGGAAGGGATACCTTCTTGCACAAAAACAATCCTTAGCACAGTTTTGCTCTTTATATGTGCGCTAAAAAATGCAGCACACATGTAGAGGAAATAACAATGAGAAATTGATATTCTTTGTCACCCGCCTCACTGGGAAGGTGGAGCATTTTGAAACACATTCCGAGGCTTACAAGTCTGTAAGTCTGGGAATGTGCCAAAATCTATGGGAGTTGCGTGGGAATACCCATGAAATGTTTTCACAGGGCAGAATAACACAATGCAGCTATTTGCACTGTGTTGCGTTACTCCCGATATTTGAAGCCACTCAGAGCTATGCAAAGTGGCTTCGCATGGCTTCAAAAATCTGACTTAGGGTTTGAGTCGCTCTTGTACCACTTTGCTTGATGCAAGAGCGATGCAAACCGAGTCATAAATATGGCCCCCTATCTGCAGGTTCCTTACTGGCGCTCCCATCCTCTCCGCTCTGTAAACTGACTATAGTGTGAGGGTCACCATTCATCATGGCTCCTCACTTCTGGCGTAGAAAGTCATAAATGGAAGGGACGTCAGCGTGCCAGAGTGGCAGCTATATGGGAACAGCACACGTCATTTCCAGAGTGGATGGCGCTGACACGGAGCCAAATGACTCCACCCACCAGCGCACAGGGGTACTACTTGAAAATGTCCAGATCCAGTCTGACACCTGGGGAACATTCTAAGGTAAGGAATCTGCGGCTAGACGGAGTTTCTACCAGATAAGGTGTTACAGAATTTAAGTAACTTGCTGTTCTGGCATGGAACAGACTGCAATGGTGAGAGGGGACAGGTGGGACATTGCACAAGAAGAGTGTAGCTGGGGAGACATATATACAAAGATCAGGTCTTATTGGGACCAGGTGATGGAAATGGCATTATTGTGCAAAAGGACAGTAGGAAGCATAAGGGTGCCTAGGAGTCCAGACACAAAAACAAGCAAGGGCAGCCCTCCCTCGTTGGGTGGACATCCCCAGCTGGGCCTCAGCAGTCTTCCAGGCCCAACATCTCAGGTCCTCCGACAGCTTTCGACAATGGGTGCTCCGTCGGCTGTGGACCTCCAGGGCCCGCACTTGCTTGGGGATGGCAAACCAGATCCCCTTCTTCTGATGGGTGTTCACCTGCATAGATGACACAGACAAAAGAAGAAAGCCATGTACACATGCACCATACCAATAGGAGTGGTCACTACACATCTGACACTGCAAGTAGACACACATACCCATCCTCTCTGCTCACACGCCTTCACAATTCGTCGTCTGCATGCATCCACACCCTCACCAGTTCACATGCCTGAATAATCGTCACACTTAACACCTATAACACATGGCTGGGGTGTTGAACTCACCTCCTCCTCTGGTGCCCCATACAGTTGTCCATACAGGGGCAGGACCTCCTAAACTAGCTTTTCCAGCTCTCCTGGTGTGAAGGCAGGGGCCCTATCAACTGCAGGACGTGGCATGATGGCTTCCAGAGGCAGTACACAGCAGCTCACGTTGCGGAGGTCTTGCTGGCAACAGTGAGCAAAAGTGCAGAAAATGGCAGTCACAGCAGCCACGTACAGGACCGTCATTGCCAGCAGTCATGCCCATTGGCCCCAGTCCACCAAAGGCAGCAATGTTAACCAATGATAAGTTGTATGGTGGTTGCGACTGCCTACCACAATGACTACCGCCAGCCGATTTAGGTCACTTCTAACTGTCCGCTACAGTAGGTCAGGTGCCATTTTGGGCACATGTTATCAATGGATGTGCTTTTTTATCTACGTCAGTCACTTACTCCCCCAATTTTCAGTGTAACCGTATGTTGGGCCATCATGGTTGTGCAACATATTGTGACAATCTGTACACAATGACGAGTTGAGGCTGCCTATATGTTGAGAACTATGTAAAGCTACTCTGAGGTACATAGGCACGCCTAGGTATAGGTATATTCCAAAACATATGTGGGATTAGTCCAGGACACCTACATCACACTCACATGTACAATTACATATGTTTCATATGTACAATCCAACTTACATGTTAGCCAATGTACAGCTAAAAGGGTCAAATATGTGCATATCTATGGTCTGTATTTTATATGTCAGCAGTCCTACGCATCCTCTACAGATGTTAGGTGTCAGGTAATATAGAATGTGTTGGTGATGTGTGCATACTGCATAACTCATTGTACATTCTCTCCTCCCAACATAGTTATCCTGCCATGAGGAGAGTGAGACAACCACCAGTGTACCGTCCACTAGTTGACCTGGCAACAATGGAGGACAGGCATGTCATCCAGACACATTGTCTGAACCGTCATACCATCATGGACCTGTGTACACAGTTGGAGCTAGATCTGATGCCAGCCATTCGCAATCCCTATTGCATACCTCCCATTGAAATACCTATAACATTGATTGAAACAAATATAACACAAAATGAATATGACATGAGTTGTAATGACTAAGAGCTTCAGTGAAATTAATTTGACATGCTTTAAAATGAATACGAGTAACGTTAAAATGAACATGACATTTAGCAAAATGAATCTGGCTTGCATTGAAACTAGTATGATACACATTGACACGATTATGACATTGCAGTGGATATGATTTATGTTAAAATTCATATGATATGTTAATATGAATGAGACAGGAATTGAAAGGATTATGACATGCTAAGATGACTATGACATGCATTGAAATGAATATGAGCCTCATTTAAATTAATTCAACATGCTTTAAAATAAATATGACCATTGCTGACATTAAAACGAAAAATGTCAAAATGAATATGTTATGCTTTGGAATTAATATGATACACATTAAAATAAATATTGAGTATATTGATATGAATATGACCTATGTTGAAATGGCTAAGACCCATGTAAAAACTATTATGACAGGTGTTAAGGCAAATATGACAGCCACTAAAATGAATATAATATTCTTCGAAAGGAATAGGATGCATGTTAAGATGAATATGAACCACTTTGAAATGAATATGACATGGTGAATATGGTGAAAATAATTTGGCCCACATTGAAAATGAATGAGCATTTTTTAAATGAATATGAAACTATGTGAGATAAATGTAGTATCCTTTGAAATTAATAAAGCACATATTGAAATTATCGCAAGCAATGTTTAAATGAATATGACCTCTGTTTAAATGAATATGAAGTGAAAAATGAAGGCTTGGGGACAGGAAGCAAGGAATAAGGACCAATGAGGAAAAAAAGAATAAGAAGTGAGGAATGAGAGATGAAGAATGAGGTATGGGGTGCGAGAACAGAAGAGTGGGATAAATGATTAGGGGTCAGGAATTAGGATTGATAAATAAGAACTGAGACGTGATAAATGGAGAATGACAGTTAAGTATGGAGGTTTGATGAATGAGGGGTGATCAGTGAATCACGACAAAGGAAGATGGGAATAGGGATGAGTGAAAAGCAATGAGTAATAACAACAAAGGCATGAGGGATTAGATTATCCTAAAATAGACAGGGCCATATTTATACTTTTCGACGCACAACTGCGCCAACGCAGTTGTGCGTCAAAAAATCTAACGCCGGCTAACGCCATTCTGAAGCGCCATGCGGGTGCCGTATTTATTCAATGACGTTAGCCGGCGTTAGCCGGCGGCGCTGCCTGGTGTGCGTAAAAAAAAATGACGTACACCAGGCAGCGCCGGCGTAGGGGAATATGGAGCTTGGGCGCCAAAAAATGGGGCAAGTCAGGCTGAGGCAAAATTATCGCCTCAACCCGATTTGCTCCATTTTTTTCGACTCCCAACAACCATTGAAATGACTCCTGTCTTAGCAAAGACAGGAGTCATGCCCCCTTGCCCAATGGCCATGCCCAGGGGACTTCTGTCCCCTGGGCATGGTCATTGGGCATAGTGGCATGTAGGGTGGCACAAATCAGGCCCCCCTATGCCACAAAAAAAATAATAATAATACTTACCTGAACTTACCTTATGTTCCCTGGGATGGGTCCCTCCATCCTTAGGCGTCCTCCTGGGGTGGGCAAGGGTGACAGGGGGGGTCCCTGGGGGCATGGGAGGGCACCTCTGGGCTCCTTCCGAGCCCACAGGTCCCTTAACGCCTGCCCGGACCAGGCGCTAAAAAACGACGCAAAAGCGGCTGGACGTCATTTTTTTTGACCCGCCCACTCCCGGGCAACATTTTTGCCCGGGAGTGTAAATACGGCGCACATGTCTCGGAGTCACTTTTTTAGACGGGAACGCCTACCTTGCATATCAGTAACGCAAAGTAGGTGTCCACGCTAAAAAATGACGCAAACTCCATGGACTTTGGCGCTAGACGGGTCTAACGCCAAAGTATAAATATGGAGTTAGTTTTGCGCCGGAATTACGTCAAAAAAAACGACGCAATTCCGGCGCAAACAGAGTATAAATATGCCCCACAGTGTTTTGTACATTTTTGGACATCATTGTTAGTCAATTTCACTCTTCACACAAAGGGGGTTATTCAAACTTTGGAGGAGTGTTAATCCGTCCCAAAAGTGACGGTAAAGTGACGGATATACCACCAGCCGTATTACGAGTTCCATAGGATATAATGGACTCGTAATACGGCTGGTGGTAAATCCGTCACTTTTCCGTCACTTTTGGGACGGATTAACACCTCCTCCAAAGTTAGAATAACCCCCAAAGTGAGGAGAAAGGGTGAATCACAAGAGAGATGGAATGAGTGATTACTGGCAAGAGGTGAGGGATAATGATGGAAGAGTGAGGAAAGAAGAATGAGTGCTGAGGTGCAAGGGATAAGGACTAACTACTGAGGGATTGGGGGCTGGGATGTTGTGAATCCCCTGCTTTAGCAGCTAAAGCGGCAGTGAAGTTCCTGATGAGCCTTTTCTGTCTGCTGCTCGGCAGACAAAGGCTCATAAATAACGTGAAAGGGTGGATGGGTAGTTGGTTGAGTGACTGAAAGGACTGATGGATAGGTGTGTGAATGAAAGGGTGGATGGATGAGTGAAATGGTGGATGGAAGGATGAATGAATGAGTGAAAAGATGGATAAGTAAAAGAATGAATGGAAGAGTGAAAGGGAGGGTGGATGGATTATAAAAGTGTGGATGATGGATAAGTGAAAGATGAATAGATGAATGAAAGAGAGTGGATGGATTGTTGAAAGGTCAAATGGATGACTGAAGGTGGATGGATGGATTAGTGAAAGGCTGGATGGATAGGTGAAGTGAAGTGGTTGATAGATAAATGGAATGAAGGGGATGATAGATGGATGAGCAGATGGATGGATGCTGTGACTTTGTGACACCCTCCCCAAATTTAGAAGCTACAGAGGGATGGAGTTCTTAATGGGTCTCTTCTGTCTGTAACTTGGCAGAAAAAGGGTGTAGGAAAGTACCATCTTGCCTGACATGTTACCCCCATTTTCACTGTGTGTATGTTTTTGCCTATGTGTCACTGGCATCCTGTCAGACAGGACCGCACTGCTCATAATGTATGCCCTGTATGTGTTCCCTCTGTGGTGCCTAACTGTATCACTGAGGCTCTGCTAACCAGAACCTCAGTGTTTATGCTCTCTCTGCTTTTAAAATTGTCACTACAGGCTAGTGACTAATTTTACCAATTCTCATTGGCACACTGGAACACCCTTATAATTCCCTTGTATATGGTACCTAGGTACCCAGGGTATTGGGGTTCGAGGAGATCCCTATGGGCTGCAGCATTTCTTTTGCCACCCATAGGGAGCTCAGACAATTCTTACACAGGACTGCCACTGCAGCCTGAGTGAAATAACGTCCAAGTTATTTCACAGCCATTTCCACTGCACATAAGTAACTTATAAGTCATCTATATGTCTAATCCTCACTTGGTGAAGGTTAGTTGCCAAGGTACTTAGTGTGTGGGCACCCTGGCACTAGCCAAGGTGCTCCCACATTGTTCCGGGCAAATTCCCCGGACTTTGTGAGTGCGGGGACACCATTACACGCATGCACTACATATAGGTCAATACCTATATGTAGCGTCACCATGGTAACTCCGAACATGGCCATGTAACATGTCTAAGATCATGGAATTGTCCCCCCAATACCATTCTGGTATTGGGGGGACAATTCCATGCATCCCCGGGTCTCTAGCACAGAACCTGGGTACTGCCAAACTTGCTTTCCGGGGTCTCCACTGCAGCTGCTGCTGCTCTCAACCCCTCATACAGGTTTCTGCCCCCCTGGGGCCTGGGCAGCCTGGTCCCAGGAAGGCAGAACAAAGAATTTCCTCTGAGAGAGGGTGTTACATCCTCTCCCTTTGGAAATAGGTGTGAAAGGCTGGGGAGGAGTAGCCTCCTCCAGCCTTTGGAAATGCTTTGATGGGCACAGATGGTTCCCTCTCTGCATAAGCCAGTCTACACCGGTTCAAGGATCCCCCAGCCCTGCTCTGGCGCAAAATTGGACAAAGGATCCAGCACCTCCCAGGGGAGGTGCCCAGAGCTCCTCCAGTGTGTCCGAGACCGCTGCCATCTTGGATACAGAGGTGTTGGGGCACAATGGACAGCTCTGAGTGGCCAGTGCCAGCAGGTGACATCAGAGACCCCTCCTGTTAGGTGCTTACCTTTCTCAGTAGCCAATCCTCCTTTCTGGGCTATTTTGGGTCTCTCCTCCGGGCTCT